>NW_027532407.1:2834922-2903101 GCF_008692635.1 Crocuta crocuta
ATTAGGTCTTCTTTTATTCAATAAATTATATTGAATCAATTTATATATTGATAGAAATTTATATATTTATATAATCACCAAATTATATATAATCATCAATTTTATTTCTCTTATGGCTTCACTATCAGGGAATTCACCGCTGACTTTGTGGTCACAAGTGCTTTCCTTCACCTAAGTTCTCTAATTCAGTTTCTGTCACCACCATGCTTGCTTTCGTTGTTTTAATTTCTAAGTGTTCTACTGTAATCCACTTCAATCTTTCTTAGACACAAACAAGAGATGATGGCTGGCTGAATTCTGAAAACTTCAGGATACTTTTAGATACTCCTGATGTCCACCGAAATACAGAAATCCTATGAAGTTCAGCTTGAGTTCTGCTAACCAATTTCCTTCATCTTACCTACCATCAAGAACTAATTCCAAGAATGAGGAGTTTTCCCAGAGGATGTTTTTCCTCTAAATTACATTTTCCACGTAAAACATTATAACATGGTATTACACATTTACCATATATTCAGCACACAAGATAATATTTTAAATGGAAAATAACAGATCACTACTGAAATTAAACTTTGTTTTGGGAAATTCATTCCTACCCTAACAGGTGAGGATGACTCCTCTGTATTTCGTTTCTGGGACTCAGTGTCCACATCTTGGCGCTTGTTCTTCATTCTTTCTCTAAGGTCCCCTGTAGGTCTTTCTGGTGACCTTTGAATCAAAAAAACAAAAACAAAACAAAAACAAAACAAAAATCTATATTTATATAACATTTATAAGAATGTATTTACAGAAACACATCACAAATCAAGAAAAAATGTTTTAACTGTCCATGGCTCCTAATGCTCAGAAAAACAATTAATTTGCTTGAGCTTAAATATTAACATATAAATAATATGAACATCACTTACAGGTTTTCTCCCAATACCAACCAGAAGTGTATACATTAAAATCCCATGAGGAGGCAGGTACTAGTGATATGAATAAGAAACTGTATGTGAGCTGAGAAAAAAAAATTGTAATTAACAGCTTAATTTGTTTTTCTAAAAAATCACACAAATGCATCATTTATATTTGAAGTAAACAGAAGATAAAGTTTTAAACCACAAGGTTGTAAAATTAATCAAAAGGCAACATTATTATCATGTATGTATGTATGTGGCTGGATGCAACACCAACAACTGAGAATTACCCACCTCAAGAATCACAGCAAATATAGGACTTTTAAGTTATTCTTATAACTCTTCTTAAATTTGATACTGTTTCAGAATAGAAAATAGTTAAAGGATTCAAAGCAGGATTTAAGTAGTGGATTTCCTTTAATTAAGGAAAATCATAAATATTTATATTCAATTCTGTAAACCTTCATAATTTATACTGAAAATTTGATAAATGGCTTTCCAATTATTTTCACACCATTATTAAGTAAAAAAACAAAGCAGAGATGGAAAACACACAACCCTTAAAAGAATATTCCTAGATCTTAAAAAAAGGGCAACGTAAGTTAAGGAGTGGTATGTACCTCACTGGCCACCAAAAAATACTGCATATATATATATTTTTAAAGATAAAAAGAAATCACGTAAACATTTACATCTATTTCAAGTAATAGTTAACCAACCAAATCAATTCTTTTATCAATACAAATCATATTAATGAAGAAATAATTCAGTTAATACACTCTAAAGGCTCTGATTAATATTTATATGTATATTTTATGACTGTATTAAATGTTTTAACAGTTAAATCTGACCTTGAAAGTGAAACTTATTATTAAGAACCAGTTACTTAAATGTTTTAAATTTTAATTATAATGTACATGAAAATCTTTTGNAATAAGACTTATTTATATTAAATTTATATATATACTTATTACTTATTTATATTCATATTAAAGATTATGACTTTAATATCTTTTGACTAAACAAGCATTTCTGAAATACACGGCTTTTCTTTCCATCTTTGAATCACATTATGAACTATATATTCTCTTCCCTACAAAAGAAGGAAAAAAAGACAAAGCCAAAGGGGGTTAGCAAATGGAAAAACATGCACAAAATTAAAAAATCCTTTATTCTAAGTCTAGTAATGACACTATATTTTTCCATTTTAACCAATTTCTCTGCCCATTTACCACCAATTTATCCCTGGCATAAAAATTTCTGTCAGTTAACAGTAAATTTCAGATGAATTAAAGCATGTATTATAGTAATAATATAAAAACATTAAAATTATTGAAACACTTTGCCCAGGTGTTTTATACAGATACTTAAATATATTTAAGAACTGGTTTTCTCACATTAACAGAGGGCACAGATGACAATCTAAATACAAAAAGAACAGAATATTCAGCATCACAAGTAAGCTAAAATGTACATTTTACATGAACAGAAAATCAGTTCAGGGTTTGAATTTTAAATTCTATTAAGCTTCAAAATCTATACACAAACACACACATCATTTCACTTATTTAAAAAAAATCTGCAAATGCTAATGTTCGATTTTCATACTCTTGCTGTAGCCAAAGCAATCAGCACATTCAATTTTAGGACTTGGTTAATTATTAATCAGGTTTAAACTGCTTTTGTGACAATCTTTACATGTTACATATTCAAACACAAATAACAAAATTGTGAACTGAATTGAAAGAAAAATAAAAGGTCTTTATTAAAAAATTTCATTTAGCTTTGCCTTTATCAAAAGCAAAAAGATGTTCTAAATAGGTAGTAGTACCTTTATCCACATATAAATATATATTTTACATTAATACGTAGTGAGAAGAGATTTGGCAAATGCATTTTAATCTCCAGGGCTTGCAGTAGATTGTCTTTTGTCAGGAAGATTTGAATTAAGAACATCTTAAAAAGCTAAAATTATATGCTTTAAATTTTAATATTTTAAGAGTTAAAAAGTCTCCCCTCAAAAAAATGTTTCCTCTAAGTAAATATAAATCCATAGAATTCTATTTTAAACCATTTTCATACATAATTGGGTGGGGGGAGAAGTAAGCCATACACAGAAAAATATGTGTTGGCAAAAACAGTAAATACTGATCAAATAATTTTAAAGCATACGTTTTATTAATCTTGAAATTAACAACTAAAATGATCTTGTTGATCTTTGACTATTGAGAAGACTACCATCAAAAGAGAAAATCTGATCAAATATATGTATTTCAGACTTTTATACTAACTAAATTACAAAAGCCATCTTCTAATAGTATGTGAACAATTCAAAGTTCTTAATTTACCTTCTATAATTGCTGCTATAACCTTTACCACGGGGTGAAGGGCCATGTACGAATCTACATGTGTTTCCATAGAGGCAGTTGCCAGTCTTCAGCCAATTACGGCACTGTGTCTAAGAGACAGATATTACTATGTAAATTTCAGATTTATTTCTGGAAAAATGATGTTAGTGGGACAAAATTACAACAAATTCTACCAAAATTCCAGATAACCTGAGATACATTATTCCCCAAACAATAAAAATATCAGGGAAAAAAAAAAAAACATAAAAACTGTTACTCTTTTCACTCCTCTTTATGATACTCAGTTTTAAAAATTTACTGAACATTCCTCCAATACAACAATCTGTTCACCTTTATGATACAAATCAGTACTTCAAGAATAGGATTATAAGACAAGCCCTGTGACTGTTCCAGTGACAACTCACCTCTGCTGTACTGCCAGTGCTGGGTCCAAGCCTCTCAAATACACTGGGTCTTCGGGATGTGCTATCAGATATGGTCTTGGTATTTTCCACTGTGACCTTCCTTCTAATTTTTGACATTTTGTACTACTTTAACCAAAAAAGAGAGAGGCAAAACTGTAAAATTCTTCAGTTTTAAATTAACTGAGCCCATAACTTACATGTAGATAAAGCTGTAGATAACACTAAAATTATGGGGAATTTTTCTCAGGAGACAAAAGGCATAGAGAAGTCACAGGTAAACATAGGTAACAGAAGGTATCTTCTAAGGCACACCTTATTAGTGAATTTATAACAACTTTGAAACCTGTTGGCTACAATTTTACCTCTTCAAAGTTTTCAAAGTACATTCAACCTCAGAAAACACACTATAAAATGTTTAGTTTCTACCATCCTTAAAAAAGTTTCAAAATTCAGTTAACTATCTTTCAAGGAAAAGTTGTACATCATTCTCCATCAACTAGTTAACAGGAAAAGATATGTCAAAGAGAATAGGAAATAATATAAGGTGATAGTAGAAATTATGCTTTATACAATGTATAACAACATTAGGTATATTCCAAAACTCAGCTTGGGAGAAAAGTAAAAACTAAATATTTTCTCCATCTTACAGACCTTAAAAAAGAACAGTCTAATGAAGGATGTTTATTTTCCAATAATATAAAAAAAAAAATCAATGTTGATAAAATGACTTTTTTTCCAAAATGGAACAGGCTACAGAACTAGAAGTCAAGATGTTTCTATAATTTATATACCACACTGACATAAAAATCAAAGATGCTAAAAGTGATGAACAGGCTATCTTACCATTTTAGAAATAAGAAAGGCAAATTGTAAAAACATTTTACAAAGGTAAATAAAACATTCAAAACTAAAACCGTAACAAAACAAATCCAAATATATAATCAGGTAATTTAACTGGAAATGAAAATATCAGTATTATGATATATGTTAGAAAACGATATTAAATTCTAGATCTAGAAAAACTTAGTACATCACTCTGGGAATTGCCTAAGAACTGCCTAAGAGGGCAAATAAAAACACTAATCCATATCACACTTAATACAACCTAAATTGCTGAAATCTTATCAATAGTAAAAAGTTACTAGAATGAACAATAGCAGCCAAAGAAGTAAAAGTTCCATTTGGTATAGAATTGGTCTCCACAAAGTTCACAAATTCAAAAACCTCTTTAATGTGGTTTCAAAATAGACATTATCACTTGAAAGGAGATTAAATCATGATAGTACCAAATCAAATTTTTAGGAAAAATTATAAACAATATTTGGTTTAGTTAGACACTTCTTTTCAGCTCACATTTTTAAAAGAATCCTAAAAGGACAACATTTGACAAATGAACAAAGATAATGAACCAAGAGGAAAACAGGAAATGATATAATATAGTAGTTTTAAATTGGGGTGGGGGAAGGTATAGGCTTCTTTCATATAAAATACAACCATGTTAATAATTAATGCTTAGTGATTCAAAGATGTTAGAATTTTAATTACAGATTTTAAAGAATCAGCATAGAGTGCTGCAAGATGAAATCACATATGTGTCAACTGTTCTCCAAGTAAGGAACTATACAGCCACCGTACATACAACAGTTAGTAGTGTAAGATAATCTTCGATTTCATTCTCAGCCCAAAGGCAAATTTACAGAGTAAAAGTTGGTAAAATTTCATATATCCATTTGATTTACTAAACTGAAATGTTCTTTATAGACCTGAAAGCCAAGATAAGTGGAGCTGAGAAAGATCTACAAAATGTAAAGCTTTGATTAACTAAGAAAGCCACTTTTTTACAATTTATATCTGAGCAGGAGTCAATAAAAAGTGAGTATGTCACAAAATATATAGGGAAAGTTTAGAACAAAAACACGTTTAAAGTTTCACTACATATTACTGTAACTATTAATATATAGATGTACATTATAATCCGCATTCACTAATTCAGTTTTTAAAACATTTAATAATAAACCTACAATTGAAGGAGTTCTAGAAGTTCCTTATTAGCTATTATTAGTTATTTAGAACCTGGGAAACAGGCATCCCACCCCACCACCTAAAAAGACTAACCCTAACCTTAACGTATTTCCCTCCACTATCAATGGAAATAGTTCTGCTTCCAAAACTCCTATATAGCCCCTTATGCCACCACTCCCAACACACCTGCCTCCAAAACAAATTAATGTTAGTGCTTTCCATAATTAGGGCAAAAAGCTACTTATTATTATATCTGAAACACCGGTCTTCTACCGTCTCCCTTCTTGTTTTTCTTCCTGCTCTACAATCTGTTGCTCGGCTCAGCACTCTACCACTCCCCTGACCTACCACTGAAAACCACAGCTTCTCTCTAATGCTAGATCATTACCATAAACTTTGAAGATTTCAAAAGGTCTGGACTGTATGTTGAAGATATTCAAGTGAGGTCTAATGACCGAATCCTATATCCCTTCTTGTATTCTTGCCACTAAAAAAGTTCCTTCCCACAGAGAAAAAGTTGCTTGCACAGGTGACATCAAGAACTAGTCAAGATTCACCTACATAGCGATTATCACTACTTTTAGCTATTGTTGAGTCTTCCAACTTAAAGGAAAGCAGCAAAGAAATAAAAGTCATATTCTCAGCATCCAACAGTGTCAGACTTCCTCTTAAAATCACACTGACTTTGAATACTGGGTCTATGTTAATTGGGAGGTTGTGGACAGGAAAAAAAATCTGAGGCAAAAGGGAAAAAGTAGGACTTGAACTTTTCTAACTGAAAGGAATAGCAATTCTTCTAATCATCTATCTAGGAACTTCTATCAGTAGTCACCAATAGTTCTCTAAATATTATTACTGAAACATTCATGATTGGCATAGATAAAATGCTTTATGCTTGCAAAATATACTTTAAACCCTATTTGTCTAAATATATACACAAAATCTACAATACAGGAAAAGCATTTACTCATATGTATTAATTTATTACTTTAAAAGTATGTTACCACTTAATATGACTTAGTTAGAATTTTCTTTCTAAAAATTTGGGCCCTCAAAGGCAAATAAATACCACAACAGAGGGGCACCTGGGTGGTTCAGTCGGTTAAGGGCCTACTGATTTCAGCTCAGGTCATGTTCGAGCCTTGCATTGGGCTCTGCACTGACAGTGTAGAGCCTGCTTGGAATACTTTCTCTCCCCCTCCACCTCTCCCCCTCCCTCCTTCCCTCTCAAATAAACAAACAACAAGTAACTTAAAAAAAAAAAAAGAAAAAGAAAAAAAATACCACAATATAGACATGGGGGATACCTTTTTCAATTAGTATCTGAACATGCTTCAATAAGCAAATACTTCAAAGTATATGAGAAAAGTTAGAAACAAGGAAATAAAAAATGTAAATATTAAAGTCTTCTCTATCTTAGAGACTTTAAAGGCTTTCCCCCCAGTTCTGTTTTCAAATTATTCTTTGATTTCAAACTGTCATCACACTTTCACCCACATCATTAAATCTTTCCCAAACACCATCATTAGCAAAGCCCAAGTGACACCTGTGAAAGTGTATTGAGTTATTTTCCTATTTCTTCCATTTGCAGAGTAAATAAATGTCAAAGTTTTCATATCTTTTCAATTGAATAAAAGAAAAACAGGGGACACGAAGCTTGACTCTACTAAAACAAAAGGGAGTCTTAATAAATGGGAACTGTCCCTCTCTTCCTCCAAAACTTACAAGTATCACAATGTACTCAAAGCTACATACTATAAATATGGCTAAGAAAGGAAAAACATATAGAAACTTTTTAAATTACCAGTTATTCCTGAAGCCTAATTACTAAAATCTTGTCAATAAAACATGTATCAATTCTAGTATCCTCACTATAATACATAATTACATCTTTTTGAGGCCTCCTCTTCCCCTAGCACAAATGAAAGCATAAATTATCTTAATCTGGATGAGTAGCAGCATCATATTAGGAAACCGTCAAGTAATTAAACAAATAAAGCTACATAAATGTACTAACTGGTAGTAGAATAAATCCTTATCCATTGAATTTCTAAAATTAAAAGGTTTATATTAAAAATAAGGGCTCTTCATAGTTATAGTTCATATATTTGAAAGAAAAAGTTTAGAAACTTATTTGATACATAATCTGGGAGAATTTTTTTAAGAACTTTCTAAAACAACCTTGCATGTTACATATAAATAGACTAAAACAATTCCAAACTGAATTCCAAACAAAATTAACAGAACTAAATTGACTACAGCTCTATGAGCAAGGCAATACTGTAGCACTGTGCAATAAAAATAATTTGTAAAAAAGACTATGCACAGAGAATCACCAATGCTGGCAACTAGTATAAAGTGAAATACATAGAACTGCAACAGACAAACTACCAAAAAAGAATAAAGACACTTTCTACAGCAACACCAGTTAACTTTCAACTGTTACTAAATAGCTCCAACTCTATATGAAATGGAGAGTGGGGTTGGAGGAAGTGGCGAAAACAAACATCCACTGAAAACCGAGCATGCAAATTAAACAATTTTGCTTTCTATATTTAACTGCCAATGCATACAGTAATACAATTTAACACTGATAACTTATTAAAATTCTAATAACCTGTACATAAGTGAAAATAGCACCAACTTGTTGGATTTTAGTATTAATTTACTAGTAAGATAATTGGTTTGATTTGCATATCTTAAATATGCAATCAACATTCATTTCGAATCAGCAATAATTAGGAAGCCAGTAAGAGGCATGCATTTGATAAAACTGATTGGTACCAGAACCACACGGTAAAAGTCTAAGTTTCAGATCCACACAGTAAAAGTCCAAGTTTCATGGTACAACTATTTTTACAGACACAAACTGCTCTATACCTGAATCAACGTTCTTAGTAGTCTCTTGTTTAAACTGTCATGATATAATCTTAACATTTCATTAAGAATTGCAAAGTATATGAAAATCTACAGATTATACCCACAAAACTCTCCACAATACTGTCGCTTAGGTACTACAGCCAGTAATTTCGAACACTGCAGAACTGGACTCCGCTAACTCCGGCACCATATGCATATGCATGAGTACTGCATAAACATTTAGATTAACTGCAACGGTATCACGGACTTTGACTAGTTGAAGTGTGACGATATTTTCCAAACTTTTAAAATTGTTTCTTCAAAAAACCCAAAAACGTCTCGGATAGTATACGTCTCTAATTTTCAGAGTAGTTCAAGTTATTTGAAAACTTCGTAATATAACTCAAAAGCTTAGGACACTACGCTCCACAAACAAGAACCTACCAATATCATTCAAGTAATATCAGCTTTGAATACTTTTCCAGCCACATAAATTATTTAAACCTGTTCGGAAAGAGATAATGCCAAACAACAGACCCTCTCCGTTCACTCCACTTTCCCCGGTTTCTGACAGATAATTGCCAAAAATAACTCCCTAGGTAATGTAAAGTAGCACTCCTCAACCTCCTAGACCCAAGTCCTTCAATTACCAGTCAGGAAATAAGCAAAACCAAATACAACCAACAGCGAGATAAGTTTTCCTCATAGATCTGAAATGCGTAAAGAGGGAGCCTCTAAATCTAAGACCACATTCCTGCCCCCTTGCAGCGCATACAAATGCGAATACTGCGCAAGGGTTCCCAAGCCCACAAACAGTGTCCCGGCACAGGTTTTTGTCTGAATCGACCCGACTCCGCACACAAACTCGCAGGAATCAGAACAAAAGCGAGAAACGAAGCCAGAGCCGAGGGAGCAATGGCAGAGTTAAGGGTGGGATGCTGAAGCAAAGCTCAAAATCCTGGCGTGACCCAAGCGGAGATGGAGGACAAACTCGGGGCCTCGCCATCCACGCCCAACGCCTTTCCCCCGATACCCATACCGGTTCGCACAATTCAAGCTTACCTCTTCCCCGAGCTCTCGTTGCAAGCTCAGTCTGGAGGCGCTACCGCCACCACCGCTCCGAGGAGCGGGGGAGGCGACTCTGTGTCCCCGCGCCTGGCCCCGGGAAGACGACGACGAGAAGAAGGAGGTGCGCGCGCGACTCCCGGGAACCGGCCCTCCGCTAGCGAGGGGTCCCCAGGGTGGCTGAGAAGTAGAACCCGCCCGCCCCTTGCCAGGGTCAAATTAGACTGACACGTAGGAAGAAAAAGAACGAAGAGAGAGTGGAAGGTAAGAAAAGGCGACGAAAACACTACCAGGCCGCTAGGAGAACCGACTCAAAATGCCGCCGGAAGTCTACTGTTTGCCCTGATCCCCCTCAGCTGAGGCAGCTTCCGGCCGCCAGATTAGTCGTCAGCGCGCAGGCACCGCCCCTTCGGAGACACGCCCCCCGGGCGTAACGTCGGCTCCTGGAAGTGCATTGGAAATGATCACCTCTGTGCTTGGTGGGGGATCCGTGGAGAGGAGTCCCCGAGCCGGGGGGAGCCAAAATTTCCAATAAAAAGTGAATCTAAGAGAAAGAGTTTACTCCTTTTATTACATAATTTCTTGCAATAAACAGCTGTTGTAAATGCGCAAAATGCCACATTTGTTGTTGAAAATAACTACAGCCATTCATTCATTTGCTCAGCAACGTTTACTGAGCAGTGATAGACGGTGTTTGTACTGTGTTTGACACTCCTCCGCTTTCTGGGCCTTCGCTTCTTACAGTGGAGCAAACGAGACAGTTTTGTTTTTAAAGGCACAGGCAGTTCATTGAAAATTTGGAGCTGAAATCTTTAATGTCCTAACCACCTTTCCTTTTGTGGTCCAATGATCTAGAAATTAGTTATTAAAATCGCTTGAGGTCGACGGTCAAACGTCCTTAATCAAAGAAAAAAAAATTCGAATTTACCCTCTTACACATTTTTTTAGAAAAAAAAAAAAGAAATGTGAGCCCTTTTCTGCCCTAATTTTACGGTAGCATTTATTTTGTTCTTTGACAAAACCAAGGAATAGGAAAACCTTTTCTCAAAACTACTGATAAAACTTTAAAAAGAATTGGTACAATGATTTTGTCTTTTTGGAACCAGTAAATTAAAATATGGGAGAAGAATGGAAAAATCAAGGGTATTAAACATTGTTGATGACATGCCCCGCTATTTTAGAGATAGCAGCAACAGCTTCCGTACAAGTGGGTTTGATGTAACGCTCTGGCAGCAAGAATCCATATCTGCCTTTATCTCGAAGTTCAATTGTAAACGAATATTTTATGCCCAGGTCATAGATCCAGTCATCTGAACCTCCAGGAGCTAGGTCTACAAGAAGAAAAAAGAAATTACTTTTTGAAATTCAGATATTTCAAGTTAACTAGCAAAATGGAATTTTTTCCCCTAAAAATAAAAATAGCGTTGATTTTTTTTTCTGATTATTAATCTAAGATTCGGGTAGAAATGGAAATTGAAGACAAACAGGTTAAAGAAGAAATTACTCAAAACCCTGCCAAGGAGTAATAATCACTATTAATATTTTAGTGCCTTTTTCCCCCCAGTGCATGCTTTAACATCATTTTTTCCCTACATAAATAAGATTATCCTATACATGCAGTTTTGTAACATTTCTTCTTTTTTAAAGTTTATTTATTTTTAGAGAGAGAAGGAGAGAGAGAGAATCCCAAGCAGGTTCTGCACCGTCAGTGGTGGGGAGCCAGACACAGGGCTCCAACTCAAGAACTCAAGATCATGAACTGAACTGAAATCAAGAGTCAGAGGCTTAACTGATTGAGTCACCCAGGTGGCCCTGTAACATTTCTAAACCTGATCTATCTGACCAGATTTATGTATTAATGACTTCAAATCTATAATATCATTTTTCATGACCCATAGCATTACACTGTAAAGCTAGATATAATTATTTACTTGGAGACCGTTAGATTTTCTTCTAATTTCTAATTAATATAAACAACCTTACAATGAACTTTCTTGTTTTTACTAATTGCTTCTTTGTTTCTTTAGAATATTCTTTCCTAGAATGGATTTACCTTCCTAAGAGTATGTACTTTTTGCAGTTATGCTACATGTTGCCAAAAAACCTTGAAAAGAATTGAACCAATTTACACTTCCACTAGCAGGGTATGAAGATGCCCACTTCCCTTCCCATGCCATCCACAGGAATTGTGCATTTCTGGCAATTTTATGGGTGAAAAATAATATAGAATCATCTTGTTTCTTTGATTACTGCTGAATTGAACATTTTATTTGGTATATTTATTGTCCATTTTCATATATTTTTCCGCTTGATTTTTCTACTCTATATCTTGTTTATTTTTCTACTCGATTCATTTTATAGGTGGTCTATAACAGCGATATTAGTGTGACTCACCTTGTGTAATATGTAAGCTTTTTTTATTATTTGGTTATTTAGCTTTCAACTTGGTTTATGGCAGTGTATTTATATTAAAATATTTTATCTGGAATTTAGTTTGGAGAAAGGCATGTTAGTAATCAATTAATTTCTTTTTCTAAGTAAGTTGTCAGATTTTCCAACCCTATTAATTGAATAACCAACATTCTTAGAAGGGCCTCCTTTATGAGCTACTAGACGCCCTTATATATTTAAGTGTCTTTCTGTTCTTACTATTCCCTTCTGTTGATATATCTCTTCCAGGCTCTGATCCTCAGTCTTAATTACTATAAGTTTATGATATGCCTTAATACCTGGTTGGGGCAAATTCTCCTATTAGTCTCAATTTTCAGGATTTTACAAGCTGTTCTACCAACTTTATTCCTTCAAATGAAGCTCAAAGTCATTTAACTGCTCATTGGAATTGCATTAAATATACAGAGGAATTTAGCACAACTGACACATTTTTATATTGCTTTCCCTCTCAAAAACATGATGCATTTCTCCTTGTATTTATCTTCTTTTATTGTTACCAGTAAAATTTTCTAGGTTTTTCACATAGATATATGGATTTATTTGTGTGTGTAGACACATATATACATTTGACAATGAATTCACATGTATGTATGTACCAGTATGTATATGTGTGTTCATGTGTATGTGTATACAATATGAAGGGGTAGTAAGATCTTTTTTTCCATTTTATTTTCTACCTGATTATTATTTTTGTTGTATATAAGAGAGCTTTGAATTTCTGTATATTTAGTTCATAGTCAGCCACCTTACTCAACTTTTGTGATTTTGTTTTGTTTGTTGAGAGAGAGAGTTTGTGCATGTACTCAGGGGAGGGGCAGAGGGAGAGGGAAAGAGAGAATCTTAAGCAGGATCCCAGCATGGAGCCCAGCTCAGGGCTCAATTTCGTGCCCATGAGATCATGACCTGAGCCAAAATCAAGAGCAGAACACTTATCCAACTGAGCCACCCAGGTGCCCCAAACATTACTCAACTTGTGATTGTTACTAGCATTTTTGGTTGATTTCTACTGTTTTCCAGATAGATAATCTTATAGTATGTAAAATGATCATTTCTGCCTCTTTCTAATTCCTGTACCTGAATTAACTACAAAGACGTTTACCAAAGCATTGTTTCTAATACTGAGAAATATCCATCAGCAGTGGATTAAATATGTTATTTGGCAAATATTTCTGACCACTATCAATATTTGGCATTTCTTCTTCTAGACATTTTCTTGTGCTTATGCACACAACCACTTATATGTATCCTGAATGAATGAATATGTAGGGATAGACTGATTTCACCACAGCAGAAAGTTGCTTTTAAAGCTCCTCAGCCCTGAGGCTCTATGGTTATGCTTTGGGGAACAATGATAAAGAAGAGGATGGGAATCAAGAAAGCTCTGAATTGTGAAAGGAAGGTATGGGGTTCCTCTCTGACAGTTCAAGGACTTGGGTCAGCAAAGGTAGCAGTGGACCAGTGACAGCAAGAGACAGATACCATGCAGACCAGTCTGATCCCTCTTTGTTCTGAGACATTTTGGGGTAGTTGATGAGGATGAGGAAGATTCTGGACTTCCTACTAAAAGGACATCCAGGGATAAAGCAATTTATTGAAAATCATATGAATGTAATTATTAAGATGAATGTATTTTTATACTCCTGTAGATCATACCTGTTAAAGAAAACTTTGGGGTTTTGAATATTGTCTCAGGGCTTTTACACAAGCCACTCCCTCTCCTCGGTTTTTCTCTGACACCACTGTTTGGCAGCCAGTTGTCAGGTACATCTCCCAGAAGTGTCACCTACAGAGAGAGACCTTCCCAGGTCACTTTAGCTAAGTAGCTTCTCTCTCTTGCAGTCATCCTCAGATCCTTAAGCCTATTTTATTTTCTTCACTTATCAATGGGATTATACTATATTTTACTATTTAGTTGTTTATATCAGAGATTGGCAAACTTTTCCTGTTAAGGGACCAGATAGTAAATACCTTAGGTTCTGTGGGCCACAAATTGTTATAAAACTGTTCAATACTACTGTCATGAAAGCTATCATAGACAATACATAAATAAATGGGTGTCTCTGTGTTCAAATAAAACTTTATTTTTGGATATGGAAATCTGAATTTATATAATTTTAACGTGTCACAAAATCTCATTCTTCTTTTGTTTTTTTTCAACCATTTAAAAAATGGAAAAACTATTCCTATCTCACAAGCCTGTGCCTCACAAGCAGTGGGCTGAATTTGGCCTATGGGTCGTAGTTTGTGGGCACCTGGTTACATGCTTATTTCCTCTTCCTCTTTCCCCATCTCCCCCTCCAGTTTCACAGGATAAAAATCACTATCTGTCATCCCAATGTGGGTGAAAAGGAGTCCCTCATAAATATCTGCCAACAGCAGAAATTAAATTTTAAAATATTTCTTAAGAGTTTGCCATATACAAGCTATCATCAGCATGATACAAGCAAAAGACACTTAACTATAGTATGCTGTAATGAGCACAGCCTGTCACTATCAAGCATCTAATGTAAACAGTGTTCTCTAGATTTGTTTAGTGTTCAACCTGTGCAGGCCTATATGGTGGCCATTGGTATCTTATGTATTTTTTAATCCTTTATGACCTTTCCTGCTTCACTCAACTACTATGATGCCAATTCTATAATCTCTGTTCTATAGCAGTGAACATGATTTTTTAAATACCACTTTGGTTTCTTTTCAGTGTTCTCATATATTAATATAGCCTTGTTCAGTGCTGTCATAGCTAACATGCTCCCATCTCTAATTGTTATAATCCAACTGTTTTACACGTGACCTTGTTTAAAGATTATATTTAGAAAAAATTAAATCCACACAGAAAAACCAAACACATAGACTTCTTTAGTACCTCACAGTTCTTCAAGATGTTAAGGAGAAATACTTACACAAACTTTCCGAACCACTGCCGTGTGTATATCTGATATTTCTATTAGTATTCTCTATAGCACGGGCTGCTTCACTGGCCACTAGAGACTGAAATCAATAAAATATGAAACTTCAGTTAATGTGCAGCTTTGGAGCAAGACAGGTAGAGTTTATTAAAGAAAATCATATATTAAATGAATCAAACTGTATATGTGAAGAAAAAGAAGGTATAATGGTGGTTGCTAGGGGGTTAGGGGTGAATGAAATGGGAAGATGTTGGTCACAGGATATAAATTTCCAGTTATAAAATGAAGAAGCTCTGGGAATCTAACACACAGCATGGAGACTATAGTTAACAACACTGTTTTATATACTTGCAAGTTGTTAAGAGAGTAGATTTTAAACGTTCTCAGCACAGAAGAAAAAGTTGTAATTATGCGAGGCAATGGATGTGTTAACTGACTTTATTTTGGTAATCATTTCACAATGTAGAAGTGTATCAAATCATCACATTGTACACCTTAAACTTACACAATGTTAAACATCAGTTATATCTTAACAAAGCTGGAAAAAACTGTATATATGAAAAATCTGTGTAGTAAGAAGAAAAAATAAACTTTTAAAAATGTTTTTTTGTTTTATAGAAATCACAGTTGGGTGGCATTAAATATAGACTCTTCCAATACATTGAAAATTTTATTTAACTTGAAGAAAAAATAATTCCCACATGCTTTTTTTAGGAGTTCATTTATTATATAAAATAAAGTATAACTGTATTCCGAAGGCAAACAGCCTGGGGTTACCCTATTCCTACACAAAATCATCACCAAACTTTAAATGCAGCTTCTGTAAATACTTTGTATACCTAATACGTACTTCATTCCCTTCTCACAAACTCTATTTTCTTCTTGGGTAAAATGCCTAATGACTCCTAAAGACTCATCACACAAAAAGGATCATGTTCCCAGGATGAAGCAACAGACTAATGAGTAACTCTGTTGTTCTACTACAATTGTTTCTAGCTTATCCAGATCTTTTATGAAGTTAGTGCTAGTATTCACTGTCACTCTCTTAAAATAACCCGGAGGAATTTAGTGCATATTACGTTGTACCATTCCTTTGTTCAGAAAAATTGTAACAGAGCTCCACTGTCTACAGAATAAAACACAAATTTATTCTGACATGGAAACAAGCTGACCACATATACTTTCCGATGGCGTCACTCTCCACTTTCACACCCACATGGTCCCCTGAACGTGCTTCCTGTGGAGAACGCATCTCCTCAGCTTTGAATGTCCTCCCTTCCCTGTGTGCCTGTAGAATTCCTATCTTCCCATTTCTGGCTGAAAGTGTATCTGTTCTTTGATGTTAATAGCCCTTCGTTATTATTTTTTCTTTGGAGTATGTGAACTTTTAAGAGATGATAAATTCCTCAAGGACAGGGACTTTATCCCCAACCTTCTCTAGCCTTTACTTTTGAATAGTTTTAATGAGGCCACCCTGTGCTGGCCCAGTCAGAATTGAGGATTCACCATCTGTGCCAACTTATTTAGTAGTTACTGCCCTTGGAATACAGGTACTTGTAACATTCGCTAGTGGCTGAGCTCCCTGACCATATCATGTTCTCTTAAAGGGCAAGGTCCTTCCGAAAGCTTCTTTTAGTGTCCACCAAACACAAGATTTTACACAAAATCACTCTCAACAAAATACTTGTGATAATAGTAATCCAAAAATAAGGGGAAATCAGACTAATTCTATTTCCAAATCATAATAAATACCCTTTCATTTCTTCAAGGATAACACCAATAAAGGAGCTTTCCATAAAAGTTTTCCTTTGAGAAAAGAAATAATTGCAAGCATCAAGTACATTTAGGTTCTAAATGAGCTATTTTCAGTAGGTGCCAATAACATTATACTTGTCATCAGCCACTTCTAGCCCTTAATGTGGCTATAGTTTATTCCTGAAAGAGGACCAGGACATAAAACCAACACCAAAACAAACAAACAAAACCCCCGCAAATAATCTGATTAAAAAATAGGCAGAGAACCTGAGTGGATATTTTTCCAAAGAAGGCATACAAATGATGAACAGATACGTGAAAAGATGCTCAACATCACCATGCGGCAGGAAAATGCAAATCAAAACCACCACAAAATATTGCCTTCCACCTATCAGAATGGGTATAATAAAAAATACAAGAAATAACAAGTATTGGCATGGAGGTGGACAAAAAAGAACTCTCATGCACTATTTGGTAGGAACGTAAATTGAGGTGAACACTACAGAAAACACTATGGAGTTTCCTCAAAAAATTAAAAATAGAGATATCGTATGATCCAGTAATTCCACTACTGGGTATTTACCCAAAGAAAATGAAAACAACGATTTGAAAAGATACATGACCCTTATGTTTATTGCAGCATTATTTACAATAGCCAAGTTATGGAAGTAACTGAAGTATCCATTGATAGCTGAATGGATTAAGATGTGGTGTATGTGTGTGTGCGCGTGTGCAATGAAATATTACCCAACTATAAAACAGAATGAGATTTTCAACAACATGGACAGACCTAGAGGGTATTATGCTAAATGAAGTAAGTTAGAGAAAGACAAATAGTGTATGATTTCACTTACATGTGAAATCTTAAAAAACAAAGCAAATCAACAAACAAAAATATGGAAACAATCATAAATACAGAGAAGAAACTGGTGGTTGACAGAGGGGAGGGGGTTGGGAGGATGGATCAAAAAGGTGAAGAAAATTAAGAGGTATAAACTTCCAGTTATAAAATAAAGAGGTCATGGGTTAAAAAATACTACATAGGGAATATAGTCAATAATATTCTAATAATGTTATACAGTGACAGATGGTAAGTACATTTACTACAGTGAGCATAAAGCGTAGAACTGTGGAATTACTATGTTGTACACCTGAAACTAATATAATATTGTATGTCAACTATACTTCAATAACAAAAACAAATAGATACAAATTTTAAAAAATAAAAATAGAAAGAGGAAAGAGAGCCAGATTAAAATGAGTCAGCAAGAAATAAACCACTACATAAAGATCAGAACTTGGGCAAGAATCAGACTGTTGCCATAACCCTTCCATTGTCTGGAAGGCATCTGGGGTGAGAATTTGGCCAATCATAGCTACAATCCATCAAAACCCTTGCAGTCTTTGCCATCAACTCAAACACAGAACATTTGGGACCAAAAAGGAGTGAGGGGTTAGCAAACTAAATGAGTCTTCTTTGAACTTCTGTATCATTCACTACATTCCAAAAAAAAGGGTTCTTGCTGCAATGTTGAAATTGGAGGTGCTTTTAATAAAACCAACCGCCAGAGGGTTAGAGAGGACAGTGTGTACACAATTCCCAATGTTGACATCAAATTAATGAGTGATGTACCAGGACTTGATCTATCTGTTGTTGAAAGCTGGGTACCACAAAACAGACCCACAATTCCAGAGACTCTTGTCCTTGCTTTAGGGCTTTATACGTAGATCAGCTCCATGAGGAATGGTTCCCCCCATGACCTTCAAGCAGTATGTCTGTTATGTTTTTAGATACCCATTTGCTGGACTGAAGTTCTTGTTCACAGAGTAGGACCCATTCATTATATTCCCTCAGTGAACCATGACCCAGGGTGACTCTCAGTAGAATGAGATCAAAATATAAAGCATCTTTCCATCTGTCCTCCAAAGGAGAATTTTTCCACCAGCTTTTGATTCTTGAACTTGGTATTCTTTTATTTCTGAAATGCTAATGGAAAAAAAATAAGTAGCACTTACCAGTTCCTCATGGTCTTTGCTTTTGCTTCTATTATAGGAATATGGAAAGAGTATCTGCTGGGAATATGAATGCATACTGATGTAAGCCTTAATGTGGTTGATGTTTTTTCTCAAGAAATTAGCCATTGCCTTCACTTCTGGTTCTGACTCAGGGTAAAGGCCACAGTAGGTTTCCGAGCACGAGAAACTTGATGCACCTTCCTCTGAAGTGAAATTGATAGAGTGGGATTAGCATATCCTATTGCAATTTGTGATTTCCCTAACAGTGCATGCTCCTAATGTCTATGGTGTCACATTTTTAGAGAAACTGACTAGACAGAGCTCTGTAAAGAACATATTTATGTTTCTATTGAAACAGATGTTTATATGCCCTCTGAGCAAATACCCCAACAATTGCTGCCTGGGGACAGCCATCTTGTGCCCCTTGTGAAAGTGGCTAAGAACATCTCAGAGATACCAGACCTGCCTCTAATCTTGTAGTTATGTGAAAGAAAAAAATCCCATATTTTAGAAACCCCATTTTCTTTAATCCAATGTGAGTTTGGTTTTTCTGATATTTGTAGTTTAAAAATTACTAATCAATGTAGCCCATAAAAGAAGAGTCTCATTTGAGAACTCAGACTATGCAAGTCTGCCTTCAGTAGTGCTTCTAACTTGCTAAAGAGGTTTGGTAAATTAAAAAAAGATGGTAATATTTGGGGCCAGAGTAATGTTTATTCAGCCTTTTGAGAGATTATAGTATACATCACTTTGGATGGTAGCCTGTCTCCTAACACTTCACCTTTCTTCTTTAACTCACAGGGGTGGAGCCTCAGGGAGCCACCTCTGACCCTCCTAGAAACAGTTGATTAATCTTGAACTAGGTCCTTGACTTGTGTTGTCAATCCGAACCCCTCCACTGATAACTTGATATTGAGACAAAGATTCTAGTGTCCGTTCAGCTACTCCCTAGAACAAAGAAGACAACACAAGTAATACCACCAGCTGACCTGAACTCGAAGATGTACACACAGTATTTCATTTAATCCTCTTGGCAATCTTGTTTTGGGAGATTTAAAGTGAACATTCTGGGTGGTAAGGACCTTTTACAATAAGAGGCCAAGTGGCATATTGTTAATCACCCAATCACTTGATTCTAATCTTGGTGCTGCCCTTTAATAGCTACATGGCCTTGGGTGAAATGTTTTAAACCTATCTAAACCTTGATTTTCTTACTTGCTAAATGGGAAAATTATACATTAAATGTGGATTTAATGAAGATTCCATACAATATATATGAAGTGCTTTGCATGGTCCCTTGTATATACTAAGTATTTAGTAACTATGGTTTTTCCTCCACTTGGTCTTTGTCGTCGTCGTCGTCATCATCATCATCATCATCATCATGTGGATTGGAATAAAAAAAAAAAACCATTGTGCTTTGCAGTGATGAATGGAGACAGAGCCCACAACAGTGCTTCAGGCCCAGTTCCAAGCTGTTTCTGAGGCTTGGTGCCCTTTCCTGGGGTTCCATGGGCTACTCCATTGTCCTTACACATCCTTCCTACCTTACTTAAGCTTGCTCTGCTTTCCTCCTTTTATTTTCAATAGAAACAATCTTAATGTTTGTGAAACACTGTTTTCCACACAAGAAAATCCAAGGCCTTTCCAAGTATTTCATTTGTATTATTTTGAGAGAGAGAGAGAGAGAGAGAGAGACAAACAGATGATGGGACTGAATGACTGACTGAATGAGTGAATTTTAAGCAGGCTCCACTCTCAGCATGGATCCCAATACAAGACTTAGTCCCACAGCCCTGAGATCATGACCTGAGCTGAAGTCAAGAGTCAGATGCTCAACCAACTGAGCCACCCAGGTGCCCCTCATTTGTATTTTTTTTAATGTTTTATTTATTTCTGAGAGAGACNAGTTCCATCTCCTTTGATTACTCCTGCCCTTTTCCCCCTGATATATAGTTCTAGAGAATAGAGATTATATGTTAGGAGTAGAGATGGAGGGACATTAAAGAGATGAAGGAGAAGGTGATACCCTAACATGAATCCTCAGACCGGAGCTGTCCCATAGAAACATAAGACACATTACATATTTAAGTTTTCAAATAACCATGTATTTCAAAAGAAATAGATGAACCTATTTGAATGATACAACTTATTTAATCCAATATGTACAAAGCACAATCATTTCAAACACAATCAATATAGAAATTATTCATGACATATTGTATGTTACTTTTTTTCACTAAGTCTTGGAAATCTGGTGTGTATTTTATACTCACTGCACATCTCAATTCAGACAAGTCACATTTCAAGTGTTCAAGGGCCACATGTGGCTAGTGACTGCTGTAGTGCAGCCTCAGATTCTCATTCTGTGATTGTCATTCTAGAGATTTCAAGTATTTTGGTAGAAAGATTCATGGAGAGTCAGGACACTGGAGTCTGAGACTCTGCTTTGCTCTTAACAGGCATGGTGATCTGGGCAAGCGATTTCATCTCTTTCAGCTGAAGGTGCTCCACTTGTAGTGCTTGGTCTACTAGGTCCCTTCAAGCTCAAACATGATCTAATCTATGAACGCTGGAATAAAAAGATATCTAGTATGGGAAAGTTCATAAAACAGAGAGTAAAGTAGAAATTACAGGGGCTGCAGTGAGTGGGAAATAAGAAGATATTGCCTAATAGTCACAGAGCTTCTGTTTGGGATGAAGAAGACTTTTGGAAATGTGTATTGGTGATGAATACACTTAATGCTTTAGTGTACTGAGTGGCTAAAATGACAAATTTTATGTTATGTATGTTTTAGCACCATAAAATGATTAAAAACTACTACAGTCTCACTGGAAAGAAATAAAGGATTTGCCACTGTACGCTGGTTACAAAAACTTTGTAGTTTAACTTAACATCTTAGACAATGAGTGGATCTATCTTAGGAAGTTTGAGACCTGAAGTCCTCACAAAATACTACTTGTTATGGACTGAATTCTGTCTCCCCAAATCCCTGTGCTCAAGTCCTAACCCACCATGTACTATGTTTGGAAATAAGGCCTTTACAAACCATGAGAGACTCTTGAATGCTGAGAACAAACTGAGGACTGATGGGTGTGGGTGGGAGGGGGGAGATGGGCATGGAGGAGGGCACTTGTGGGGATGAGCATTGGGTGTTATATGGAAATCAACTTGACAATAAACTATTTGTAAAAAAATAAAATTTAATTTAAAAAAATAAAAAAAAGAAAAGAAAAGGAAATAAGGCCTTTAAAGAGGTAATTAAGGTTGAAGGAAGTCATGAAGGTAGGACCCTGAAATAATATGGCTGGTGTCCTTTTAAGGAAAGAGAGAGACACCAGAGATGTGCCCAAAGGGAAAATGCCATGTGAGGACACAGTGAGAAGGTAGCCATCTGCAAGCCAAGGAGAGAGGCCTCAGGACAAACCTACCCTGATGACACCTGATCACAGCCTTCAGATCTGCAAGAAATAAATTTATCTTGTCGGAGACATCAGCCTGCGGTATTTTGTTAGTGGCAGCCTGATCAGTCTAAGACAGCCTTACCCCCATTCCAACTCCAACATGCACACACACACACACACACGCACATGCACATGCACACACACTACACACACAATTTTAATACAGAGGAAGGGGAAATGAACATGAAATAAATAAACAGGCTTGATATGTCATTTCTCATTAAAAAGTAAGGTGCTCTTTTAGATTCTTAAAAAAGTATAAAGATGTGTTCTAGTTGCAGGCACAAGGAAGAGAGATTTAGTTCTTTCTCACTGGCTTGCTTACATACTACTAAAAAGATATCGGGATGGGGGCTTGCCTGTGTGGCTTCCAGTTTTCAGTTAAGCTTCTGGTTTCAACTCAGGTTCTGATTTCTGGGCTCTTGGGTTTGAGCCCCCTCTTCAGGCTCTGTGATGACAGCTCAGAGCCTAGAGCCTGCTTCAGATTGTGTCTCCCTCTCTTTCTGCCTCTCCCTCACTTGTGCTATTTCTCTCTCTCTCTCAAAAATAAACACTTTAAAAAAATTTTAAGAGATACTGGAACACTGGAAAAAAAAAAGAGTCCTTACAATTATTTTTTTTTATTTGCTTGTTGTTTCTGTTTCTGTTTCTAACTCTGGTGATGGGTAATAATGAAGCGCCTTGCCTCAGAGTGGCCTATGGTATTTCTTCTAAGGCAGTAACAGAATATATTTGACGTCTTTGCTATTCAAATTAGGTACCACTGGCTTCACCATTAAGAAATGTTATGTAAAATAGAGCACCAAAAGAGCTTCAAGATAAAAGAAGAAGTTCCAGAAGGGAACCTGTAACAGAAGAGTGATTCTCAGACATACAAGAATTGTGAAAACTTTGGAATCGGTCAGCCTGATTTCATAACCCAGCTCTGCCACTTCCTAAGTCTGTGCTCTTAAGCAAGGGATCTGACCTTCTGAGTCTGGGATTCTCCACCCCGGATACACAGATAATGAAACCCAGGGGGAGGCATATGTAAACATCTTCGTGCTTAATAACTACCAGCTCTATTCAGATCTACCACATATTCATATTCGCTGCTGCCTCTCTGACCCCCTGCCCAATGATCACTGCTGTGGCAGTCTTTGGGCAGCAGTGGTACCTTTATGGGACAATCTTAAGAATGGCTCTCATAGAGAAACCACTCAGTGGATCCCTGAATCACAAAAGGGGTGAGCCTGAGGGAAAATTAGCGGCTCCTTCCTCCGCTTGCTTACTACTTCTGTAGCTCTCCCAGAACAACCAGTTCATTCCTATATTCATTTAATTAATTTCTGCAAACCCTGTGTGCGCCGGGCACTGCACTAGGTAATGCATAGTGGTCCCTTCCCTCACTGAGACTCTCACCTAGAGAAGGAGGAAATAAGGAAATAAAGTGAGGACTCCACTGTAAGGTTTTCACATCTGCTCTGAGACAATGATGAAATGTTCAACATCACGAATTTTCTCTTCTTTTTTAAAAGGAAATATGTACAATCACGTACATAGCATTGTGTAGGGCAAAGGGGTGATTAGAAGACAGGTTGTGTGGCTTCGATAGCTTTCAGTATCTTGTGGTTCCCACAGAGCCACACGTACCCACTTCCAAAAATAAAGATGATTCAAGGTTATGATCAGGTTTAGTTTTGTTCTATAGCTGTTTCTTAAATGTAGTAACAATGAAATACAATAGGGGAGTGTGAGAACACCTAACACCTATCTCCCTGAGAACAATGTTATTATTATTATTATTTTTTAGAGAAAGAGCAAATGGGAGCAGGGGAGAGGGATGGGAGGGGAGAGAGCGAGAGAGAGAGAGAGAGAGAGAGAGAGAGAGATTGAGAGAGAGAGAGAGAGAGAGAGACCCAAGTAGGCTCCACATCTGCCGAGGGGCTCTATCCCACACCCTGAGCTGAAATCAGGGGTCAGACACTCAACGAGCTGAGTCACCCAGGTGCCCTCAGGTAATGTTCTTGAAAGCCTAAATCAATATCCATTGAGTACTTTGACTCATTCAAATTAAGAAATGATAAACCTCCACTATGCTAGACATAAGTTAAATGCTGTGGAAGTAAACACTTTCCTATGCAATTAAAAAGGAGAGATATGCAAGCTACCCTGGTCTTTGATACTCTGATGATGAATGTTATTTGTTCATTAAAGTAGGATTTTTAACAGTCACTTCATTACTATTTTAGAAAAGTAGAGTATTAGAATTTTGAAGCTAAAAGGGACCTTAAAGAACAGGTCCAAGTTCCTTTTGTTTAACGTTTATTTATTTGAGAGAGAGAGAGAGAGAGCATGCACACACATGCATGTGCACAAGTTGGGGAGGGGCAGAGAGAGGGAGACAGAATCTGAAGCAGGCTCTGTCAGCACAGAGCCCAATGCAGGGCTCGAACTCACGAATGTGAGACTATGACCTGAGTCAACCGACTGACCCATCCAGGTGCCCACCAAATTCCTTTTTTTAAAGATGAAATGGAAGCATGGTGGGGTTAAGGTAAGTTGTACATATTTACAGCACACTGCATTTAACTAAAGAATTATTTCCGGACTCAGATAGGCCTCCCCTGTAATCACTTTAAGTTAATAGGCCTTGCTTTGTGACTATCCCCTTTTAAATGAATGAACATTGCTAGAAATAAAGCAAACAACCTACCACACCAGTGTTTGGAAGCAAAGTTCCTGTTCAGGTCCGTTCCGATGCAAGGATTATTTTCATGAAAAGACCGGTTCTTTCTCCACATTCGATTCTAAATAAACAAAATACTGATAACCAAGATGGCTATGTTTGCAGTTCAAGCAAAGACACGACTTCTAAAGCCTAAGTAACCAGAGTTGTGTGTCTGTCTTGCAAAGCCAGCACTCTGCCCCGCCCCTGTCTTCACAGCGTTCTTTTCTCACAGTCCCTCCTCTATCCAGGTCTCAATCATGTTCACTCCACGCTATTTCAGTCTGAACCAAATGAAATGGTAATATTTAATCAACTTTGACTTATACCCATGGAAATTTCATTTGGCTTTGCTAGGCTGCTTATTGGTTCTCTTTAGTCTTGTTTGCTTCAGTTTTAATTCTTTCTGAGAAAAGTAAAATAACTTTGTGTTTCAACTAAAATTAAAACCATATGTCATGAGTTTCAATGCTCTCTTTATTGTTTCCTATTTACACTTTTAGTTTTATATGTTTATATTTATATTCCTTTTTAAAATAAAGTTTATTTATGTTGAGAGAGAAAGAGAGAGTGCATGAGCAGGGGCAGAGAGAGAGGGAGAGAGAGAATCCCAAGCAGGCTCTGCACTGTCAGTGAGGAGCCCTACATGGGGCTCAATCCCACAAACCGTTATGATCATGACCTGAGGCCACATCAAGAGTAGGATGCCCAACTGACTGAGCCACCCAGGCACCCCTCAATGCTCTCTTTAGATTAACTTCAACTCTCTCATTTTAAAAGCATCAGGAGGGGGCGCCTGGGTGGCTCAGCCGGTTAAGCATCTGAATTTGGCTCAGGTCATGATCTCACGGTTCCTGGGTTCGAGCCCCACATCAGGCTCTGTGCTGACAGCTCGCTCAGAGCCTGGAGCTTGTCTTCGGATTCTGTGTCTCCCTCTCTCTCTGACCCTCCCCGGTGCATGCTGTCTCTATCACTCTCTCAAAAATAAAAACATTAAAAAAATTTTTAAAGCGTCAAGAGGTCGAGATGTGAAGATACCTCTAACCTGATAGTTCCTTTGATTGTACTGATTCGATCCTGATGTGTAAACATAAAGCAAATCGCCCCATTGGGTTCTTAGGGACAAACTGGGAAATTTGATGACATACACATATGCACAGACTTTGTTTAAACCTGAAGTTGGGATAATGTTGCACCTTTCCCCCACTCTCATCAACTTTATTGCCAACCTTTCTAGTCCGCTTCCACCCGCTGGCATTTGGTTTTGTAGCAAGAATCACCTTGGAGAAATTAGGTTCTCACACTGCAGGGACTAATTGGCAGTATTAAGACATAAAGACAGTGAGAGAGTAGGAATATCTAGAGGATGGCTGAACCTACTCTGATTCAGGTTAAGGGATAAGTCAATTATAATATTAATCTATGGATGTGATCATTTATGGGACACAAATTTGTGTTAGGTACTATGTTAGAGATTTCTCATTTATTCAGTTCAAGATTTGTCCAGTCCTCCCTACAAGTTTTTATTTAGTGTTCCTTTCACTTGAGATAATTTTTTCAATCAATCTTCACCATTCCCACCCATTTCTTCTGCAAAAATTACCTCTTTCTCTTCCATGAAACAATTTTTGTTTAATCCTGTATGTTTCCAATCACTCTGATTATTCTCATTCCCTTTACTGTTTATATGTCCTGCTCAAGGAGCCTTTTCTGAATTTATATATGCTCAATTATGCTTTTATGTGCTCCTCATTAAATTAGAAAGGACTGCACTTCCATTGCTTGAGTAATTTTCCTGAATCATAATGTTGATGGGCTAGAAATACCATTGATAATGGTTTTCAGTATAGATGAGATTGCCTAGGCAACTCACTCATACTTAGATGCTTAGGATTGAGTTAAAGGATCCTAAGGTTTAAATTCACCTATCAGTCAGAATGTGCTTCTGTCAGAATGCAAGGGCAGTGAAAATGCTTCTCTCAATCTTGCAATCTATGATTTTATGAATCAAAAGGCTATTCAAATGATTCTTAGTAAGAATGGATGGATCTAGGCATTGTGCACTGATGATAGCTAATGTCACGAAAGGAGATACAACCAGACATTATGTAGAACACAGAATCACTATGAAATAGTCCTGACAAAAAAGTCAAAATCTGAATCTGCTTTATCTCCTACTATCCAAATTTCAAATTTCAGAAAATGCAGAGGACAGAGGAATGTTAAATTGCAACATGGCAATGCAATTAGCAAATCCAGACAATGTGAAACCTTTTCTTCAATTAATAAATTGCAAAGAAAATTTTGAGAAAGAGAAAGAGAGAGGTAGACGGAGGGACAATTTATGGATTAAAATAAATCTAAACCAATCACAATATATTGGCCTTAATAGAATCCCAAATCAAAGAAAATTTTTTTAAAAGTTATGAAACAATTGCAACTTTAAATATTGATTGGACATTTTCTGATATTAAGTATTGTTAACTTTTAGGTGCAATTGTACTCTGTTTTTTTAAAAGAGCTATTTTAGATATGCATCCTGAAGTGTTTTTAATGAAATGTTATGGTATCTGAGATTTGTTTCAAAATAATATGAAAAAAGTAGAATTGGGCTGGGGATATAGACAAGAAAATATTGGCCATGAGCTGATTATTGATGAAGTTGTGTGATAGGTACAAAGGAATCTACTATACAATTATTTCCACTAATATGTTTGAAATTTTTCCATAATAAGAATTTAAAAATATTTATATTTTAAATAAAACCATTGTGCCAAGATCCAGGACTCTATGAATAATTCAATCTGTGCATCCTGTATCCCCAAAAAGGATATGTTTTGTTTTCTTTGCCTTCACCTACCTTTTTCCATGTGAAGTCATAACCATCCACGTTAACTACTGGCATCACATAGAAATCCATATGTGTCAGAAGACTGGTGTACAGGTTTTCTTTCCCATAGAATTGAGTTACCTACAAATTAAACCAAGTGTGTTTAATAATATCTGTTTTAAGTCCTTCTAAACTTAGTCTGTTTCTTTTATGCGTTTTATTTTTTAAGACGTCATTTGGTATGTTTAGATTTGCATATTTAAATTTCAGTAAGAGTATTAATTCCTTGAAAAGTTTGAACTTAAGGCTCTATGCTGCCAAATGGTGATGAATGCCTTGGACATGGGACAAATGGTCTTATTTATTGGAGGCAGAAAATAGAACCATATATTTTCTTAAATTTTCTTCTTCAAGAAACAAAAAGAATTCTAACCTAGATATAATTCCATTCTTCTTTCAATAATATCAATCAGAGTTTAAACTAACTTTGTCTTATGCCCAGACATGACTAGATAGTTTCTACATTGTCCTTTTAACTTGGGGAGTTAAAATTTTAATTTTAATTCTTTCAATAAATCTATGAAACACACATTGAAACCCTCACTTACCCCTTCTGTTTGGAGTCCTGCTTATTGGACAAAAAATTCCAGAGCTAATAAGGATCGTCTCTCAAAACCTAATATTCCCTCTCTGACAATCACTAATCAACTTTCTACCTATGTGGATTTACCCATTCTAGGTATTTCATATAAATGGAATCATAAAATACATGGCCTTTGTGTCTGGGTTCTATCACTTAGCACAATGTTTGCAAGATTCATCCATTTTGTAGGATGTGTCAGTATTTCATTCCTTTTCACTGCTGAATGATATTCCATTATACGGATATTCCACATTATTTTATCTATTCATAAGTTGATGGGCATACTTTTTGACTATTATGAATAATGGTGCATGAACATCTGTCAATAAATGTGTCTATTTCTCTTGGGTGTATACCTACTAGTGGAATTGGTGAGTCACATGCTAACTCTAGGCCTAAACTTTTGAGGAACTGCCCAACTGTAAAATAGTGGCTGCACTGTTTTACAATCCCAACAGCAATGAATGAGGTTTCTAATTTTTCCACATCCTTACCAGCACTTGTTATTTCCCTTTTTAAACTTTAGCCATCGTGGTGGATATGAAGTGATATCTCATCGTGGTTGCAATTTGCATTTCCCTAATGACTGATGATGTTGAATACCTTCTCATGTGCTTACTAGCCATTTGTATACCTTCTCCAGAGACTTACCTTTTCATATATTTTGCCCAATTCTAAATTGGGCTATTTGTCACTTTGTTTATTTGTAAATGTTCTTTACATATTTTGGTACAAGTCCCTTATCATACATATGATTTGTAAAATTTTCCCTCAGTTCTGTGGGCTGTCTTTTTACAATCTTGATGACATTCTTTGAAAAGCACAAAGGTTTTTAATTTTGGTAAAGCCCTATTTATCTCTTTTATCCTTTGCTGTTTATGCTTTTGGTGTCATATCTACTAAATAATTGCCTAAAGTTACAAAGACTATTTCTATGTTTTCTTCTAAAAATTTTGTAATTTTAGCTTTTAAATTTAGGTCTCTGACCCATTTTGAGTTAATATTTGTACTTGGTATGAAGTAGGGGTCCAAGTTCATTCTTTTGCATGTGGATATCTAGTTGTTCCAGCAAAGGATGCCTATTTTGATCTTTCACAAAGGCACCATCTGGACTAGCAGTAAGCTTGTTTGGGTTCATTTAAAGAAGATGAGGGTCCAGAATAAGTGGGAATTGGTGATCTGAAGACCAACAGCAGGATGAAACCAGGACCTTGGGGGAGAGGTGTAGGAAAAGGAAAGACGGAGGAAAACTGTGCATTGAGGGGACTTCTCAAGGCCTATCCATAAGAGAAGTAAACTCTAACAGGAAGGTGACCTGAATGGACCAGCTAAATAATGTTTTAGCACTCTCAGGACTTTGGATATTTTCCTGATGGGCTAAAGGTAAGACTGGGTTATACCTGGTAATTGGGCAAACCTGTTTTCTTTTCGAGGCATTGTGTGAATTAAGGGCAGAGTTCCATAGATACAGAGAAATCTAAGAAATGTTCTCAACCTTCTAAATGATGTTATACTCATTAAGATTTGACATTTACCTGGTTATTTACACTTCAAAATCATATAGTCTAGGTATATAATCATATCATTGAGGTAAATTAACCTCTAAAGTTCTATAACCCTTATAACCTGACTTAATCTATCAACTGTCTTTAAAGATATATTTTAAAATAACATTTTCAACCAAGTAGAACATATTTATTAATCTAATAATTCTTTATTATTAATTTGTGATTTGTGTATCATGGGACTCTCCAGTGAGTTTTCATGGTATTTTATAAAGATGTATACAGTCATGGTTTTATATCTAGTGAATGAATCACTCTTAATGACAAAGGTGGCTGAAGACAAAAGACACACAAAAGACAATAAATAAATATTTGTCAAAGGAATGATTTACCAACAAGATAAGTAACATAGTCGGAATCACTGTTGTAGTATAAAAACAAGAGAAGAACAAAGAGGGTACCAGAGGACAGCACAAGAAGGCGGGAGGCAAAGGCTTGACTGATTCCTATCAGTTTGATCTCTGGAAGATTATTACTCACCTCTCTTTCCCTGGGGTCCACCAAAGCTTTGTCCTTATTGTGGTCCCAAACAACAACAACAATAGTACTCCCCAAAAATTCACCAATAGCCACTTGACAGAATAAATTAGTACAAAAAGGCATATAAAATGCTATAAATGGAAGATTAAAAATTTTTTTTTTATTTTAGAAAGAGAGAGAGCACATGAGTAGGGGGAGAGGGGCAGAGGGAGAGAGAGAGAACCCTAAGCAGACTCCACACTCAGCACAGAGCCTGATGTGGGTCTCCATCCCATGATCCTGGGATCATGACCTGAGCCCAGATCAAGAGCCAGACACTTAACTGACTGAGCCACCCAGGAGTCCCTATGAATGGAAGATTTTAAAATAAACTGTTACTCCCAATACCAGTAGAAATACAGCAAAAAGCTTTAAGTCCCAGTTTTTCTTCAGTGGCAATAAAGTATTACTGCAATGGTAGGTACTCTCTGGGTCCCAGAGTTATATTTCAGCCTAAAGCTGAAGCATTAATTTAAGTTTTAAATGTAACAAGAGATGTTGAGGCTGATTCTGTGGACCAAACAATATACTGAGTTATACTGTAACAACAACAAAAACTGACTTTAGAGATTATCTTTGTCTTTAACAAGCTGATAAAACTGTGAAGTTGGAAAGGAAACAGTAAGAATTCAATGTTATAAGTACAATAATAATTTCAAGATGTACGGGTGGTTCAGAAGAAGGAGAGTTAATTCTGTGGGGTGTTTGGTGTTAGAATTCCTGAAGAACAGATCAAAGGGACAAGACATTCAGGATATGGGCGAATGGGTGGTGAGGAGGTGTAAGGAATGACAGAAACAGAAGAATTGGAAATTAAGAAGTCAGATTGCTACGTGGCTCCTCCTATCCCTTCCTGGTCACTGTTCTCAGCCATATTTTGGATCTAAAAGTCAAGGAGAGAATTATTTTTGAGATCTAGAGGAAAGCCATGGGAGAAGTTTACTGATACAGAGTTGAGGTTAGGCTTAGTGAAGTAGAGTTCAAGTTCCTGAGATTATTCATTAGCTAGATCTTGCATATGGACTTTGAATTCACTCAGAATGATGGCAAGAATCAGAGAGGAATAAAGAATCATGAATCAGGTTCCAGGGAATTGTCAGATTATGTATTTGGGGAAAAGGGCAATAACAGTGTAGATGATTTTCCCCGCTGTCTGAAAGTAGAGGGTGACTATGAAATCTTTGCAAAAGCCGAAATGGGATAAAGTGAAGAGTATCCCCTACTTTCCAAATACTTTTACATTAGTACCTGTTTTGGTAACTGAAAGAAATCTGAAGGAGATTTTTTGCTTTTATGAAAAAAAGCCATTACCATACTTACTGCAGGTCTTTCATAAAAGTGAATGGCATAATGCGAACCTTTGGAAAGCAGGGGATAACTGTAGTAGGATCGAGAATGTTGGTCCACTCCTCTGGTCCCTTGGCACGTGAACATATGAAAGAAAGATCAGACTCTTTTCTTGATTGGAGCTTTTATAAAGCAGTGTCCTTCACAAGTCATGTGTCAGCAAAGGTGAGGGGCAGCAGAAGGAACTCTGTGGAGGCTGTGAGGTTGCAGAGCATCAGCTTTGTGTGCAGCTACATGAGCGTCCTCCAGGGCAGAGGTTCACAGGGAGGTTAGCACTGAGAAAAGCCAGCTGGCAGACAAAGTACTAAGCAAGGTGTGAGGCCCAATACGTGTTCATTGGGCTGCTGTGATGTGCCAGGCCCTGTGCTTGCCATGTCCAAACCAGCCTTGGCCCTGCCTTTGCAGAAGTAGAAGGGATTTAAACTTGGACTCTAGAGGATGAATGAGAGGCTTAGAAAGAAATGACTGGCCTCGGGCTCCCCAAAGTGCAGAGTAACGGGTGTTTCCTAAGCTGAGACTACACCACATTGAGTTGGAGAAGAGAGCAAGAGGATATTATATCTATCTATCTATCTATCTATCTATCTATCTATCTATCTATCTATCTATCTATCTATCTATGTTGGTCTCTTCCCCACACCCACTCTGGTTCCTGGCACAGACCTTGAATTTCCTGAATGATAAGAGCAATAAAGGCATCTTTTGTTCTGGTATTTGGTCCTTGACCTCGGTTCCTGACACAGAGCTTTTAAATCCCTTGAAATTTTCTGGGCAATAGTAGTATCTTTTGTTCTAATGAGGTGATTCTTGGTGGGCTCCTGGCAGGAGGCTGGTCAACAGAAAGACCAAGCCATGACTAGGAACTTGGAGCTTCCAGCCCCAACTCTATCCTCAGGAAGATGAGAGGGATTAGAGAATGAGTTAAGGATCCATCATGCCTACAAGATGAAGTCTCTATAAAAATCCCAAAGATAAGGAGTACAGGGAGCTTGTGGGTCGGCGAACATGTAGAGGTGCTAGGAGAGTGGTTCATCTGGAGAGGCGGGGAAGCTCCCAGCCCCTTCCCACATACCTTATCCTATGTGTCTCTTCCACCTACACGTTCATCTGTAGCCTTTATCCTATCCTTTTATACTAAACTGGTAAGCAAGAAGTACACTCTTCCTCTGAGTTCCCTTAGATACTTTAGCAAAATTAAGCAAACCCAAGGAGGAGGTTGTGGGAACCTTGGATTTGTAGCTGATTATTCAGAAGCACAGATAACAGCCTGAACTTTCAACTGGCATCTGAAGTGTGAGGAAAGTGACCTAACCTTTCCCCTCTGGGATCTGGCTCAGTCTCCGGGTAGTGTCAGAAGTGAGGTAAATTGTACGACACACCGCTGGTGTCACAGAATTGCTTGGGGTGGAGAAAGTCCACATGTATGTGGTATCAGAAGCATGGTGTGTGTGGTAGTTGTACAAGGAGAAAGGAGAAACACAGGAATAGTGTAGGTTTTCTTTATAAAGACTTAGAAGCCAAGACTTTTCTTTATCTTTGGGTTCTTTACTTTTTAAGTATAAAATCCACCCCCATAAAAACTTTAAGCTAAGCCTTTCATTTTTCTTTCTACAGTTGTTTGAATCATTATGAAGATGAGATGATCTTGATTAGTTTAGGCAGGCAAGGATGGTGCTTCTTCAATGTGCAGTAAGAAGAGCTTATTGAACTGCATTGCCTTAGGCTACAAAAAGTTGCAGCCTCAAGTTGTTGGGACAAAATACTTGACCTTAAGGTTTTTGAGCCATAGCTTGTTTCCCATGGTATTTCCAGAGTCTGGAAACCCATAGGAAGCTTACAAATATTTGTGGAATAAGTAATTTAATCTTACAAGAATTCAGCAAGTGGGTGGGGTAGAGGAGAACATGTGTAATAGGAGACAAGAGGTGTCAATGTGGGAGGGATGACAAGTAGGGAAGACTTTACCAATATGAATTAGAGTTTCTTTCTGGTCCTTTCCAAGTTCAGCGATGGAATGAAAAAGAAGTGTGCTTTCCTTCTTGCTTTGCACATTTCTTCCTCCACTAACTACTGCTTCATTCATTACCTAAAATGAATAAAACTACCCAACTTAAGGAAGAATCACCAAATGACTGAGCTGTGTTAAAGATCTAGTCAGTGGAGAACTATCCTCATTTGGTCAAGGCATTACAACAATGGCTGGTAACTTTCCAGAAGGCTCAGGGAGACTGCAGCTCCCATCAGGAGGAAGAGCAGATGGTGAGACAAAGGAAGATGGGTAGAGGTGTTGTATCTGACAAGACTCAGCAGAGGCAGAAATATTTTTACCTTTGATGTACATCATTTGTTAACACAGATCAATTGAAGTGACTATGTTTTATTTTTTTTTTTAACAAATCTATTTTGTGTGGTTGTGTTCCTCTGAATACAGAGACGATAACCATTAGCAGAAGGACACATAATTTAAGTTATTTTTCCAGTGGTAATGGCTCTTTGTATAAATCAATACAGAGAACAATTTATGCCCATTTTATAGGAGCTAAAGCATAATTCTTACTGTATTCATTTATTATAGAGGTTTATAGCCATTATAATTTTTGGTTTTATGCCTTACTCTTTGTCTTATATATGGATTTTTTTTTTGCTGCCAAGGCCTCCTTCAGGGACAAAATCTCCCATTGTAACATATGAGAAAATAGGATCTGCTCTGTAATGTTGTACTTCATGTTCAATTTCCAAGGGCAGAATATGGCAAAGATGTCTGGATAATTCAAATCAGGAGAGAAAGAAATTGATTGGGACTCAATTTAGATAATTGCTTTAGTTCTTTCTTCTATTTAGTAAATATATTACAATTGCAAAATATTCATTAATTATTTTCCAGAGTTTAGCCCTAGCCAGAAATATAGGGAAGAAAAGGGTAGACAATCTTTAGAGTGATTTAAATGCTTGAAGCTACAGTTCCCAAACTTCATATGTACAAAAGTCACCTGGGTAGCTTGTGGAATTTGTAATTTACCAAACCTCACCACCAGAGAGCTGAAGGCAAGGATTCTAGGATGTGACCTGGTAAAATGCACTTAACAAACAGCCCAGTTGATTCTGACACATGTCATCTTAGGTCACGAATTGAGAAACCCTAGCGTAAGAGAATGGGAATACTCACATAGCCTACGAACCACAAGCAGAAAGCAGGAGAGATCCATTCTCTGGCATGGATTCCACAGTCAATCCATATGGCATTTTTGGCTGTTTGTCCTTTTCTAGAAAGCTGCCCAAGGAAAACCAACAACAATAATAATAAGCTTCAGGATAATAACTTCCATATACATAGTGCTCATGTCTAATCCTTTCAACAAATCTATGAAACACACATTATTCTCTCCATTCATTTGAGGATTTTCAGGGGACATGGGACATTAAAAGCTGGCATCATTAAGAGATGCTGGTTGAAGTCACCTAGCTGGTGAGAGTGAGGACTGAGGTTTTCACTTAGGACTTCTGGTGTCAAGTCCTCTGTATCCCTCCACAATTACTTGTCATTCCAGAGCTACATGCAGAAGGGTAGAAATAAAGACCAGAGCACTAGTATGTTAGGCTGTCCATTGACACTTCTTTGGGGTAAAGGGGTATGTGCAAGATGGGCACCTTTCTGTGGGAGACTAGTACAAAGAGGTTGGGAAAAGGGAAGCCAGTGGTGAGGCGCTTGGGTGGCTCAGTCAGTTAAGCCTCTGACTTTGACTTCAGCTTAGGTCATGATCTCACAGTTCATGAGTTTGAGCCCTGTGTTGGGCTCTGTGCTGACAGCTCAGAGCCTGGAACCTGCTTCGGATTCTCTGTTTCCCTCTCTCTCTGCCCCTCCCCCACTCATGCTCTGTCTCTCTCTGTCTCTTAAAAATAAACAAACACTAAAAAGATTTTTTTAAAGATAAAGGAAAGCCAGTCATGCTGAAGACAAACTTGGACTCCCTCACCATTTTCCTCAGGGTACATACTTTTTACGTATAGACCATTTCCCCATTTCACACAGAAAGAAGGGTACATGTAAGTTCACACAAACTTATTACCATCAGGTCGAGGGACAGAGACCTTGTTCTGATTCATGGTATAGAGAGCTAGTGAAAGCTGCCAATTCTGAAACAAGAACTCCCAATCTGTCCCCAGTGATAGACTTTGGTGTCTTCAGAAGTGTTCTCAAAAACAGCTCCACACAAAATGAATCATGGCTCTTTTGCTTTTAAAAAGTAGTCCCCAAGCAATTTTAGGATATGGAAGGGAGGGAGAAGAGTGTTATAAGATTAAGCAAATATGTGGAGTTGAAATTCCAAAACAAGAAAAGGAGAGAGTCACATTTTCATTGCCATCTATAGCACTCAGAGAGGCCTTGTTCTTTTTTTTTTTTAATGTTTTATTTATTTCTAGGAGAGAGAGAGAGAGACAGCGTGAGCAGAGGAGGGTCAGAGAGAGAGGGAGTCACAGACTGAAACAGGCTCCAGGCTCTGAGCTGGCAGTCAGCACAGAGCCCAACGCGGGGCTCGAACCCACGAACCGCGGGATCATGACCCAAGCGAAAGTCGGACGCTTAAATGACTAAGCCACCCACTGGCCCCAGAGAGGCCTTGTTCTTGACTAACCTGGAGCTAGTAAGAGCACTTACTGGAGCTTTCCAGTAAGAAAGCAAGGGAGAAAGTCCAATGGCATTGTCTGCAAAGAGAGAAACAGCACAAAGTAGGCGAACTTCCTGTCTAATTTAATCAACTCAGTTTAAAAGAAAATCGTGAGTTGCCCCCACTAGTTGCCTGACTCAACTTTCTGTCTAACTGTGCCAAGCACACTCCCTTGGTACTGGTCCTGATGCTGGAAAGATGAAGGAACCCCAGAGACTTCCAGTGTGTGCACACCCTTGGTCAAGTAAGACTGGGACTAAGGCACACGGGAAGCATGCGGAAAGCATGGTCTTCCAACACATATATCTAGGACCCAGAAACACAAGTTCTAAAGAATACACGCAACATGTCTGAAAGCAAATGTCATGGATGAGTATACCGCAATTACATGGATTCAACTGGATTGATCAACTCAGCTGCTGGAAGGACCCAGTGTTTCATACTTGAGCTTGTACTGTACTGTAGGTTCTTGTCAACATAGATGAAAACCCAGAAATCTCGACTCAAAATCTTATCTTTAGACTGAAGAGGCTTGCCTCTCACAATTTTAGGTAGATAAGGGTGGGAAACTATATGTAAATTAAAGGTTATTAAATCCAATGTACTTTTCTAATGCTTAATTTTTTTCTAGAACTTCTTTTTAATTATTTTAATTAATTTTTTAAAAAAATTTAATTAATTTAATTATTTTGGGGAAGGGGTAGGGGGAACAGGTAAAACAAACAAAAAAAAGAAATGCGGAATTAGAAATTAACAGGCAGGGATTAGTATGATTTCATGGCTCCCAAAAATTCATTCTGTGGCCACAGTCAATGACCTTTACTAAGACAGATTTACTCAACTAAAAATAAATAACCAAATGGACAGTGATTGGAGCAGAAGCTATCACATTAGTCCTACTGCCAAGGCCCCCAAAATTGCCCTGGTTCCTATCTTTCCCTTGGACTGGTTGTTAAGCACTTTCTCTGGTTCCAAAAACTACATCCGGGTCAATGTTTGTCTCACAACAGATTCCTCTCTATCTTTCCCACCTAAGCAAGGCAGTCAGAGGTGGTGGTGGTAGTGGTGGTAAGTAAATAAAAGACTTGAGAAAAATAATCCAGACATCTTGCTCATTATATGAAGGTAGCTACTGAAGGTCAGGAAGTGGTGGGGGACCAGAGAGGCAGGGGAAATGGGTGATGGGCACTATGGAGGGCACTCGTTGGGATGAGCATGGGGTATTGTATGTAAGCGATGAATTACAGGAATCTACTCCTGAAGCCAAAAGCACACTGTATACACTGCATGTTAGCAAACTTGATAATAAATTATATTTTTTAAAAAAGAAAAAAATAAATGGCTTATGTGTGTCACATAAACAGAGTGGATTCTAAAAATAGGCTTTTCACTTTTCCACCCACACTGTAGTAGTAAAGAAAAAAATGTAAAGGTAGGGTGCCTGGATGGCTCATCAGTAAAGTGTCCGACTTTGGCTCAGGTCATGATTTTACCATTCGTGAGTTCGAGCCCCGTGTCTAGCTCTGTGCTGACAGCTCAGAGCCTGGAGCCTGCTTCGGATTCTGTATCTCCCTCTCTCTTTACCCCTCCCCCCACTCATGCTCTGTGTCTCTCAAAAACGAATAAATGTTAAAAAAATATTTTTAAAATGGAAAGGTAGCAACTAATCCCAAAACAGCTGGATATTAAGACCGAGGAATACCCGTAATACAAATATTTCCATAGCTCAAAGAAAAATACGCAAGTCAGAACAAGCACTGTTGGAGAAGTAACACATTTTCCAAAGTTGAGAGATCAGCGACCATCCCCACAGCGTACCTTTAAAACATAAAGTGGGTACTTCTCATATGAGGATCCAATGTGGATTTTTTCAACCATTTCGGGATAGTTCTCAGTTATAACTTCCATCCAGGAATAGATCTGTCAAAGCAGAAACCAGCAGTCAGTCGGAGAACAAGTTCACAGCCTTTTCCTGGCCTCAAGGAAGCAGACAATTTCATCAAGGCAAGGGGATCCCTTTAAAACCTTTGAATAAGGAGGGGCGCCTGGGTGGCTTAGTCAGTTAAGCATCCGACTTTCGCTTAGGTCATGATCTCGCGGTTTGTGGGTTCGAGCCCCGCGTCGGGCTCTGTGCTGACTGCCAGCTCAGAGCCTGGAGCCCATTTCAGAGTCTGTATCTCCCTCTCTCTCTGACCCTCCCCTGCTCACGCTGTCTCTCTCTCTCTCTCTCTCTCTCCTAGAAATAAATAAAAAAATTAAAAAAATTAAAAAAAATAAAAAAGATTGCAGTGGAAGGAAGAATCAAAAACTCCTGGACCTGACTTTAGGCTAGTGTCCACTTCAAAGCAGGCTTTCAATGATGGAACTCGGTCATGTGTTAATGCAGACCAGCTTCTCAGGGGCCATGCTTGTGCTTTTATACCTTCTGAAATGGGAGTGCCCAACCCTAGGCCTTATTTCTGGGACCTTATCTAGAGGTAATTTCAAGCTAGGATCCTAGTTGATGGGAACCGGAGCACTATAGGTCCTTTCAGAGCAGCAGAACCAGGGGGAGTGTTTGTCCTCTGCTGGAGATTAAGAAGCTCTCCGAAGGCCCACCTGTCACCAAATACCAATGCTGTCTGTGCCTGCAGTGTTGGGCATCTAACCGTCAGAGATTTCCTCACTGGGCCCCTGTTTACTGTGCTACTCTTCGAAGGCATGAGTACACCTGAGGAACTGCTACACGCAACTACTTTGTGTTACCGTATTAATGGTTTGGTACATTTCCTCCAACCAGGGAGGCTGTTGTATAAAGGCAGCCTTACAGAAAACTTTGTTCATTTCACAATTTAATCTGTGGTAATGAAGGTAACATCCTTTGAGTAACTTCTTTTGCCATTTGTTTTAAGAAGGGTTTTTTTGGCCAGGGTGCCTGGATGGCTTAGTTGGTTAAGCCTGCAACTTTGGCTCAGGTCTTGATCTCGAGGGTTGGTGGATTTGAGACCCACTCTGGACTCTGGGCTGACAGCTCGGAGCCTGGAGCCTGCTTCAGATTCTGTCTCTCTTTCTCTCTCTCTCTCGGTCCCTCCCCAGCTTACACTCTGTCTCTCTCTCTGTCTCTGAAAAATAAGCATTAAAAGATTTTTTTCAAAAAAGAAGTATTTTTTGGCCATTTGTTTTTCTCCTTACAGTGGATCCTAGTAAGAATCGCCTCCTGCCCACCTGCCCACCAGGTGACCTTGTGATGAGGGCTGAAGGAGAGATCAGTGCCGAGGGGGAAGGAAGGACTTGGTGGAATTTCCTGAGGGCAAGATGGCCACGGTTCCTTTGATTGAGGGTGGGAAGAAATAGAGGTCCGAAATGTTTTCTGGATTGTCATTGTCATGAACTGAATTGTGTTCTCCTCAAAATTCATATACTGAAGCTGTAACCCCCAGGGCCTTAGAACTTGACTACCTTGGGGCGCCTGGGTGGCTTAGTCGGTTAAGCGTCCGACTTTCGCTTAGGTCATGATCTCGCGGTTCGTGGGTTTGAGCCCCGCGTTGGGCTCTGTGCTGACAGCTCAGAGCCTGGAGCCTGTTTCAGAGTCTGTGACTCCCTCTCTCTCTGACCCTCCCCTGCTCACACTGTCTCTCTCTCTCCTAGAAATAAATAAAACATTAAAAAAAAAAAAAAGAACTTGACTACCTTTGGAGACAAGGCCATGAAAGAGGTAATTAACTTAAAAGGAGGCTGTTGGTGTCGGCCCTGACCCCACCCTGACCAGTGTCCTCAGAAGAGGTGGCGATTAGGGCATAAACATGTGAAGGGAAACCAGGGACTGGCGCACAGAGAGAAGGGCACATGAGGACCCGCTTCGAAGACAACCGTCTGCCAGTCAAGGAGAGACGCCTCAGGAGAAACCAACCCTTGACCGTGCACTTTCAGCTCCCAGAACTGTGAGAGAATACACTTCCAAGTTANTAAGAAAAAGTAATCTTTTTGAACAAAATCATTAAAAAGTACTTTTAGAAATATTTTAAAATACTTTTTCAGGCATTCCCCTCTTGCCACCAAATTCAGCACTGCAGTGACGTGTTTCTATCCTTCATGTTGCAAATCATGCCTACCGAGCTTCTCAGCTCCTGGCATCAGGCTTGCTTTCGCAGGGCTGATGCTGGACACGGAAGGGAAGAGGTCTCTAGGGAATAGAGACAAGGGATGAGAGATAAAGGAGATGCAATTTTAAGATCCCCATCAATCAGCCAGGCACATTGATTCTAGAAGCCAACTGAGTTCTGGTTTAACTAACTGGAAAGGAACAGATGCTTTTGAAGATTAAATAGAAAATTGATTCTTATTTCTTAAGCCTTAGATGTCTTAAAAACATGGATATGGTCTTTAACAGTTTCTGGGCACCTAGCCAAAGATGATAAAAATACTTAACATTAGGCAATATAGCAGCATACTGCAATGAAAGAATAAAAGGTATCAAGGGATTTTTATTACTTGGAGCATACTATATAAAAGAGAAACTCATCCAAGGAGTTTACCCTTTCAATTAGCAAGTATGGGGAAATGATTCTGAGAGTATTACATGAACGTTTACTCTGGTCAACTGAACACCAGCATCTTTCTCAGGTTCCCTATAGACAAATGGGAACCTATAAGTACTGATAGGAAAAAAAATCAACTTCTTTTTTTAATTTTTAATTTTTTTTGAGAGAGAGAGGAAGACACAGAATCCGAAGCAGGCTCCAGGCTCTGAGCTGCCAGCACAGAGCCCGCCACGGGGCTCAAACCCACGAACGGTGAGATCATGACCTGAGCCAAACCAGATGCCCAACCGACTGAGCCACCCAGGCACCCCAAAAATCAACTTCTTGAAGATTAAAACACAAGCGGTATTCTTATTATTATTAATGTTATTCATTTAAATAGATTCCTCCTAAGGGGAATAAAATGCACGTATTTACCATGTACTAAATATAAGTGAATAAATTCAATCAGATAAAAAGTAGCAATTATTCAGTAAGAATACAATCAGGGTAATGGTCCAAAGACACATGATTAATTAGACTTAATTTTTTGTGGCAGTTTCAATAAAAAGGCCCTAATTTTATTTCCTGTTGTTCCTTAGCATGTAGTGTTACTCCTAACAGTTAGAAATACTCTCAGCTTACAGGCAGTTTACTAAATCTAATGCAATCTCCCCAGGGAAGATATCTACATGAGGCTAGGTTACCACCATATATAGTAATTTTTTTTACCCTCTTCCACTAATTATGTTCTTCAGTAATATCCCATGGTTGAAATGGCAATGCCAATTAAATTAAAATACTAATTTTGGAGAGAAATTTAATGGCTTACTTCATTTAGTGAGTGATACTGTTCATAGTATGAGGAAGAGGTTCGGGGGCTGACCGTGTCATTGGCAGTCTGCTGTTGAATAAGATCTTCCACTTCTTCCACCAGGATGCTAAGGGATGAAACAGAGGAAAAGCTGATTTCCAAACAGGAGTCTGATTTTTCCCATGGCTCACTGAGGCTACAACAACAGGTGAGCATGGGGAAAAGAATCACTGAGAAATTTAACAGGGAAATTTCATCAAGGTGCAAACAATAACCGCTAACATTATAGTAAGCTGAAACTCACAAACTTTCTTGGTGGAACCCATGTGAGTGCTAAGAGAAAGTGGCTCCCATGTGGTATGTTTTAAGGGCTCCTCAAACTCACCCTTTCCCCACCATTGTCAACATTCCTTGGTTGTGATTCATCAGTGTCTTTAAGGTTAATGGACAACTTTCTTAAATCCAGACTAACATTGTATTATTCTGGTTTCAGTTAAGGACCAAGGAGAAGTAGAAAGTCTTTTCTTTTTGTTTTCCATCATGACAACCATTGACCTACACCAGATGTTCGGCATAGCCAAAGATGACCAAATCTCTAGAGAAATAGAAGCACAGGGAAAGAGAAGGTACTAGAAAGGCATCTTGTTTAATTCTCTTGAGCAGTGCCACACTGTTAACTAGGCCAATTGAGCTATTTCATCACCTGGGATGAATAGTTTGAAAGTTAGCTCTCATTTTAGTGTTATTTTTCCCTTTTTTTTTTTTTAGGATCAGCGGATAAAAACCAAGGCTTTGACATCAGAAAAGTCTGAGCTCAACTCTTAGCTTTGTTATGTTCTATGTGCCATGATCTCGAGAAATTCCTTTGTGCATATGAAACATTTTCTTCATATCTGCATAATGAGGATAGTATCTATCTCACAGAGGTAAATAAGAATTAAATGAAGCAGTGTGGAGAAAGGCCCAGCACAGTTCCTGGAAGGCAGTAAACACCCATAACATATTATTAATAATCATCATAGTGTATTATCCAAAGGCTGCCTATTGATAAGCGGAAGAGAGCATGGTCTCCAGGAAGTGCTAGGGTAGCAGGTGGAAAGCTGGCTCTTGAACGGCAGACACAGTATGGAACACGGGATACACAGGAGTATCCAAGAGGAAGTGGGCACGGTGTCCGAACAGAAACTGCCTCTGATACAATGCTTAGTTTAAGGCCAGACATTCAGGAATGTTCACTGACCTTGTGAAGCAAGGAAAGAAGTAGAAGCCCCCTTCAGCAGCTGCTTTTTCAAGAGATACCACAAAACCTGCTAAAGTGAACGACAATTTTGCTCCCCAGGTCTAGGCACAGAGCAGAGGAAGTACAAAAAGGAAGGAACAAGGAAGAACCCTAAGAGCTTCCCCCAGATCACTGAGTCAGAGCCATTTTCTGGTAAGAAAATGTCATGAGAGGTTAAACCACTTGTCCAAGGTCGCAGAGCTGGCCACTTGAACTTCATCACAGGTCCACTTCAGACATTTCCATGTTACCATGTTCAGTGCAAGTGTTTGTTTTTCCACAAAGCAATTATACTGCCTACCAGTAAAATGCATCATAGGTGCTTATAATGGCGACTCAATGAATACTGAATGATGCCTACCTGAACGGAATTGCATGGTCATGTAAATGTGCTTTCACGTTGTTTACATCAGAGGCATTCACAAAAAAATGGACTTCTTTCTTCTTCTCAATAAATTCAGCTGTTACTGGCTGCCAGAGAACAATCTGCATTTTTCAAGAGGGAAAATTGATAAAAATAAAAACAGTTGTTCACATCTTTCTCATCTGTGCTAAAGCCATAAACGTGTGTCGATAGGAGAAACGAAACAGACATTTGCTAGCCGCTGGTCCCTATTCACACATGTGGCAGTGTAAACATTTATTTTGCAGGGAGCTTGTCTTAATCTTCTCTGTGACCCCAGCTGCTAGAAAGGCCCTGGAACATACAAGGCACTCAATAAATATTTGGTGAGACAAGAATGAAAAGAATGAATGAGTGAATGAATATACTTATGACCCCACTCTAAAGCTGGATGTGTATGTCAGATGTTTAAAGGAGAAATGAAATTCTGTCTAGAAAGAAAGTTCTAGATTGTTGATAAGTGCGAATTTTCTTTAGTAAAAATTCCATGTTTTTGATATTGTTATCAGATCGATACTCCTTTTTTTAAAACTAATTATGGGCTTTGGGCAATGACTTTTAATAGTATTGACATTTTTTTTTAATTTAACTGCACTTTTTTCAAGCATGTTCTTACCCATTTCCTTTGACCATTATAATTATACTTTGATACAGGCAAGATGGATGTTACTATTTCCATTGTGGAAATAATGAAGAAATTAATGGCTCACAGCCAGCTTGTCTAAAATCATACACGTAGGAAGTGGCAGGTTAAGAACTAAAATTCTAAATTTCTGAGGCTTCCTCTGGAGGTATGTCCTCTGTCCATGGTGTGGTGGCCATGAAAACGTACCACTCGTTCTTCTGTTGAGACGAGCATAGTTGAATGACCTTCCCAGCCACTGCCCCTCTTGATCCACCCAAGCCTGGTGCCGTGCTGCCCCGGGGCTGCAGGCAGCCACGGACTGAGCACTGAGGGCAAATTCTTGCAGGACCATTCCTGCGAGATATGCGTTTCATCTTCCAGGTGGCCTTGGCTTAAGGACTGACCACTGATCTAGCCAGACCTTCATCAGACCTGCCCTGTAGTCCAGAGGGTCTTCATTTCTGCACACGTATCAGAGCTGCATCATAGTCTGAAAGTGCCCTCTGCTATCTCTGGCTTCCTCCTCTTGGTCATTCACAAGCATTCCCCTTAGTATGTCTCTGGCATCTGTAATCTGGTTTTGATGTCTGCTTCTTGGAGAACCTTCCCTGACAAACATGGGGCCATCAATTTTCTGCCGTGACATTTGGTAACTCTTGTCAGCTTTCTACACCTGAGGCATTCTGGGGAGATGGGTCCCAGGCATGAAGATTTTAATGAATGTTCCCTTCTAGGGGCGCCTGGGTGGCTCGGTTGGCTAAACGTCCAACTTTGGCTCAGATCATGATCTCGTGGTTCACAAGTTCAAGCCCCGCTTCGGGCTCTGTGCTGACAGCTCAGAGCCTGGAGCCTGCTTCGGATTCTGTTTGTGTGTGTCTCTCTCTGCCCCTCCCCTGCTCACACTCTGTCTTTCTCTCTCTCAAAAATAAATACATGTTCAAAAAAATTTTTTAAGTGTTCCTTTGTAGTTCTGCTGCCTACTCCTTTTAAGAACCGTTGTTTTATAAGCAAAGTTCTCTTGGACTTCTGTTATCATAACATCTTTGTAAGTATACACTTTCACTCCCAATGGACTATTATGATGAAATTGTCTGAAAAGCCAATAGCACAAATGAAAAAGTTTTTGATTTTAGCAACCAGCAAAATCATTATGATTATGGGAAGTGGGAGAAAGCTGTAAGAAGAGGGGTTTATGCCAGCCATAAGTCAGACAACATATGAGAGAACATGGTGCACAAAATTTAGACACAATGAAGCCAATACACAGTTGATCCTTGAAGAATATGGAGATTAGGGCTACTTATTCCCCTGCAGTTGAAAATCTGCGTATAACTTTGAGCTCCCCCAAACTTAACCACTAATAGCCCACTGTTAAGTGGAAGCTTACTGATAACATAAACAGTTGATGAACACATATTTTATATGTTGTACATATTATATACAGTATTTTAATTTTTTAAGTTTGAGATATTTTAATTAAATAATAAACTGTTTAATAATAATAAACTATTATTTATTTTGAGAGACAGAGAAAGTGCAAGCAGGGAAGGGACAGAGAGAGAGAGAGAATCCCAAGCAGGCACTATGCTATAAACACAGAACCCAACGTGGGGCTCAATCTCATGAACCAAACCATGAGATCATGACCTGAGCCGAAATCAAGTGTCTACCCTTAAGTGACTGAACCACCCAGGTACCTGAATATACTGCATTTTTATAATAAAGTAAACTAGGAAAAATAAAATGCTATTAAGAAAATCATAAGAAAAATACATTTGCAGTACTATACTGTTTTTCTCACATATCTGTATGTAAGTGGATCCACGCAGTTCAAACCAGTGTTATTCAAGGCTTAGATGTAAAGATAAATGAGCGGAAAATTACCTCATATGTTGAAGTAAGATTTTGCACAATCTGAACTTGCCTGGAGGTTCTAGGAAGAGCTGATAAAACCTGGCCACTGGAAAAGAATGAAAAGAATTTTGATGTTAAATTAAAAAATTAAAATGAGATTTATTTTTAAATAATCCTCTAGGTAATTGTAAAAACGAAAAAAAATTCTAAATATTAAAAGAAAAGAGGATCTTGTTACAGACTCAGTGTTAAAAAGAGAACATACACTGTCTCATTCTTTCTGCTCCAAAGCAACTGCTAAATCAATAGTTCTCTTGAATGGGACTCCGTCTGCAGAGTACCTACTTCTTTCTTCTCGTGTGTGTGTGTGTATGTGCATGAGTTTTAATTTTAAAAATTTAATATTTGATGCATACGGTATATTTATGCTAACTCTAGCTTATTACATAATAAAATGAATGCCTGGGAACCCATTATGTCACTTAAGAAATCCAACGTTATTGGTGTCCTTGAAGCTTCTTGTGGGTTCCTCCCCACTCTGCTTCCCTACCACATCCCCAAAGGTATCCACTACCCTTAATTTTCACTTTGCTCATTCCCTTGCTTTTTCTCTATAGTATGGATTCTTAAACACATGATGAATTCTTGAATGTGTAGATTCTTAAAACATCCTTAGATTTGCTTAATGTAACCCTATAAAAATGGCATGCTATATGTAACCTTCTGTATCTTATTTTTTTCACTCAACATTGTACATTCATCGTTATCCTCTGTGCTGAAGAATCTATATGGGCTGGAATTTGTCTACAAGTGAATTGCTATTTCTTGGGGGTATACACACTTTTATTTCATAGACATTGAGCAAGAGCTCTTACCACACAATAAAGCACAAACCTAGAAGAAAATGATGGATAAAAATACATCATAAAGAGAAAAAAGATGAAGAAACAAGATGTTTACAATAAGTTGTAAGAAGATTCCATTTCACAACCACTCAATGGGAAAAATTTAAAAGTCAGACAGCATCCAGTGTTAGCAAGGTGGAGGAGCTTTAGGAAATCATTCCCACTACTGGTGAAAATATAAACTAGTACAAAAAGTTTGAGAAATAATTTGTACTATTCTATGAAATTAAGAAAAAAACATGTAACAAGAGCTCTGGAAATACAAAAGAGATTATGACAACTTCTGCTTGTCATTATTAGCAAAGGCTTCATGGAAGTGATAACTGGGTAAGTTAGAGTATGGAAAGGCACTATGGCAGGAGACAAAAGCGCACAGTTGGGGAAATAGCAAGCTGTTCATTGTTTCCAAGTGTAGGATAGGATAGTAGCAAAATAGAAATGAGTTTGAAAACTTATTTTAGTCCTTCTCTAGAGAAAATTTTGAACACATGCTGAGAAACCCGGTCTTTATGTTGTAGGCAATTAAGAATTAGGAAAAGACATCACTTGACTTGTGATTCATAAGAATAATTTTGATAGCAGGGTGGAAGATGGTTTAATTTTAGAAAGCCTGATTGAAAGATTTTAAATTCTGGAAATAAGCCTATGGAGACTTGGTTTTCAGAAGCAGGAAAGACTGGCTCACAGAAATAAGTAGACTAGGAAATTTTGTGTCAGTCCCTGGTACAGTTTTAGCATTAAACTATTCAACCAGTGCTTAAGGAAATATGTTCAAGGGCAGGTACTGCAGGATCATTCATAGTAACAAAAACCGGAAACCACATGAAGGCTTGTCAGTAACAGAAACCACGTGAAGGCTTGTCAGTAAGAGAACTGTTGAATGCTGGTGGTGTCTGTACATTGTAGAATGTTTCGTAACCATTATAAAGAAGGGGTTAGATTTACCTTAGGGGGATTTACATGATGTACTAAGAGAGAGAAGCAAGATGTGGAGAAGTCTATAAAATATTATCCCATTTTTGTGAAAAATAAATAAATTAGAAAAAGGAAAATTACCTGTGTCAAAAGCAGGAGAAAACTGATGAACGAAGAAATAGCACAGAGTTAACATTGATTTGGGTGGTGAAGAATGGCAATTGAAGGGTCGGGTAGGTGAGGGAAGTGGGGAGAGGAAAAAAGATTGTTTTTTAAAAGACAGGTACCTGGGTGGCTCAGCCAGTTGAGCATCCCACTCTTGATTTCGACTTGGGTCATGATCCCAGGGTCATTGGATTGAGTCTGAGCCCCGTGTTGAGCTCCATGTTGAGCATGGAGACTGACTAAGATTCTCTCTCTCTGCACCTGTCCCTCTCACTCACTCATACACTCTCTCTCTCAAAAAATAAGGGTCTCTGTAGTCACAAGGGTGTATATAAATATACAAAGAAACATGTGAAAGGATGATCACCAAAATGTTAATGATGTTTACTAAAGGGGATGAAATCTCAGTGTTTTTCTCCCCAATTTTATGTCTTTCCAGATTATTTATTCACAAAAAATAACTCTTAATTAATCAGGGAAAAAAACTATTAAGAAGCTATTCTGTGAAAAAGCCACCGTTTTGCTAGCATATTCCTTATTATTTTCGAAGGTGCTCTGAGCCCAACAGGGGAGTATGGTGGGTTTTCTAACCTGGCACATCTTGTTCAGGGATTTTTTTTTTTAATCTTTTCTTTCACCATCTGCCATAATAGCCCTGACATTACCAGTTCACTAAATGCAGGCCATTGTTTTCTCCAAGCTTTCAAAAAACCGTTCTATCAGCAATTAGCACCACCTTCCAAGGACCTAACTGAAATGGCAAATGCTGTGTCATGGGCGAGCACACCTCTCTAGGGGTATAGTCCCTTTCCTTTCTTAACACACTCAGCACTTCCAAAGCTGGATTATGTCATGACTTAACCCTAGCTACTAGTTAAGAGGGTATGAGAGGGGGCACCTGGGTGGCTCAGTCAGTTAAATGTCCGACCTTAGCCCAGGTCATGACCTCATGTCTCATGGTTTCAAGCCCCACATTGGGCTCTGTGCTGACAGCTCAGAGCCTAGAGCCTACTTTGGATTCTGTGTCTCCCTCTCTCTTCCCCTCTCTCCTCCCACTTTTTCAAAAGTAGATAAACATTAAAATAAGTTTTTTTAAAAAAGGGTATGAAGTGGAAGTAGATCCTGAGAGCTGACAGTAAGAGATGACATTACAGAGCTGAGCTCCCCAATAACAATGGGGGTGATGGAATGGTTATACAATAGAAGCCAGGTGGCAGTGTTTAACCACCCTTGACAAGTTGGGCCCAATTATTTTAATGAACAGCAAGGTCAGGGTGGCAGCCAGAAGGACATGACCCACGGAAATCTATAAGAGTTAGTTAAGAGAACATAGAGTTCTCAGGAGCAAGATAAATGAAATGGCAGTCAACAAAAGTATTGCTCAATCATTACAATCAAAATAAATCAAAGATGAATATGAGAGAAGCTAAGGGCAGCTATTCCAATCAAGAGTCACAATCCATTGCCTAGTTTCCAGATGTAGACCAGTTCTCAGCTGCAGAATCTCTTGCCTGAAGTGGAGAGTTGAGTCCCCACAGGGAAAGACCCTGCAATGGCATAGAAAAGGTATATGACCATGACTTCTTCTATCCCTTTCCAAAGAAACTTATGGCAATGTGCTCAGGTAACTCTGAGTCATAGTAGGGAAATTTTAAAGGTCTAGTGATCTGGGATAGGCTAGGAAACTCCCTCCCAAATAAAGCACACATCTTACACTGCTCCTGATAAAGAAAGGAGCATAATTCCTGGTAAGTCTCAGGTTCTGGATATACCTCACTTGGAAATAACTATTTCAACCCATTTCTCGGGTAACATGAAAGACTATCATCTTTGTGGCTGAGAAGCTCTGAGCAGAACGTTTCAGGCTGGGGTGTAAGAAGCCCTGCCACCTGGGCCACATGGCCTGTGAGACCTTATAAAGGAATAGGGGCATCCGTGGTGGGAAAAGATGCCCTTTAGAGGTTTTGGCCTGTCCCAACAGAAGGATCAGAACATAGACGCCTACAGCATGGCCATGACATCTGCAAAGGAGAATTACACACTTTTCAAAAGAAAATAGTTCCTGACATACTACTGGGCCCTGGTATAAATGGAATGCCTCAGTCTCATGCATCATGACCTGTGTGCTGTCATACGCACTCTGGTAGGCAGAATGATGGCCCCCCCTAAAATGTCCATGTCCTAGTCCCTAGAACCTGTGAGCCTTACATGGTAAAAATGACTTCACATATATAGTTCAGTATTTTGAGATGGGGTGATTATGTTAGATTATCTGGGTAAACCCAATGATTTTTCAAAGATCCTCAAAAGTGGAGAGGGGTGACAGAAAGTGAGGCAGAAGAAGATTTGGCTTAAGAAGTGGTCAGGGTAATTCACTGCAAAAAGGACTCAATCTGCCTTTGCTGGCTTTGAAGATAAAAGCAGGGGCCACAAGCCAAGGAATGAGGATGGCCTCTATGAACTGGAAAGAGCAAAGAGGCAGATTTGCCCCCTCAGAACCTCATGAGAAGAACACAATGGTGGCTGACACCTTGATTTCAGCCCATTGAGACCCACTTTTAATTTCTAAACTACAGGAAGCTAAGATAATAAATTTGTGTTGTTTGAAGACCCTAATTTGTTACTGTAGCAATAGGAAACTAATATAGCTCTCATGTCATGAGGTCGGGTGGGCCCACCACCAATCCACCATAAGACAAAAGTGAGCGGTTCATCTGGGATCAGACACAGGTAAGATGCGAAGACACAAATGAGGTGCATGAGCAGGTGGCCCAGACCCCTGTGTCATCCCCTACTGTTACACTGGTACTTCACACTCAACTCATATTGACACATGCCACATGTGGATGTCCCTTATGACCAGTGAATGGAGGAGTGTAGTAGCCATGAGAACACACCTCTACGATCACCAATAGTAATATATGTAATTGATGGAAGTCCCAGTTGTTGTGCTTGAAATCTGTCCTTATGTTAGTGCTAAATCCATAGTTTTCACAGGCTGCTTCCAGCTAATAACTGAGCATGGTGGAGATACTAAGGCAGGCTCATTACTGAAAGATGAAGGCTCTTCTGATGGATGACATTAGATCAAGAATGGTCTTATCCAGCAACATGCAGAAGAATGAAACTAGATCATTTTCTCACACCATGCACAAAAATCAACTCAAAATGGATAAAGGACCTGAACGTGAGACAGGAAACTATCAACACCCTAGAGGAGAAAGCAGGAAACAACCTCCTTNGGATGGTCTTATCAACTTTGCAAAAACTTTCTTAGAAGTGCACTATGATCTAAGACCTTCTGTGTTCTGCTTTCCTTCCTTCTCTTTCTCCTCCACAGAGGTAAACCTACACTGTAGTCTCACACAACCCCCTAAAGCCTCTTCTTATCCCCTTCTCACTTTTTTCCTCTCAAGTATTTTTCTCAATACATCTCTTGTATGTCTAATCCCATGTTGCTATCTGCTTCTTGGAGGTCTATGGAAGTGGGAAGAAAGTACAATCTTTGTAGCACATTACAACACCTAACATGGAGCACCCACAAAACAATAGGCACTAAATAACTATGTAAACAAAATAAGTGGGCAGTTGATGTCAGCTAGCCTCTGTCAACAGTCACCCCAGTGCTGGCACAAAGGGCACTTGAACAGAATAGCCATGATGGCAGGGAAGAAGCTATGCCTGGCCCTGTGGGATGAGTTCCTACTCACCAAGATTGATAGGGCAACTGTTGTTGCCAAATGTCCAACTTGTCAGCAACAGAAGCCAAAATCAAGCCCTTTAGTCAGCACTATACCTCAAAGAGATCAAGCGACCACTTGGTGAGAAATTGCCTACTTTGGTCCCCTTCTGCTCTGAGTCTTGATTTGTCTCTTCTACCTGCAAGGCCACAGCTAATGTTACCATACAAGGACTTACATAGTGTTTGATTGATACAGGATCTCACCTAATACTGTAACCAATTAGGGGATCCATTTTATAACAAGGGGTGTGCAGAATGGGCACATTACTGTGGGATCCACCTGGCATTTCACATACCACACCACCCAGAAGCTGTCAGCCTCATACAGCCATTAGAATAGATTAGCTGAGGTGCCAGCTTGGAAAGATACAACATCCTCTAGGATGCAGTATATATTTTAAATAAATAATCATTATACAGTGTGGTGTCTCCACAAGATAGAATACATGGTTCCAGGAACCAAGTTGAAGTGGGTTTCTTTACCATCATTCCAGGTGAATTTGGAGTATTTGTACTCTATAAATCTATAAATACAGCTCTGCAAATCTAAAAGTTCTGGTTACCAGAGACCCCACAAGGGTCATGGCAAGAGTCTTATTAAACTGACAGCTGTTTCTGCTACCCAGTCATTTCAGTCTCCTTGTCCCAAAAGATCACCAGGAAGGAGGAGAGTTATCCTGGAAGGTGTAAGTGACTTTGATCATCAGGAGGATATTGAGGGCTGCATTCACACAGTCAGGCTGGCAGGAAAGAGTACATTTGGTATGCACGTGATAAACTTAAGCATTCTGTAATACTCCCTTCTCCAACTTTGATGTATATGGACAAGTACAACAGCCATGGCTCAAGACAGCATGGTGATTGGAGGCTCAGACTCTTGAAGGTCAAGGGTCTGGGTTATCTCACCAGGTAAGTCACCTGGACACCAGTAGGTGCTGCTGAAGGGAAAACAGAATGGATTGTAGAAAAGGAAAATGATGAGTATTGCTTATTGTCTCAGGACTAGATGTAGCTGTGATGGGCTGTAGTTCATCCCACTAATGTGCTTCTCATATCTTGCCTCCAGGGGAAGAAAGCAACCAGAATCCCAGAGGAGCTGCTCTCAAAGCTTATTTCTGAAGTAGATTGGTCTGAATGGCACAAGAGCTAGACTGTAGGACATGCCATGTTGTGCTGCCCCAGTCCCCATCCAGGAAATAATTCTCATTTTCCCAGCTTCCACAAGTGTTTCCAGCTGTCACTCGAGTCCCTTTCCAGGACTTTTCCTTGACTGAAGAAGGCCATGTGCCAAAGTCATGCTCTCTCTCAAGTACAGTCCACATTCTGCTAATAAGTATGGGTTATAGAGGCATATACCCTTTGCCCCAATCGGAGACAGCTCTGCAAGACAACTAATCTTCAGGGCTCCCAGGCCTTTTGTGTGACTGTGTCACAGTTCAATTCCTTCTCTATTCAGTTCTGTTTCTTTCATTCCTGCACAAATGTTGGTCCCAAGATCACTTTCCAGTAAACTTCATACATGCAAAATCTCTATCTCAGAGACTGCTTTCTCGGGAAACAAATCCACAACAGATACAAACATCTAATGTGTGGCATAAACCATGTAAGTGCTCTATGAGTTTGCATTCTCTGTTACAACAATACAAAGTCAAAAGTTATTTGGGGCTGAGGTCGTCAGAGAATGGAGACACTCTGAGTTGGACTTCTGAGATGAGCAGGATCTTGTAAATGAAAGGGAAGTGATGCCAGATGACTGAGGTAGGTAGAAGTTAGGCAAATGAATTGGAGATGAAATGGTATAAGTGTTGATGTGTAAGAAGGAAAAATCAGAGCTCATGGAACGACCAATAATCCACATGGGCAAGAATATGGGCTTATATTGGGATGTAACAGGAAGCAGAACCAGGATGAATGGGCAGGATGGGACCTGACCTGAATCAAAGGTCTTAAAACCTGGGGTCAGGATTATGGCCCTTATTTACATGGTGATTGGGCCCCATTTGGGGGATTTGAGCTAAAGAGTGAAAAACTCAAAGCACTGTTGATATGAATTACAAAGAAGTGAAGATTCATGTAAATAAATTACAATAATTTGAGAGTGAACTTCCTAACGAGTGAAGCTAACAATGAAATGGGATGCCTTACAAAGCTATGAGCTCTCCATTATTCAAACAGGCTGAATTTCAAATCCACATAAGGAAAGTGCTGTGTTGACTAGAAGATAAGGGCATTTTTCTAATGTATTTGATCCAAGTTAGTCAACAGAAAGAGAAAGAAAAAGAAAATGTAAAGGTAAAAAAATGTGTTATCCCAATGGGTCTCTTTCTTAAGGAGAAAAATTTTAAGAAAATGCAGAAAAGTAAACTGGGAAAAGTGGAAGACTAACATTACGGGGGTAAAATATACCATAAAATATATTGGTGTATCCAAGTTCCAGCTATGGTGAGCTAGACTCTTCCTGTCTCCATCTCTTTGGCGAACGTGCGAGCACAATAGGATCAGGGAACGGGATGAGGGTCCGTCAGGTCACCTTATGGAGAATGTACACAAGTTCTGAAAATCAGTTTCCTGACTCTATGCCCCCTTACTTCATCAGAAAGAAGCTATGAAAAGCAGTCTGGGTGGAGAAAGAGAGAAGAGGGTGAAAATATTTTTCTGGAGCAAGTTGTCACAGTTTGGTCAGTACCCCTTCTCCCAAAGGGATGAAGTTTGGGGGGGTTACTTCCTTCATCTCCACCTAGTAGGGAGGGCTTCCAAAAGGTAATGGTAGAGTCTGGACACTTTCCCTCAAGTTTAGAGACACAAGGTGCCTGGCTTGCTCCCAAGGAAGCTAAACCTGCATGTGGCTGGTCTCCAGTTGGTTGGATAGTAATTAAAACCAAAAGAAGAAACCCTTCATGGTGCTTAGTTATAACTCAGAAGCTGAGTGTCTGATAGTGTCGCCCACAGGGCAAGAACCTGGGAATGAACGCACGTTTCCTAGGGGTGAAACATGGAGTCACAAATGGACACCTAGTAAGAGATGCATCTACCTCTGGTCTGGAAAATTCCTCAGAGAAGGAATCTTAAAAGTTCTGAAGAAGTTAAAGCCCAAGAAAAGGATTAATGAGAAAAAGTCAGTTGTATGTATGGAGAGGGGTGAAGGGTTGTTTTCCTTTAAAGACTGACATTTGTATAATACCTTGAATGGATCCAATATCCTAGTCTCTAAATTGAGATTGTCTGCATGTTAACACGACCCCAAAATTATCAGTTACTTAAGAGCAGACTAAAAAGCCAGAATCTGCACACTTTCCATGCAGGGGCAGAGAAAGATTACTCCACCACATGGAATGTAACGGGGCAAAGGGACACGAAAACATAGACATGTTTTGATTGCATCTCTGAAGTGATACAGTTACAGGATTTAACTAATAACCATTTGAAAATTTAAAACAAAGCAATCTTGCACTGAATATAGAATGAAAAGTGTAAGCACAGTGAAATCACAGGTCATTTTATGCAAAAAATAAACCAGCGCTCAAACAGGATGAGTAAATTGTCCAAGGCCGGGTAACTTATAAGTCGCAGCTCTGGGGCTGTCTCCAGATCCCGAGCCTTTAATACTAGACAACATTTCCTCTGTTGCTTCCCCTCTAGGAATATGATGATTTTCATCAAGCTCTGTCCCTTGCTATGGTTTAGAAGGAGAAGGTTCACATTTGCCCTAGTTCTGAAAGATTATGTTTGAATTTGAAAAGCAGGGAAGCCACCCTGAACAGTGGAACATAGCTCAAGGCTACAATTTTGTTTTATGCATTGCAGCTTTTCAAGGCCAACAGTGCCCTGTTCCTTAAGATGAAAATAATATATCAGGGAGAACCAAGGGAAAGAGAATAAACTGGTCTCCAGGTGGCAGATAGTGTATGAAGTCGACAGAAGGAACAAGTCCTATGGTCTATTAATAATTCAGAAGCCCTCTCTCCTCAACCATCCTCCACTCTCCGATTCGTTCTTCTTTTCTTTGTACTTACCCCTCTTCTCTGTTTCAAATAAATAGCCTCCACTGACAGGCTGCACTTAAGTTATCAGAGCACAACACAATTAATGTCTCTGTTTACGAGGTTCTTGCTAGGATTTCATTTTTGCCCTTTACAGTGTTTGGCCTTTAACAATAAGTGACTACAGAGACCTGTTTTGGTTTTTATTTGTTTGCTTGCCTGCCTTTCTCTCTGGCATATTGCATTTATGTCTTGAAAACTTTTTTTGGTTCTCCTTGGGGGGGGGGTGCGTTTCACTGATGAGATGTATCAAAATGCACCTCCAAATCAGCCAGTAAGAGATTGCCTGAATACAAAGCGTTATTAGGAAAATGATCACGACAAGAAAACAGTAGCAAAGACCAGCTTTAGGGAAGAGCCAGGTCGTTAGCTCTTTTTAGAAGGGGTTGTATTCTCGCCCCCAGAAAAAATTCATCAATATCTCTCACCCTGAATGAAATTAGATTTCCCTTTTAGCTTCAGTAATAGGCTGTTCATGGAAAAGCAGCGCTCAGAAGCAGTTGGTAAAAACAAACAAATGAACTTATTTTTACTCATGGAAAGAAGAGTTTGGAATGTTTTTCTGGTGGAGGGCTGGGAGGGAGGAATCAGATATGCATCCACCCACAAAGCTGCGGCTGTGCCCCAGTACAAAGGTACCACCACAGTATAGGCAAAGGATTAAAATATTTTCAGTACCATGTGATCGGTTAAAATATAATCATATTCTTATTCCTCTCTTCATGTAAGTATCCATCAGACACCAAAGTATATGCTGAAGAAAATTTTGTAAGAAGAGCCATGCATGAAGGAATTTTCTCATTCATTTCTTCACTATATTTTTTTGTGTAAGTCCTTTATTTGCATAATATTTAGTTCCACCAAGCTGTTATATGCTTTCTCATTTTGAAGCGACATGGGAAAGCTTTTGGAGTAGCTCGTTAATGATTGTCTTATGTAGGATTCAGTTCATGATATGATCCAAATGGTAGCATTCAGGTGAGCCCACCAAGCTCCACAGCAGCTGGCCTGGCCCTGAGGATGCTGCCAAGGGGCTAGCATGGCATCACCACTCACCCACCGAGGTCAGGACCATGATACTGGACTTCTAGCCCCAAACTCACCGTGATTAAATCTGACCTCCGTCAAATTAGCTCTCTTCCTAATTTCTAGATTTTTTAGAGGTAGTCCGACACAGTGAAATGAGTTGATGTGAGAATGTGAGTCTGAATCCAAACTCTACACTTTACTCTTTGATTTACCCTTCCTAGGGCTCAGTTTCCTTCTCTGTAAGATGTTACCACAAAGATTCCTAGGGGGGAACCTGGGTGGCTCAGTCAGTTAAGCATTCGACTTCAGATCAGGCCATGATCTCACGGTTTGTGGGTTCGAGCCTCATATCGGGCTCTGCTGACAGCCAGCTCAGAACCTGGATCCTGTTTCAGATTCTGTGTCTCCCTCTCTCTCTGACCCTCCCCTGCTCTCTCTCTCTCATTAATAAATAAAACATTTAAAAAAAAAGATTCCTAGGGTGTAGGATTGTAGGCACTTATTGAGGTGACATTTCTACGTTACCGAGCCGAATGCATGAGGCAACACAGGTGCCAGATAACCGTGTGTCCCCCTCCCTTTCTCCTCTCAGTGGATGACGATGCCAATGTCTATAGTACCCAGCTGGACACATTGATATCAGTTTTCCTCCTTCTTTCTCGCTTACCTTTAATTAAAGCCAATCATCAAGTTAGACCTGGCAAGGACCTTAGAAATTATAGTCATCTGATTTACTGATAACACATAGAGATATGAGTCACTAATTATTGTGGCAATTTGACTCCCATATCAGTTCAATAACAATCGTTATTTGGTGATGGAATTTGCTGCATGACACTTGATAATCATATTGAACAAAAAAGAGTCAACCAGGTACAGTTAGATCGGTGATGCTGTACAAACAGTGTCAGGCTCTCAAGCTCTGTGTTCTTAAATGCCGTCCAGCAGCTCTTTCTGACTTAGAAAAGTATTTTTGGTACAATTTTCCCTTTCCCTGGCATGTCCTTTCTCTCTCTACCATTCCCCAAGTGGGGAGAGNCCTCATATCGGGCTCTGCTGACAGCCAGCTCAGAACCTGGATCCTGTTTCAGATTCTGTGTCTCCCTCTCTCTCTGACCCTCCCCTGCTCTCTCTCTCTCATTAATAAATAAAACATTTAAAAAAAAAGATTCCTAGGGTGTAGGATTGTAGGCACTTATTGAGGTGACATTTCTACGTTACCGAGCCGAATGCATGAGGCAACACAGGTGCCAGATAACCGTGTGTCCCCCTCCCTTTCTCCTCTCAGTGGATGACGATGCCAATGTCTATAGTACCCAGCTGGACACATTGATATCAGTTTTCCTCCTTCTTTCTCGCTTACCTTTAATTAAAGCCAATCATCAAGTTAGACCTGGCAAGGACCTTAGAAATTATAGTCATCTGATTTACTGATAACACATAGAGATATGAGTCACTAATTATTGTGGCAATTTGACTCCCATATCAGTTCAATAACAATCGTTATTTGGTGATGGAATTTGCTGCATGACACTTGATAATCATATTGAACAAAAAAGAGTCAACCAGGTACAGTTAGATCGGTGATGCTGTACAAACAGTGTCAGGCTCTCAAGCTCTGTGTTCTTAAATGCCGTCCAGCAGCTCTTTCTGACTTAGAAAAGTATTTTTGGTACAATTTTCCCTTTCCCTGGCATGTCCTTTCTCTCTCTACCATTCCCCAAGTGGGGAGAGACATTTGTCTCAAAGATAATTAGAGAAGGAAAGAATCTTAGAAGCAAAACAAAGAGGGAAAAATAAGGTAATTCCAAAGGAAACAATATCAATCTTTAAAATTTATGATTTCACTAGTTAATAAATTACAATATTACACATAACTTGGTACTATTTGTCATACATCATGTTATATGTGCTGGTTCATTTGTGTTCTGCTATGTGATTTTAGTAGAAAATCTCCAGGGAATCACTCTACTGAGCAAAATAAGAATAGATATGCCTCTATGTGTGCTCTCTATAACACAGCCATTCTTCCTTTCGTATCCCTTGCTCAACCGAAACCTTATATTTCATACCTTTACCCTCTTCTCCTTGCCGCGTTCCATGTAAAAGTATTTGTAGCTACCCAGAGTTGTTTTATTCCTAGTTAATGCAAATTATCCAGTTAATATATTTTGGATGTGGTGGCAGAAAATGTAAATCATGTGATGTGTTAGAGTTAAAATAATTTTTTTTATAAAAGCTTCTATTTCTTTAATCTCCCTAGTCACTTAATATACATGTCCTCCAGCGTTCTCTCGGTAATAAGACTAGAGCCAGCAAAGAAAACAAGCCCCTGGATCTAGTGAGATCCTTATTACACTGAAATGTACTATTTGTCAGGGCAACGCAGAGAGTTTCAGAAAGAGCTGACCTTCAAGCTTTTAATGTTTTGCTTCCCCAGGTTAGTGCACTGGCTGGAATCCATGGGGGGCAAACAAGCAAGGAAAATGGCCCCCCACCATCTAAGATTCTATTGGGTTACCTCTGAAAAGCGAAGACATGCCGCTCACACAAGAGGAAGATGGCTACAAGGACTTCAAAGCTATAAAGCTTCATCCCAACAGCAATTTGCTGAATAACAAAATTCTTTGGAGAGAAGGGCCCGGATGCCTGGTTACCTAAGAGTCTTCTTTACACACTGGTTAAAATATAATGGCATGTTCCCTCTCATTCCTGTGATCAATTGACTTAGCTTCTATTTCCGCCCTCGAAAAATAAAGCATGATGAGTGTTGTTGTTCTTACTTTAGACCATCTAGAAAATATTTAACTCCTCAGGGAAGATGAGGCCAAGAAAAAAAGTATAGGAATGTTGCAGAAACGTGTGACTTGTTGAAGAACCATGGCCCTGGAGTATTGGCTAATGACTGGTAACCTGTGCTGAGGGAAGCCTCCCATGGAATACTAAAGAGATCTTCCCTTGTCTCTATCATTTCAACATTTTCAACTTAGATGAAGACGTAGAAGGTGAGTTTCTGAAATTTGTGGCTCTTAAAAGGATGAGAAGGAGAACTTGCATAGAGGATTACAGAATCTCCATTTAAAGGGATTTTTCCTTGTTCATATGAAGTGATGGGCCCTCCCCCACCCCCTGTAAGAGAATAGGAATATTATGTTCTAGAGAGTTCTTTGTGCATTAAAAAAAAATCAGATTGCTTTGAATTCATATTTATTTAGGAAAGGTCACCATAAGAGCCATTATCTAAATCAAAGCTATCACATGTCATTCTGAAGGTACCATCAGAACATTTTGTCTGGTTTAAGGCCACATCTTACCTCTGTAAGTGGATGAGGCCCAGGTATTCTCTAAATTCCCACTGTTCCTTGCATTTGAATGTTCTTGAGGTCAGGGCAGGCAAATTTGCAAAATAAAACAACATTCCAACAGTAGACTTCTGAGAAGGTAAGGATGAAGATTTCAAACATCTCTCTCTGAGAATCAAAGCTATTAAAATGTATTTAATGGATTAAAAGTGATCTCCACTGAAACTATCTTTTGTATGAGAAAGAAGAAGAAAAAGAATACACAAGTGTATCTGATCCTTTTAGAGAAAGATACACAGGAAGAAAAGACCAGAAATCCATTAGTTTATAGTTACCTACAGCAGGTAGGTTAGAAAACTGAGTGGAAAAGATGAAAGAATAAGAACAGGGAAGAAGACATGGGAGAAAGAACACTTCTTTGAGTAAACATTTTTGAGTACTTCAGAATTCAAAAATACTACAGAATTTTTAGAACCATGTTAATTTTTCTCCTGCTCAAAACTCACAAGTAAATAAATACAAGGAAAACACATGAATTGAATAATGTTTTTTAAAAGACATTTTAAAAATGTTTATTTATTTTGAGAGAGAGAGGGAGAGAGACAGAGAGCATTGGGGAGGGGCAGAGAGAGAGGCGGACGGAAGATCCAAAGCAGGATCTGTACTGACGGCAGACCGCCTGATGGCCTAAGTCAGATGCTTAACCAACTGAGCCACCCAAGAGCCCCAAACTGTATTATACTTTCAATGAGTAACATAACTACACTTGAAAGGGAAAGAGGAAAAACTAACCCAAGGACTTTTACCTTGTTTTTTGAAACAAAAAGTAACTTTAAAGTAACAGTCAATAGTTAAAATTTACTGACAAATTTTATCAGTTTTTGTGTTCTCTATTTATTTGTATCCTATGTCTCCTCTCCAGGTTTACATTTCTTCTCACTAAAGCAATCTTTCAAAAAGCAACTTTTAGTTGAAGTGAAGATTTATTGGTGGTAGAGTTCGTTATACTTTGTATGTCTGACAAGAACTTCATTCTGCCCTCACCTTCAGAGACTAATCGAGCTGAATGTAATATTCTAGAATGACAGATCTTCCAACATCTTTTGACTTCTTGTCAGGTCTTGTTCCTCTGCAGATCAGCTGTTCTTTCCACTCGATGACTTTTAAATAATTATGGACTATCTTTATCTTTTATACTTTTCAGATCCATTACTCTTGTCTAGATGTGAATTTATTTTTTATTATCTAGCTAGGAACATGGAATGTAATTTTGATCTGAGGATTTAGACATTTCTTCAGTTTGGGAAAACCATTTTATTATTTCTTTGGTGATTGTATCTCTGCTAGTCCTCTTTAGGGGCTCCCTTTGGAGTTTCTTGGTCTGCCTTCCATGTCTTGCAACTGTCTTTTCATGTTTTTAAAAATCATAGTCTGTGTCTCTGTATGCAGAGCCCTGGGTTAGCTTCTCAGTACTACCTTCAAATGCACAAATTCATTCTTTGTGTTTAGTTTAGATTACATAGTCAATTGAGCTGTATGTTTTTTTGTTTTTAATTTCAATAACTTTACAAATCTTTTCCAACTTTTACAATTGCTTTTTTCACATTTACCCATTTGCTTTTATATCAGTATTTTAAAATATCATTTTAAAGCATTTGTTTTTAATTTTTAATGGATATGTTTCTTTCAGAACTCTTGCTGAGAATCCTTCAAATACTTATTTTAACATCTGTGTTAGACTTGCTTTAAAGGATTATATTTGAGATGATCTCATGCTCTGAGTATTTGTTGACTACCTCTCTTAGCATTTGATTTCTTCTGTGATTTGGAACCTTAGTTTGCAGGCTCATTTTAAGTCTTTTGTTTTCCTTTCCTGTCTTTCTCCTTCTGTGCTCACTTCTCTCCATTCTGCACACACCACCAAGTAGCCCCTGGGTTTCCAATCCAGAACATTATCTTAAACTGGTTTTTGGAGTTTCCACACCGTGATAGTATCATGCCTTTCAAAGCTCCAATCATCAGCCAGGATGACTTAACTTAGTTACTGGCTTAGTTACTCCTCTGTCTCTTATAGACCAGCAGATACTTATAAATCAGTCCTAGGGAGCAGTGGGCACTATCTTTTGAAAATGGAAGTACATAGGGGCGCCTGGGTAGCTCAGTTGGTTAAGTGTCCGACTTCAGCTCAGGTCATGATCTCGCAGTTCCTAAGTTTGAGCCCCACTTGGGGCTCTGTGCTGACAGCTCAGAGCCTGGAGTCTGCTTCAGATTCCATTTCTCCCTCTCTCTCTGCCCCTCCACCCACTCAGGCTCTGTCTCTCAAAAATGAATAAATGTTTAAAAAAATATTAAACTGAAGTACATACATTGAAATACACAGATCTTAAGTGTATGGTTAGATTAATCTTGACAAATACATATGCTTGAGTAACCCACACCCCTATCAAGGTATAGAACATTTCTATCATTACAGAAGTTCTTTGATATTCCCCCCAATCAATTTCCCCTCTACTCCAGCAGCCACTCTTCTGATTTTATCACCAGAGATTAATTTTGCTTGTTTTAGAACTTCATGGAATCATATATTGTCCTAGTCAGTTCAAGGTGTTGTAGCAAAAATACCATAGACTGACTGGCCAAAATGAAAACATTAATTTCTCACAGTTCCGGAAAGTGGGAAGTCCAAGACCAGGGCACAGATTCAGTGTCTGGTGAGAACCCACTTCTTGGTTCTTAGATGGCTGCCTTCTTGCTGTGTCCTTGTGTCGCAGAAAGAAAATGAAAATGAAATGATAGAGCTCTCTGGGATCTCTGTTATAAGTGCAGTAATCCCATTCATAAGGGATCCACCATTACGACTGAATCGTCTCCCAAAGACTCCATCCAAATACCATCATATAGGGGATTAGGCTTCAACATATGTGTGAAGGATAGGAAGGACGCAAACATTCAGTCTATGGCTTATAGCATGTACTCTTTTGTGTCAGGTTCCTTTTGCTCATTCATGTTGCTATATGTGCCAGAAATTCATTCCTTTTCATCATTGAGCAATATAACAGTATTTGTTTACCCATTCTCCTGTTAATAGACATCTGGGATATTTTCAGTCTGGGGCTATTATGACTAGAGCAGAGCTGCTTTTTTGGTGGATAAATGTTTTCATTTCTCTTGGGTAAATATCAAGAAATTGAATTGCTAGGTAATAGGGATACTTAGTTTTAAAAGCAACTGTTGTGCCTTTTTCCAAAGTGATTGTATCATTTTATACTCCCACTGACACTATATTAGGGTTCTAGTTGATCCACATCCTTGTTACCTGATGCAGTGTTTTTTATTTTAGCCATTCCAGTAAGAGTGTGGTGGTAAGAAATTTTGATATTAATTTACACTTCATAATGACTGACGACATTAAGATTTTTTTCTGTTTCTGGGCTCTGTGTGTGTGTCTGTGTGTGTGTGTGTTCAAATCATTTGCCTAATTTTTTTGTTAGTTTATTTATTTATTTTTAGAGAGACAGAGATAGCACGGGTGGGAGAGGGGCAGAAGGAGAGGGGGGGAGAGAGAGAGAATCCCAAGCAAGCTCTGCACTGGCAGTACAGAGCCTGATGGAGGGCTCAAACTCAGAAAGCTGCAAGATCATGACCTGAGCTGAAGCCAAGAGTCAAATGCTTAACTGACTGAGCCACCTAAGTGCCCCATTTGCCCATTTGTGTTACTACTGATTTGTAGGGGTTACCTATATTCCGGACATCAGTCCTTTGTCAGATAGAAGTATTATGAATATATCTTCCTCTGGGCAGTGTCTGTTAGAGTCTTTTGACCATTTTGGAAAATTCAATTGTTTCTGTTTTTATCATAACTTATAGGAGTTCTTTATGTACTTTGGATACAGTTTCTTTGTCAGATATACGTTTTATGAATATTTTTTGCCACTTGGTAGCTCAGCCACTTTTTATTGGTGCCTTTTGAAGAACAGACATTTTTAATTTTGGTGAATTCAATCTATCAATTTTTTCTTTGATTATTGGTATGTTCTCTGTCTTGTTTAAGAAGGTTTTGATGAATTCAAGATCATGAAACTATTCTTGAAGCTTTTTAGTTTGGGCCTTCATTTTAGGCTTATAATCTATCTCAAATTAGCCTTTGTGTGTGGTATGAGGCAGAATTTGAGGCTGTTTAATTCTCCTTATAGACACCCAGTCATTCTAACACTATTTACTAAAAACTTTCTTTTCCCTGTGGAATCACTTTGTCAATGTTTTTGCAAAGAGTCCATTGACTGTGGAAGTGTGCACCTATACCATTAAGTTTTGCAGTGATTTTTTAAAAATGCACTTTATTTATTATTTATTTATTATTTATTTATTTATTTATTTGAGAGAAAGAGAGAGAGAGCAGGGGAGGGGTAGAAAAAGAGGGAGGGAGACAGAAGGAGAGAGAGAGTGAATCTTAAGCAGGCCGAATGTCCAGCACGGAGTCCACTGTGGGGCTCAATCTCACAACCATGAGATCATGACCTAAGCTGAAATCAAGAGTTGGGTGCTTAATCAACTGAGCCACCCAGGCACTGATGAAGAAATTTTTTTTTAAAACAGCAATAATAACTAGAAAAATTCTATGTTTTATTTTTTTTCTTAAGTTTATTTATTTATTTTGAGAGAGACAGAGACAGTGTGAGTGGAGGAGGGGCAGAGAGAGGGAGAGAGAATCCCAAGTAGGCTCTGCACCATCAGCACAGAGCCCAACACAGGGGTATGTTTTATTTCTTAACTATTTTTTTCTCCTGTGCTTTGGCTTGGACACTTTCTATTGATTTGGCATCAAGTTCACTTATTCATTCCCTGCTAACTGCACTTTGCTGGTAAGTCCATTAAAATAATTCTTCATTTCCATATCATGTTTTCCATGTCTGACACTTGTATTCATTTAAAAAAATTTTTTTTTTCACTGCTGTTCCTCCATGTTGGTCGTGGGCAATTTCTACATCTGGTTCTTTTAACCATTTCCTCTTTCTTTAAGTTTATTTATTTATTTTGAGGGAGAGTGAGAGAGAATGAGTTAGGGAGGGACTGAGAGAGAGGGAGAGAGAGAGAAGTCCAAGCAGGCTTTGTGCTGGCTGATGTGGGGCTCGATCTCATGAACCATGAGATCATGACCTGAGCTGAAATCAAGAGTCAGACGCTTAACTGACTGAGCCACCCAGGTGCTCCTAAATATTTCCTTTCTTAAAGTTAGGTCACATGTTCTTGTTTTTTTCACCTGCTTATCATTTTTTATTGAATGTCAGATATTATGTACAAAAGAATAGAATAGACTAATGTAAATAGTATTTATGCCCTGAATAGGTCATATATCTTCTTCTTCAGGCCACTAGTGTGAAGGATTGAGTTAATCTAGGCTGCATTTGAGCTGGGTTTGGGCTTTGCTGTTATTTTCAGTACATTTTGTTTACCACAGTCTCAAATTACTTAAGAACAGGAGCAAATCCTCTTTCGCAGGGTCTGATGGCCTCAAGATTAGCTCTCATTCCTCCTGCTCTGCCCTCAGCCTTCAGCTACATAGGAAAAGGCTCCCAGATCTCTTGCCTCTTCCCCAGTAGCAGGTAGTCACTTTGTACTTTTATTTTTTTTTAATGTTTACACCTAAAGGAGAACAACCTATAAAAGCTAAAAATAGAAGGTATGTAGAACAAGACATCAACAAAACAGAAACAAAAGCTAGTGTGGAGCAATAAAACGCAATGAGCTATCCAGCCATAGAAAGACATGGACACACTTAAAAGTTTCTTGTTAGGGAAAGAAGCCAATCTGAAAAGGCTGCATACTGTAGGATTCCACTTATGTGACATTCTGGAAAAGGCAAAACTGGAGACAGTAAGATCAGTGGTTGCACTGGGGCTGGGGGGAGGAAAGGAGGAGGCATTGGGGGAACACAGAGGGTTTTTAGGTCAGTGAAACTGTTCTGTATAAGACTATATTGATGGACACATGTCATCGTATATTTGTTAGAATCCATAGAATGTACTACACAAAGAGTGCCCTAATGTAGACGATGGGTTTTAGTTAACAATAATGTATTGATATTGATTCATCAATTGTAACAAATTGTACCATACTAATAAGAGATGTAAATAATCACGGAAAGTGGGTGGTGAGGGAGGGATATGTGGGAACTCTGTATTTTCTGATCAGTTTTTCTGCAAACCTTGAACTGCTCCTAAAAATAGTCTATTAACTTTTTAAGGGCGGTAGTGTTGAAATCAGACAAAGTAAGTTCAATCATTGCAAAAGCATTAAACTGAAGAAAGATAAATTGAGATTGATAACAGGTATAATTAATATACAACAGTCATTAAACTTTATGAATTGAAAAAACACCACTAAAACATAAAGCAAAATGTGATAGAAATCCAAGCACAAATACAGAAAAACATAGGGAATATTTTAGCATACTACCATTTTTCTATGATAATTTAAATAAACAAAAAGAGATACAGAGAATACATAGTCTGTGATCCAGTGAGGAATGGATGTTTCTGCATGAAAATCTGACTTTCATTTATCTTTCTCATTCTGTTTCCCTGAGAACTTGATAAAGGTAAAAGGTCAGCTAAGTTTTAGGCAATATTATTTATGGTAGAAATAACCCTTAGCAGGTAAATTGCTGCTGGACTAGGAGATACAATAAGTGAGCTGATTGGGACATCATAGCCTTAGGCTTCTCTGAATTTTGTGACTTTTGTAACTGGGCATGTCTCTACAGGGACTCAGGAATCTATGCCTGTGAAGTGATTACAAAAGGTTGGCTAGTGGGGGCTTGGGGCTTCTAAGCCAGGGTGATTCTTATACCTTCCTGATGTAAATCTCATTCCTTCACACCTGAAATGTCATTTGGGGAGCATGGAAGAGCTGTGTAGAGTGTTTCATTGTATTCAAATACAACAGGCACTCCTGACATTGCTTAGTGTCAAGCTTTGGTTTCTATCTTATGTATCTCTGAGTGAATGGTGCTGAATGAAGCAGGTGAAGGTTGCGGAAGTCTGAAAGTTTTGTTAAACTTAAGAAGACTCCCTGGTGAATACTGCCAAGTGGCACACTCAATTTGGTTAGTTTGTGGGGAGTTTAATAAAAGTATTGTTTACACTGATGTGGGCAGGGTAGAGGGAAATAACAAAAGGTCATTGAATATACCAAGGCTAGTAACTAGTATCTGAAAAGATAAGAACCTGGAAATACACAGAGCCATACACAGAGAACTGATTGACAGAAACTGTGAGTTCTCATTGAGAAACTCAACCAGTTTTTCCTAATCTTGCATGGAAGGAGCCAGAAGAAAAAAAAAGTCCTGACCTCACTTTCCTCCTTTCCTTTGTTTTCCTGTGGAGGCTTCTGATGGCTGAACCTAAAGAAATCAAGTCAGGCAAAGATTTTTTAGACAGAGCATAAAAAACACAAATCGCAAAAGAAAAATTTGAAAACTGGACTTCATCAAAATTAAAAGCACTCATTCTTCAAAAGACACTTTTAACAAAATGAAAAGACAAACCATGAACTAAAAGAAAATATTTTCAAAACACATATTGGGTAAGGGATTTACATCCAACACATATATAGAACATTTAGAAATCAGGAATAAGACCAAAAAAAAATTTTAGTGAGCAGACTATACAGACACTTTCCCAAATATAAAAATGTCCAGCAACCACACACTCAATATCATTAATTATTAAGGAAATGCACATTAAAACCACAATGATATATCACTACCCACCTGTGGAGTGACCGAATGAAAAAAAAGGCTAACAATATGAAGTAATAGTGAGGATATAGAATACCTTGAACTCTCATACATTGTTTGCAGGAATGCAAAATGGTATAGTCATTTTGAAAAAGTTTGGCAATTTCTTATAAAGTTAGACATGCTTACCATGTGTCCCAGACATTTGCCTTATGTATTTACCCAAGTGAAAGGCAAACAGTGTCTATGCAAAGACTTGAATGTTCATAACAGCTGAATATTCAAAACATTGAGTGTCTCTAACAGTTTTATTCATAATAGAAAGAAAGAAAGAAAGAAAGAAAGAAAGAAAGAAAGAAAGAAAGAAAGAAAGAAAGAAA
>NW_027532407.1:2903307-3012149 GCF_008692635.1 Crocuta crocuta
AGCATTGAATTTTCATAACAGCTGAATATTCAAAACATTGAGTGTCTCTAACAGAAGAAAGAAAGAAAGAAAGAAAGAAAGAAAGAAAGAAAGAAAGAAAGAAAGAAAGAAAAAAGGAAGGAAGGATGAAAGAAAAGGAAAACTTGATACGATCCAAATATCCATTAACTGGGGAGCAAAAAACAAATTATCGTATCTAGACAAAGAAATGTTCCTTATCAGTATAAAGGAAGAGATTACTGATCATGCAACAAGATAGACGAATCTCAAAAGCATCATGTCAAGTAAAACTGGCAAATACTACAAGATTTATATTGTATTATCCCACCTATATGATACACTATAAAAGACAAAACCATAGAGACAGAAAATAGGTTAGTTGTTGCCAGGGACTGGGGATGGGGAGGAAGAGCTCAACCTGCAAAGAGTTACCGGAGAAATTTTTGGAGTGGTGGAAAGGTTCTCTATTTTGACTATGGTGGTAGTTACATGATTGTTTACAGCCAAAATTCTCAAACTTGACACTTAAAAGTTGAATTTATTTTTGTGAAGAAAAAGGAAAGGGAAGGAAGGAAGGAAGGAAGGAAGGAAGGAAGGAAGAAAGAAAGAAAAAAAGAAAGGAAGGAACAAAGGAAGGAAGGAAGGAAGGAATGAAGGAAGGAAGAAACAGAAGAAAGGAAGGTAGGAAGCAAAGAAAGAAGAAAAAATGGGGGCACCTGGGTTGCTCAGTCAGTTAAGCATCCGACTTCGGCTCAAGTCATGATCTCACAGTTCGTGGGTTCGAGCCCCGTGTCAGGCTCTGTGCTGACATCCAGCTCAGAGCCTGGAGCCTGCTTCAGATTCTGTGTCTCCCTCTCTCTCTGACCCTCCCTTGCTCATGCTCTCTCTCTCTCTCTCTCTCTCTCTCTCTCAGAAATAAATAAAACATTTAAAAAATTTTTAAGCAAAAAGAAAGAAGAAAATATGGAGACATGTTTTCTTCCTCGTTCTGCATCTCTCCTTGAGATTTCTAACCTTGGTACCTTTCATGAAGAATAAAAAGAACATAAAGTTTGATTAGATGGACTCCACCCCTAGCTCATAGTCAAGTCTCTCAGAGATGCAATTTCCCTTTTTGAAAAGTGAGATTAATAATCACCTATATCAGAAGGCTGTTGTAAGGATCCAGTAGGATAACATTTGAAAATAACTGGCAGAAACAAGTGCTCAGAAAGTCCCATTTATATAAAAGAGATAAACCAAGAAAGGCATGGTGGGGGGCAGGGGGCAATATGTTCTCTTCCTAGAGCCTTTTCCAGCTCATCGTGACATTGGTACAACTCGTCCTTTTCTTCTGATGCTCCCAGAGTTAGGTGATGAGTCACCTTCCCAGAAGACAATCTAGTTCTGGGGGGTCTATCTGATTGATCATGTCCCCCAGCACCCAACTAATTTACACATTTGTTCTCCAGTCAGTTTGGAACATCAGCTGGCAAAAATAATATGGCAAGTGCTTCTTCAAGAACCCTAGCCCTCAACTTTTATTAAGACTGCATAAAAAGGTAATTTCCCTTATGAGGTCGGGTCTGCTTTGCCTTTCTCTCGGTTGGAGCAGCCTGAGGATAAGGGCAAATGCCACTGAGATCTTGGCTGATCTCACCTGGACATAGAGCTCAGGCTTATTGTTAGGGAAGCACTAAGAGCCAATTAATTTAGTGGCTTTTTATCATGAGTTCAGGAGTAGCTCAAGTTTTCCTTTCAAAATCATTCAGCCATTAAAGCTGCATAATCCTGGGAGGTTTTGAAGACACTTAACTGATAAATGTTTTTCCCCTCCATACATTCTCTCTCATGTTTACTCATGAAGAGTGAAGCAGTTTTATAATTTGCACGAAGGTTTGGCGTATGTAGGCCCTTGTGTTGAAAGAGGAGAAAGGATGGTGCCATCTCCAAAACCACTGAAGAGGGGGATTTGATGTGTGAAAGCAGAAAACTCTTTACCAAGTTCTGATTCCCTTGCTTTGGCCCACAAGAGCCTGAGACCTATGGCACCGAGAAGCTTCCTTGACACCTAGGCAGGCAAACGCTTGTTGGCCCGATGGTTAAATTGTGAACAAAGCAAGGTTTGTCTTTGGAAATTTCCATCCCTTCATTCCCTGTTTCTAAATCATTGTCTCTTGTAATGGCCTCCCCACTTCCTAACATGCTTCACCCAGTCCTGACTTTGAAGGGTACCCCAGGCTATGGACCTGTAGTTCCCAAACTTGACTCCATGTTGGAGTCATTGGGTGATCTTTTAAATATTCGTCTGCCCTGGCTGTACCATCTGATCAGTTACATCAGGATCTTGGAGTGGGTTATAGACATCAGCAATTTTTTAACCCCCCTGAGATAATTTCAATGTGCAGCTAGGATTGAGAACAGCTGTTCTGGACCAGAGCTTCTCCAAGCGTGCTCTGAATCATGGACTCTCCTAGGGTATTTGTGGAAAATGCAGACTCCTGGGCCCATCACCTCTATGGGCACTGGATCTTGTGGTGAGATCTGGGAGATCTGCAATTTGACAAGCTCCCCAGGGGATTCTTAAGTTCCCCAGTGTCTGAGGACCACTACTAAACCTTTCACTAGACTATTTGTTTCTCAAGGTATGGCGGGTCTCGCTCCCCACCAGCCATACTAGTCTTTCAGTTCCTCAAAGACAACCACTGAAACTTTGTACATTGTATTTGCTCACTTGGAAGGTTCTTTCCTCTCTCTCTTTGCGATTAGAAAATTGGTGAAGAGGGACACCTGGGTGGCTCAGTAGCTTGAGCGGCCGACTTCAGCTCAGGTTACGATCTCATGGTTTCATGAGTTCGAGCTCTGTGTCAGATTTGCTGATGTCAGCCTGTCAGCACAGATCCTTTGTACCCCCCCTCACTTGCACTATCCCCCCCAAAAAATATTTTTAAAAAATTGGTGAAGATAACACTGATGAACTATATTCCCCCAGAAAGTCATTTCAAAGTGCATGTTTTGAGGGAAAAACGAGTAGACTCTGGAGGGCCAAGATCCCAGCCCTTGGGACAGTTTGGTTTTTACTACATTATCTGCTGTCACTGGAAACCATAGAGAGATTGCTCCAGAGGCAGTGAGAGAAAATCCAGTAGGCTTGATGTAGGTGGGGAAGGAACAGGAGGGAAGACCAGTGTTATGGTGCCAGGTTGGATGTATTAAAATGGGAGCCCTAGGCATTCAGTGAGAGAAGGCTGTGCCAAGAGACACATTAAAAGTAACCAGGGGGACCAGGACATAAAGCTTGGGCCTGTGACTGGGAATGGTGCCACAGGGAAGAGAGGGGTCAATGGAGAGAGGAACAGTAAAGGTCAAGGCTGAGTGGTGGTAGATACACCCAAATAAAGGGCAAAACCACTCTATCCACTTTGAAAAATTATTGATGATGGGAAAATATGAGTGGAAAGTTATTTTAATCTCTCTCTCTATATTGTAATTGGGAAAGTAAAATTTAATTGAAAGCTGATTAAATCAACTACCTATCAACTGTATATCTTTTAAGAAAGCTTCCATTCTTTAGGACAGTGTTTCTCAAGCTTTAATGTGCACATGAATTAACTGGGAATCTTATTAAAATGCAGATTCTGCTTTAATAGGTCTATGGCAAGGGCTGAGATTATACATTTCTAACCAGCTTCTGGTGCCCCTGGCCTGAACACTTCCCTTTGGGCAAGGAAGTTTGAATATTTGGGACTCATCATTGGGCTCTTAGGATAGCCAAGTCCAGAGAAGCCTACTGAATTATCAACTTTTATGCTACATTACACATAGCTTTCTAATTGAATATTTGCACGCGTTCTAATCCTCTAAAAGTTCCTATTCCAAAAATGATACATGATAGCTCTTTTAACCAAAATACCCATTTAAGTGGAAATCCCCAATTTTGACATACCAGATAACAAAATTTACTGCCATTTTGTTGACCTGCCCCCTGAATTGTTTAATTTTTTTCTTTTTCGTAATGTTTATTTATTTTTGAGAGAGAGAGTGCAAGATGGGATGAGGCAGAGGGAGAAGGAAACACAGAATCTGAAACAGGCTCCAGGCTCTGAGCTGTCAGCACAGATTCGCTGCAGGGCTTGAACCCACAAACTGCGAGATCATGACCTGAGTTGGAGTCAGTCATTTAAGCCACTGAGCCACCCAGGTGCCCCATGAATTGTTAATGTTGAGATAGTGGGTATTGACTAGATTATCTATGCTTTTGTGCCTGACACAGATGGATTATTAAATATATACAGATTTAGACATGAGGAAACATTTACACAATTTTCTTTTTTAACTTTTTCTTTTTGGTCATTCATGCACTGACTCATTTGGTAAATCTGTCTTTCAGAAACGGGGAGACAGGGCACTGAGTAAAGTATAGTCTTTGGCAGTTCCCTTCATTACTGGAATTATATTAGGAAACTGTCAAAGTAACTAGATTTCACAAGAGGATCAATCAATGCTAACTTGTCATGAGCATCACCTCTGGTTTCTGCATCATCAGGCTGGCACGGATGTGCTGGTCAAGTTCACCAAGAATCCTGCCAGCATTTAATCCAAGTGTATTGGTACACTGGGTAGATGGAGAACAAAAGTCCATAATGTCTCTGCAGCTGCCGTGTGACAACAGGCAAGTAACAGTAAAGCAGGTTGGAAAGGAAGCCATCCAGGGACACTGGGAGCACATGGAAATGTGTCTTGTGCATCAACCATCGGGCTGAGATGGGCTGGTGAAGGGTGGGCTGAGCCCATGTAGCTTTTCCAATCAAGACCACAGCTGTACTTCAGGAACAGACTAGACTGTGTGCATGTATGTAGGTAGATTAAAACACTCAGTTGGCTGAGACTTTAAAAGTTCATCTAGTCCAACACATTGCATCAGAAAGTCTCGCATAATTTCCACGCACACAGGAACCCCTTCCACTATGAAACCTCAGCATACGTGTTGGCTTTACCACGTTCCCCGCAATGACCTGCTCTGGCATCTCCCATGGTCAGGAAACATTTGTTTATGTTTAATATGAATCAATTTTTAAAATGTTACTGAGCTCTTACTAAAAATCTGGAAAATGCTTGGCTCTGTAGGGAACCTTGGCATGTGTAAAGCATGGTTCCTGCCTTCCATTCACTGAAGGTCAGCTCTTCTCCCAATTTTAGTAATGCTTCATCCAGAATTAATTTTCCCCCAAGCTCCCATACTTTATTTACAAATTTGTTGTAGTGTTTATCACATTATGCTTTTTATTACCTTTTGTGTGTCCATGTGTACACATATTATCTCCTTGCTGGATCAATATGCTTTTTTTTCCAAGTAGGCTCCATGCCCAATGTGGGACTTGAACTCATGACCCTGAGATCAAGAGATGCATGCTCTTGGGTCAATGTGCTTCTTTAGGTATAAAATGGAGAAGTTGAGATCAGCTTGAGGATCCGTTTTGTCAAACAATGTGAAGGAACTTAAGAGAGGATCTCTGTTTTACTATCCAATGTTAATGCCTTTGATAGAGCAGAAACTTGATAAATTCCTGTCAAATTAGAATGAACATTCTGTGCACAAGAAGTAGATATAATATTATTCACTGTGGTCTTATTTGCTGAGGCAAACAATTAAGCAGCCTAAATATCTATTTATAAGCTGCTGGTTAAATGTAGTTTGGGACACCTTACGTAATAAGATACCCTAATGAAAGGATGGAGGCAGTCTATGCATACAAATATGGAACAATCTCTAAGATATGGTGTTAAGTAAAAAAAAAAAAGTGAGATGCAAAATGATGGGTATGCTAATATTTGTAATTTTTTTAAAAAGGCGTGTATGTGTGTGCATATTATGTGTACAGAATATTTCTAGAAGGATGCAAAAGGAATTAGTAACAGTAGCTGCTGACCCGGAGCAGAACTGGGGAATGATAGGGAAGGGGGTGTGGTGAGTTGAAAACTAGCTCTCTGGGGATAAGACGAAAAGCCTTATTTGTAGAGTTTGATCACATATGGGGTGTAAATACCGCCATCGTGGCCAGTTTCAAGCTAACAGTGATTTAACAACAGGCTCGCAAAACTGGCTCTAATGAGGTGATATGAACTCACTTCAAAGCACACCTCTAGACACAGAGGTGGGAAGCTGGGCCAATTTCCCACTATAAATCCTCTGGTACAATTTTAATTTCTGATGCCATATTTGGATTGACTATTTAAAATGTAACAAACTTTGAAATTTAGAAAAATTATCATGATTAGATTGCTGCATTCTCTTAGCCTTCTCTTCTCCAAGAGCCTTAGTTTTCCTTCCTTGAGAGTACCTATTCCGCTCTCCCGTACCTGGCCAGACTTTGTTAGGCAAGGTATCGATGCACCTTGTACAAAAAGGAACATTCCTTAACTGTAGCCTCTTGATTATATAGAGAAGGTGGCTACCTCCTCATTGTGCAAGCTGCAGGAATGTTCAGGCGAGGAAAGAGCCACTTCCAGAAAGAAGCTGTTGGTGAAACTGGGACTCACAGCTTCCAGCTTCCCAGCAGCTGTGTGAGTGTGACAGTCGTCTGCTGGCCGTGCCAAATAGGGGCGTCGCCCTCACAGTGGCCCACCTGAGTGGATCTGGGCTGCAGCGAAATTCCTCAGCAGTCTCCCATGCTCCTTCCTGTCCTGCACCCCGCCGGCCGAAGTGAGGACAGCCAGGCTAGAGAGGGGACATCAGATTCCTTCTTGGGTCATTCTAGAAGCCATCTTGCACCAATCTCCACGTCTGGTTTTTTTCACGACTGGGTTCAGTGTGTCTAACTCCAAGTGACTCTTCAGTTTTTAGCTGAAATATTTCTTCTAAGGCTGTTTCCTCTGTTATGACTTATGACTTATCACAACCGTCAGTTTATTCAACCTGTCTTTCTTGATCTGCTGAGCCCAATGCCTGTCTTTTTTTTTTTTTTTAATTTTTATAGTTTATTTTTCAGACAGAGAGAGATAGAGCATGAATGGGGGAGGGGCAGAGAGAGAGGGAGACACAGAATCTGAGGCAGGCTCCAATCTCTGGGCTGTCAGCAGAGGCTGATGAGGGGTTTGAACCCACGAACTGTGAGATCTGACCTGAGCTGAAGTCAGATGCTTAACCGACTGAGCCACCCAGGTGCCCCCACAATGCCTGTCTTAGTTAGTGGCATATTTCTAATATCTTGCACAATGCCTACCACATCTATTAGGTACTTGAATGCATGTTGGCTGAATGAATGAATGAAGTTATACTCCATGCTCACAAAACTTTCAAAAGGAAACATCCAGAGACATCTAATAAAAGGAACATTTTATTTGGAGAGAACTTGATCATTATTTTATCTTCATTTTCCATTAAGGCAGTAACAATCTTCCTGGTGGCAGGTGGGGGAGAATCATCTGAGGCTACATTAAGTTCAGTCAAAGATAAAGCCAACCACTTTGTGTTCAGATGCAGCAGAAATAGAGATTATGGGCTGGGAGAAGCCACATATTGGCTTCTCAACCCGCTGCCAAGGAACAGATCCAGCGGTGAAGCATTTCAATTGCTTTGAAAAATGGCTAAGTTCCGTGACATGCCATTCCCTAATGAAGACACCTCGGTGATGAGCCTTTTTACCATGATGGAGGGACTCTAGTGTTGGTTCACAGTACTCTGTGCCTTTTTAGCCTTCAGTATTTTTTCATGGAAATTGTATAATCTATTAGGGCTGCTCAAATTCACACCGTTTCTCTGGTTTTGTTTCAGAATTCTTTAAATGTCACATCCTGAGCAGAGGATGGCGCTGTTCATTGGCACATATTGGCCCCTTGAGCTTGGGGGTGGCAAAAAGTTTCTACAGTACCAAAAAAGTAAACGTTGATAGTATGGCCTTGCAGCAATCAGATACACTAAGATCTAAGAGCAAATGAGAGCAGAGCTGAATAGTTAGCCATACCACAGGCCGCACCTCTGTGGGTGGGGATAGAGGCTTTGCTATGGCTCTACACTTCCCCCTAGTGGTTTCATGCTCAATTACACCCTCCTTGGATGTAACCTGTCTATACAGAGTTAACAGTCTTTCTGAAGGCACAGTATTGAAGATGTTAGACCCGGTGTGAGCCCAAATTCTAGAGTTAAAACCAGAAGCTTCCTATTGGTTAGCAAAACCAAAACTTACGATATTTGGGACTCTAGTTCTGAGGAAAGGCTCTGATGATGTTTTACTTCTGCAGGTCTCCAGAGACTCTTGAGACCCCCGCCCCCCCCGCCCCCCCCAACAGCCTGACTGGTTTGTCAGATGCTCCAAATGGCCCAGACATGAGGATGGGCAGCAAAGGCAGGTCATGGAGAAGGCGTGGTTTGGAAAGAGTGTAGAGCAAAGCGAGAGGAGACAGAGTGTAGGAGAAAGGGAATGGAGGGTGAGGCTCGTAACAGATCAAATGCTGGCTTCCAGAAACAGACTTTATGGACTGGTTTGATGATTTCCCCCCTCCTGGTTCTCACCTTGAACAAAAAAGGCAGCCAAATTAAGCCAGTTTGAAGTATTGTTAAAATTAATAACACTGCAGCTTCTATATGTGACTAATAGCAAAAGCATGAAGGATGACTAGAAGATAAGTTTTTTTCTCTAGATTTTCAAAGAAGCAATAAATTCAACAATAAAAAAATATTTGTAAGAGGTTGGGTTTTTCTTTTTTTGCAAAGAATGAAGCATTTCCTTTAAATACAGGACAGGATACCTGACTGAACAAATATACACTTTTGGAATCCTCTATCATGTCACCGAGTTGAAAACTTTGGAATGGCTTGAATCGTCCCCCTGCTTCTTATAGGTACCCCATACTCAGCAATCAGGAATGTGTGCGTCACCTCCCCTCTGGGCCTTACACCCTCTTCATTCCTTTCCCCATGAGGCAAGCAAACACTGTCATGACCATTTTGGGATTCACTTCAACCAGGTCTTCTGGAAGGGCATACACTCTCGCTCCGATTTTCCGGGCCATAGAGATGGCATACCTAAAAGGGAGAAAAGAAGAAGAATGAGGGGAGCCTGAGAAACAAAGGATGAAGGGGATCCTGTAGGATCATAGTTACAGTCATTCCACATACTCCATACCACACACCACATGCCACACACCACACACTATCAGGACTCATTCCGGGGATAGCTGGAGCCAGTCACTGGCATCCTTCCACTTTTGTAAGCAAATCTTGGCTCAACAAAGCTCCGGACTCTATCAGGCTTTCTGTCTCAACTCATGATAATTCCAAAATTTATTTGTCCTTAGACCTCCCTAGCTCCCGCCACTTCTGATGCCTTCGTCACGAGTAGTCTCTTGGGCTGCAGAGCAGCAGAAAAGGTCATAGAGCTGAACAAGAACGTGTCCTGAGAGAAGTCTGCAGATCACATTTCAATGACAGAAACATTTTTTACAAGGGAAAAATGAGGGGAGATGCACCTGTAATACTGTGACATCACACATCAATTTTATTATTTGTCCCATTCCAATCCTTGCCCACATAGGCAGGCATTTATTTATGTCACTATATATAACACCATATATAACACTACAATAGCCAGAGTTTGATATTACACACTTTTCACATAAAATTATCATAGCTCCATTGGAACATTTTGATCTATTTATAATTATAGGAAAATAATTTTTATGTTATAATCTATTTTCAAATGAGCCCACACTATTACCTGGAAACTCTTTTATTCACCTCATAGATTACCTAGTAACCTCTTACAACAACTTCTCCAGATTCTCCATTCTACGCAAGGCCCCATTATGCTCTCTGCCTATAAACTAACTTTACTCTTACTCTATTGATCACATTAAATTAAGAGCATCAGGCAGGAGTAGTCCTCATTTTTTCTCCTTGCTCATTTCTGGATCACTACCTCTACATTAATTATCAATGAAATAAAAATGTATTTTTCTATTATAAAACACAGAGGGAAATTGTTGAGAAATTAGAAACAAGAGCTTCAAAAATCATGCAAATCTCAACACTGTAACATAACCATTTTTAGCATTTTGTAGAATTCCTTTTACCCATTTTTCTAAGTAATTCTGTATCATGTCCTTAGAGAAGAGTGCTTGGGATTCTGGGCTCTGAAGTCAGACTTTGAACCTCAGCTGGACCACTTAGTAATCGTAAGACCCTGGGTTCTGTAAGCTAACTTAAGGTACTTCAAATTCCTTAAACCTAATCATATTCCCCTTTAAAAACTAGGTCTAAGTCTTTTTTTTTTTCCCCCTTGAGTCTTCACACATATTCTTCCCTCTACCTGGAGTATTCTTTCTGCCTCCTTCCCCTGTGTACCCTCCGTCTTTCTTACTAGTCTCCTCAATTCATCTCATCTTAGATGTTACTTGCTCTGTAGAGCTTTGTTTCCTTTCCTGTCCCCTCCATAGCACCCTGTAGCCCCCCAACCCCATCTTTTATAACTACCATTCATAATTCTAGCATACAAGGAACATAGGACCTCCACTTTCCCAAACTGTGAAAAGAAGCATACTATTGAGGTTATGAATAAATAGGGCTGCTGCTATTCAACTTGTTAATTCTGGAACTCTGTGATGGGTTGAATTGTGCCTCTCCCCTCCCCCCAAAGATATATGGAAGCTCTATTCCCTAGTACTCAGATTATGTCCTTATTTAGGAAGAAAGTTGTTTTGGATGTAATTAGTTAAGATGAGGTCATGCTGGAGTAGAGTGGGGCCCTAATCCACTATGACAAGAGACCTTAAGAGAAGAGACACAGACATGCACACAGAAGGAAGACAGCCACATAGAGTCATAGACACAAAGGGAAGATCATGTGACGATGGAAGCAGAGGCTGGAGTGATTCATCTACGAGCCAGGACCGCTGGCCATCACCAGAAGCGAGGAGAGAGGCATGGGACAGACCCTCCCTCACAGCCTCAGAAGGAACCACCCCTGCAGACATCTCAGTCTTGTCCTTCCAGCCTCCACAACTGGGAGGGAATACATTTCTGTTGTTTTAAGCTGCCCTGTTTGTGGTATTTGGTTGTGACAGCCATTGGAAACTGATACAACCTGTTCTAAGAAAGGCACTACTCCAGAGGACAGGTCAGCAAACTTTCCATAAAAACTCAGAAAGTACATAGTTTAGGCTTTGTGGGCTTTGTTGCAACTACTCAACTCTGCCCTTCTAGCAGGGAAGCAGCTACAGAAAATATATAAATGAATAGGCATGGCTATGCCAATAAAACTTTATTTATAAAAGCAGACAACATATCAAATTTGGCTCACAGACTGTTGTGCGCTGACCCTCACTCTCAAGGAGCTGCCCTCAAGCTGGTAAAGACTCTAGTCTTCAACCCCACCTCCACCCATACATATCCACAGGGTGGATGTTTATATTTGGGCGTGCCATGTACTCTATTTAGAAAGTCTCCCATAGATTATAATTAGGAAATTGGTTTTAAGAAATTATAGACTTGCTTCTTGTTGTTCTTGGTCTTGTCCCCCTGCTAATACTAGGACTCTAAAGCTGCTATTGTACAATATCTAAAATAATGACGATGGGACACAGTAAGTAATGAGAAAAAGCATCAACAGTGCAATAAACTGTGCAAAGCCACAAACAATAGACTTTAAAGCTATCCAGTTGCCAACTGGGTCCCCCCTACTGCCTGGCCTCACATTTGTCTACGTACTTTGCATTGTTGAGTTTTTCTTCATCATTCAGGTTTTCCGTCTTCAGAAGGTCATAGTTAATGGAACCTGGTTGAATGGCATCAATGAGATCCAGAACAGGCAGACTTGTGCTAATCTTCGGGTCCTGCGCAGAGAGAAAGAGTTGGTTTATCAGTATGCCCCCAAGTTACTTCCATTCAGCTCAAGGGAAGTGGCTGGTTCTTTCCTCTTACGTAGGAAATGTACACAGCCTGGTGTGGGAAATGCCACAGTGTTCCACACAGTGTTTCACGTCAACTGTAGTTTCTGTAGGGGCGTTACCAACTTCCTGGTGCCTCGCTAAAATGAGGAAACCCAAAGTCTGCCAATAGGCAGGGAGACCTTCTCAAATAGTGAATGGGAAGAAGTTTGTATTACATCCCAGAAGTGACTGGCAGGGATCGTAATGAGGGCCCCGCTGAGCAGGAGTTTCAGAGGACGCTCCTTTCTTGGAGACCTCTGGCAAAGAATAGAGTCCGTAGGTCTAAGGAGGTGGTTGTGGCAGCTGGGTGACTGAATGCAATGACAGTCACTAGCACTGGTCAGTGCCTCATTGTTTGCCCAGAACTTTCTCGTAGGCTACCTCACATGTCACCGTAAGCCTGAGATATAAGCATCTCATCTTAATCTATAGTGAGTGAAGAGAGTTTCGGAGGTTAAGTGCCTCGCTGATAAGTAGTAGAGCCGGGACCTGAACCTAGGAACTTGGATGTAAATCCTGGGCTCTTTCTCTGGCACTGTGAAACGCTGTGATTTTCAGGCCTAGAGCCATGAAGGCTCCCATCTGCTCTCCCCTGTCCTGGGGACCTGTGAGCACATGTGGAGAGGCAGCTGGCCATCACCATCGGAGCACAGTCAGATCCAAACACTGCACACATTGCGGGTCCACAACAGAATAAATTCTTTTTTCATAATGTTTATTTTTATTTTTAATTTGAGAGAGGTTGACAGCATGAGTGGGGTAGATGCAGAGAGAGAGAGAGACAGAGGATCCAAAATGGGCTCTGTGCTGACAGCAGACAGCATAACATGGGGCTTGAACTCAAAAACTGTGAGATCATGACCTGAGCCAAAACTGGATGCTTAACTGACTGAGCCATACAGACGCCCCTCAGAATAAATTCTTAGCACGAAACAAGCTACAGGACCCTTGCAAGATGCTAAGTCTCTAGAATTGGTCCTTTGGATAAGACAGAGAATGATATTTTAAAAAATATAATGGGTCCATTTTTATTTACCCCTTGGTAACATGAGAACTACCACAAAAGTAAATCAATATGTAATCACAGTCTAATTTCCAACGTTAGCCTGAGCCTTGCTGAACAGCTGCAAGGGAAGCAAATTGGAAGGGTTTGAGTTTGGGCGTCTCTCCTGCTTTCTGCCACCATCTTGTCAGCTGATGTGCAGAGATGGCCGCCAACTAGCGGCATTCACAGATGAGGAGGGGACCAGGACTATTTCTAAAATGGTTAATCAAGAGTGAATTGTGTTCATTTTTAAAAGGTTTCACTTAATTGGAATGTGAGGCTAATCTGACTTTTTCTGTGTGTGTGTGTGTGTGTGTGTGTGTGTGTGTGTTTACTTAATCAATTCTATAATGACTTAGTGAGAAGACAGGAGAAAATTAGCCCAGGGCAACACAAGGAGCAAATGAGCTGTCAAACATTCCAATGAGTAAGTCCCACGAGAAGGCTCCAGAAGCCACAGGGTGACCTAGTGGGCCTCCGAGGTAGCTGTTTTACAGAGAGATTGCACCTCTGGGCTAACTACCCAATCTCCACCCAATTGCTGCATAGTAATGGTTAAGTGACCTAGAGATGCACACTGCTCTGTAACCTCGCCCTGCAGGTAAAGGTGCATTCCACTCACTGATGGATCATCCCCTGCAATGATTAGCTGTAACCTCGATTCCCTGAGCTCCAGTTTCCTTACCTATTAAGTGAGGAAAACAGTAAAGCTGCCTTCACAACGTCTGTCAGATGATACGAGACATAAACAAGGAGCGCCTGCTACTCAGGGCACATTCCATATTGAGTGTGCTCCCAAATTTGGCCTGTTGTCTGCTTTTATAAATAAAGTTTTATTGGAACACAGCCATGCCCATTCATTTATATATTTTTCCATAGCTGCTTCCTTGCCACAATAGCCGAGTCCAGTAACTCTGACAAAGCCTGCCTTTCCAAGCCTTTTTTGTTAGACCTTGTTCATGCCTCTCACCAGCCTCTGCTCCTACCTCTATTCAGCTCTCCAGATGGAAGGGTAAGCCGTTATCTGTGATGAACTCAAGGGAGTGGGCACTCCTAGAGCAACAACTCAGAAATACTTCCTACTCTTTTCGGTGGGGTGAAATTTTAATGTTTTTTTCCTGATTTTGAAGCAGAAGACCGAATCATGACAAACCACCTCAGCAATCCTATTAATACAAATTCTGAAGGGGTCTCCTGCCCTAACTCCTGACCTTTAAACCAAAAAAAACATAGTTAAGACGGCCCAGACATTATGACATGAATCAGGGGCACAAGTCCCTAGAGGAAGGATCCAACTAATGTACGAAACGCGAGTTAAGAAATTTAATAAAATGTAATGTTGTTTTTAATAAAAATAGGATTTGGCTACAAGTACACAACTAATTTTCTCTGGAAAAATATCACACGGGGAGATCTTTTGGCATTNTAAATTCTTTTTTCATAATGTTTATTTTTATTTTTAATTTGAGAGAGGTTGACAGCATGAGTGGGGTAGATGCAGAGAGAGAGAGAGAGAGAGACAGAGGATCCAAAATGGGCTCTGTGCTGACAGCAGACAGCATAACATGGGGCTTGAACTCAAACACTGTGAGATCATGAACTGAGCCAAAACTGGATGCTTCACTGACTGAGCCACCCAGGCACCCCAAAAATAGACCTTATTTTTTAGAGCAGCTTTAGATTTATGGCAAAGTAAGTGGAANCTTGCAAGATGCTAAGTCTCTAGAATTGGTCCTTTGGATAAGACAGAGAATGATATTTTAAAAAATATAATGGGTCCATTTTTATTTACCCCTTGGTAACATGAGAACTACCACAAAAGTAAATCAATATGTAATCACAGTCTAATTTCCAACGTTAGCCTGAGCCTTGCTGAACAGCTGCAAGGGAAGCAAAATGGAAGGGTTTGAGTTTGGGCGTCTCTCCTGCTTTCTGCCACCATCTTGTCAGCTGATGTGCAGAGATGGCCGCCAACTAGCGGCATTCACAGATGAGGAGGGGACCAGGACTATTTCTAAAATGGTTAATCAAGAGTGAATTGTGTTCATTTTTAAAAGGTTTCACTTAATTGGAATGTGAGGCTAATCTGACTTTTTCTGTGTGTGTGTGTGTGTGTGTGTGTGTGTTTACTTAATCAATTCTATAATGACTTAGTGAGAAGACAGGAGAAAATTAGCCCAGGGCAACACAAGGAGCAAATGAGCTGTCAAACATTCCAATGAGTAAGTCCCACGAGAAGGCTCCAGAAGCCACAGGGTGACCTAGTGGGCCTCCGAGGTAGCTGTTTTACAGAGAGATTGCACCTCTGGGCTAACTACCCAATCTCCACCCAATTGCTGCATAGTAATGGTTAAGTGACCTAGAGATGCACACTGCTCTGTAACCTCGCCCTGCAGGTAAAGGTGCATTCCACTCACTGATGGATCATCCCCTGCAATGATTAGCTGTAACCTCGATTCCCTGAGCTCCAGTTTCCTTACCTATTAAGTGAGGAAAACAGTAAAGCTGCCTTCACAACGTCTGTCAGATGATACGAGACATAAACAAGGAGCGCCTGCTACTCAGGGCACATTCCATATTGAGTGTGCTCCCAAATTTGGCCTGTTGTCTGCTTTTATAAATAAAGTTTTATTGGAACACAGCCATGCCCATTCATTTATATATTTTTCCATAGCTGCTTCCTTGCCACAATAGCCGAGTCCAGTAACTCTGACAAAGCCTGCCTTTCCAAGCCTTTTTTGTTAGACCTTGTTCATGCCTCTCACCAGCCTCTGCTCCTACCTCTATTCAGCTCTCCAGATGGAAGGGTAAGCCGTTATCTGTGATGAACTCAAGGGAGTGGGCACTCCTAGAGCAACAACTCAGAAATACTTCCTACTCTTTTCGGTGGGGTGAAATTTTAATGTTTTTTTCCTGATTTTGAAGCAGAAGACCGAATCATGACAAACCACCTCAGCAATCCTATTAATACAAATTCTGAAGGGGTCTCCTGCCCTAACTCCTGACCTTTAAACCAAAAAAAACATAGTTAAGACGGCCCAGACATTATGACATGAATCAGGGGCACAAGTCCCTAGAGGAAGGATCCAACTAATGTACGAAACGCGAGTTAAGAAATTTAATAAAATGTAATGTTGTTTTTAATAAAAATAGGATTTGGCTACAAGTACACAACTAATTTTCTCTGGAAAAATATCACACGGGGAGATCTTTTGGCATTTTACATTTCACCATCATTATGATAATAATCTGAATTGTGGAGCCGTGCACATTTTAAAAATATATTTTATGTTACTTTGGAAGAAACATGCCTAAAATAAGGTGCTAAAACGATAGATTTTTAAAATTAATTATTTCAGTAGAAAGTGACAAGAAATTTGTCAATGAAACAGCCCATGACCATCAAAACAATAATGGGCCATTCAAGCAAAATCAAAATTGGAGGGGGAAGCCTCAGATACCTCACACTGAAGGTCACTTTAAAATGGAGTGAAAACAATAAAGATTAGCATAGAGCTCAGGTGGCTGTGAGCAGTAGACTAAGATTTTTACCTTGAAACTGGAGATGGATGAACTTTTCTCCGCTTCCTTCAATGTTTCATTCACCCAGTTGACAATAATGTCATCATTGACCTTCTGCCCGCCTCCAATTTCTTCAAGAATATTCAGTGTGTACCTGAAAAAAAAATCAAGAATGATTTCTGGAGAAAAGTTGCTAGGGAATTCAATAACTCAGAAAGTAGCCAGGGTAGAAATGTTCTTTTCTGGCTAGTTTATGCCTCAGCAGGTAGCCCAGATACTGTTAGGTTTGTGGGAAAAAAAATAAATTAAAATAACAACAATATGTTCCTTTTAGGATAACTTAAAGTGTAGCTTAATCATTGTTATAGTGAGATGCAGAACAAATATGGCCTTCTAAGCACTGTCATTGCTCTGGGTAGGAAGAGAAAGCAGAAAAGAAGAGACGGAAAGGAAAACAAAGCAAAGGATTCAAAACAGTGACATGCTTCTTAACATAAAAATAGACGAACAATTCAACGTTTAAAAAAAAAACCCCACAGGGCCAACATAATAAGGAAAAAATATAAAAGAGTCTCCTTCTATCATAAAAGAAATATTAGGAATACATGGACTAAAGTTAATCTCTAGTCTGAGCATAAGAATCACCCTAGACACATACTATTATGAGAACTGAGTTTTGGGAGGATTAAAAAGTTGCTTCAAACTCTAGGAAATGAGAGACTGGAGGGGTAGGTGCAATAAATAAAATGACTTCCTCCCACAGAACCCAAGGGGAAGGTCAAGATGAGAAATGCTTACTCTGGGCCCAGAGATAGGATCAAATGCTGAGGAATTAGTGGATACAAATGGGATAAGTCTAGGTAGCTTTTGAAAATAATCCTCTTATAATAAGGCCCTAGTTTTGATCAGTTCATAAAGATGATGGTTTCTGGTATACCTGGCTTCTTGTTTCCTGAGAGTGAGCAGGGAGATTGAGTTATGAGCATTTACTGTAACACTTAGGAATTTCTGCCTGGTGAACGTGGTAAGAGAAGTAGATGAACTCATGCTTCATTGGGTCATGTCTACATGCAGCCTCATGGGACAAAGTGAGTTCATCTGCCGGAGGCTCTACTCATCTCAGGGATGTATTCTCACTTTCCCTTGTCAGGAGGCCCATACTGCTTTGTTGACAGGGTAGGGGCCAAGGGCATAAAGATTTTGAGTTAAAAAGCCATCTAGGCGTGCCTGGGTGGCTCAGTAGGTTAAGCGGCCAACGTCGGCTCAGGTCATGATCTCATAGTTCGTGGGTTTGAGCCCCGCGTCAGGCTCTGTGCTGACAGCTAGCTCAGAGCCTACAGCCTGTTTCAGATTCTGTGTCTCCCTCTGTCTCTGACCTTCCCCTGCTCACGCTGTCTCTCTCTCTCTCAGAAATAAAAAACATTAAAAAATTTAAAAAAAGAATAAAATAAAAAATAAAAAGCCATCTAAACCCAGCAGATTCAAGAAAAGCTCTTTACCTCCCCCTAGAACTGCCTACAAGAATGTAGATAGAGGGCCTGCTCCGGGAAGAGAGCTGTCCCATAGATAATTGCTTGCATTATTCACTGAACTAGGTGCGGTAGGCAGGGAGGTACGAAGCAAGTCCTACTCGCTCAAAGTCCTCCATGTCCATTGTTTATGAGTGGCCCACCAAACATTTGTTTACCAAACATTCACTTTTTTTCACCTTTCTGCAAATTGCGTTCTTCCCTTTGAAGTCCCAGACCCCTGACCCCGTCTCCTTATTTCTGAAGGATGTATATACCTCATTTTGCCTGACCATCTTTGGAATTTCCATGTCTGTGTGGATTCCTGTTCATACAAAATCAAATTTGATTTTCTCCTATTAAGCAGTCTCATATTAATTTGGTTCTCAGGCAGGCTAGAAGGGTTTCGAAAGGCAGAGGAAATGGTTTCCCCCTGCCAACACCCTAAAGTGGACAGAAGCTAGGGAAGGAAGTGGTACACACAGGCTCACCTCTATACAAAAGTCTATCTGTGCAAACACAAATAGCCAGCCACCAAGGAACAAGGAAACTTAGAGACGTGCAGAAAATCATGGAGGCAGCTGACTGCAGTCAGGGGTCTGAGTATGGCCCCTCGTGGTGACACAGAGTTCTGCTGAGTACAAAATTGCCTTTCCCCCACCTCAAGGAAGGTGTAGCGGTTTAAATGGAATCATATACCCACCTGGAAGTAAAAATGGTAAAAAGAAAGGACAGAATTAGGTCGGAGTCTCAATTCTGGACAGTCCACAGAGTACTAATTGTAGATTCAAAATTTAAAACAAAAATCAATTTGGCCCATGTCGACCTAGGATTTTCCTTGGCAGGAAGATAATCACTCCACGCCATCAAACATATTTGATGTTGAACTGCAACCTCTGGACAGGATCCCAGTATCACTGGTGTTTGCAAACTGTGCGGTGCTGAAAAGCCCTCTGTTACAGTGAAAGGGTGCCGTGAGCTCTTGCTCCAGCCACTGCCTGATTCAACAAAAGAGGATTGATGAAGGGGGCATGTGCAGCGCTGGAGGGTCTGTGATGATTATTCGCTTGCTTTTCTGCCTTCCAAGGCTTGTTTGATTTACTTAACTTCTGACCCAGAGGGACAAACCGTGGTGTTTTGTTTTGCAAGGACCTATCCCAAATTCACTATCCATGGCCTGTTTGATTTGGGGTGAATTCCTCATTTGCCTGCCTCTTTGTTCATTTGCTGGAGTCTGTCATTGCTGTCTGCTATCAGCTTACTTCTATCCAGCTTTTGTCTCCAAATTTATACACACACTATTTGCCAGCTTTCTAATCTGAGAACGATTTCCAGGCTACTGAAGGGGAAAGGGAGGTTTAAGCATAGGTCTCTCATTTGTTCTTGGGGGGGGGGGTAATGACATGCCATTTATTGGCCAGATAAATGACCAAATTAGCACATCTGTGCAATCCGATGAAATAAATTCCAGCTAGAACTAGCTCTAAATTTAACAGATCTGTTAATGTGCAGCACACAGAGAAAAATAAAAATCCCTTCTGGTGGCATTTACATAATTATCAGTCATTTCATCGCCTTCAACAGTAATGCATTTGTCTGTTCACTTTCTTATATGCACCATGCTGTAGTAAATGCTTATGAGAAATGTGACTTATTAACCAAGTGGGGACAGCAGCTGCAGTCTAGATCTTATCACATATATACCAGCCATAAAGTATGGCATGGGGCCACATTTCTATAAGATGTACAAAACAAAGATGCTATTACAAGGTGATTTTCAGGTATTATGAAATTCAAAATGGCCCGAGTATTTTCTTATCATTAAAACAGAAAATATCAAAGATTATTTCATATTCAAACCCAAAAGTTAACTTAACCATAGCAGCTAAAAAGACTTTTGCTTTGGTTTTTAAAGCAATCAGGGCACCTGGGTGGCTTAGTGGGTTAAGCGTCCAACTTTGGCTCAGGCCATGATATCATGGTTCAGGAGTTCGAACCCCATGTCAGGCTCTACGCTGACAGCCTGCTTGGGATTCTGTCTCCCTCTCTCTGCCCCTCCTCTGCTCACTCTCTGTCTCTCTAAATAAATAAATAAATAAATAAATAAATAAATAAATAAATAAAACATTAAAAAAATAAATAAAGCAATCAGCAGCTGAAGCCAGTCTATTACAAATTAAAAACACACATGAAAGGTAATAGAAAATAAGTCACACGTTTCTGAAAATATGCTGGTAGGGCAGCCCTGGGGCACTTTCAGTGATGTTTTAAATGCATGCAGCAAAATAAAAGATGTAGCTGATGTTTCTTTAGTTCTGAAGTCTTCTGTGCCAGAAAAGCCTTGCAACACCTGCCTTAAAATTTCAAGGAGACCTCAGTTTAGAGATGGGTGGTTGAGCACTATACCCGGTAAAGCAAGTGAGAATCAGGTAGTGAACTCCATTATGATCATTTCTGATTATACGACATCACCTGCAAACACTGACATACTTTGAGGACCATTAAGAATATCAGGACCTACAGACGGTGGCTTGGGAATAAAGCCAGAGTGCCTAGAGACACATGCCTCGTCTTTGTCATTTACTTGTTAGACATAATGTAATGTGACATGTGGTCTCTGGAACTTCCTTCCAGGTAGAAAATGAATTTAGTCATAGTAACATAGATTCTAATTAAGGGATGTAAGATTTCTGCCTGGTCAAGGCTATCAGTAGAGGGGAAAAGTGTGAAGCATTTAAAAGTAAACTGTTTTATACTTACAGATTTGCTCTCTTAAATTCTTCCTAGGCTCATGATTTTGTACCAAAAATTGTTTACTTTTATGATAATTTATTTTCTACTTATATATCATATTCTGCCTTGTTGCCACATGGCTCTCACGTTAATCAGGTTTATATTAAACTCTAAAAGGTATCTAAAATTATCTTGTGAAGAACTAGCAGGAAATTCTGCTTCTTTTTTTGTACATTCATTTTCTTTTTTTTTTGCTTTTTTAAATTATTTTTTATTAATTTAATTTTTTTAAATTTAAAAATATGGAATGCCTCACGAACTTGCGTGTCATCCTTGCACAGGGACCATGCTAATCTTCTCTGTGTCGTTCCAATTTTAGTGTATGTGCTGCCGAAGCGAGCACAGGAAATTCTGCTTCTGGCCATGATGTGGTGACAGGGACCAGATTTACTCTTTTGCCTTAAACATCCAAACACAATGAAAAACATATAAAACATTGTTGCTCAGACACTGGACAATAGGAAGCACAAAACAGTCATTCTTGAAATTAGGAAGGTAAATCTGGTGAGCCCTACGACTGTCCCAGCTTATTGCATGTAGTTTCCAGGCTGCAGTGCAGGGAGAGAGAACCCAAGCAGAGCACCAGCGGTCCCTCTGAGTTGAGAGGACAGGACTGACAACTCAAGGAAGCCAAGGTGCCTGGAGCAGAGTATCAGAGAGGAGAGAGCTGCCTGGAAAGCAAAGAGTCATCTAGAAAGAAAGCTCCAGACATTTTCAGAGTGTTTGCCACAAGTCTTTAGCTGAGTAAAGTGAGTAAACTCAGCACATGTGTGAGAGAAAACTACCAAAGACTGGGACCAGAGCTGTCAGAAGCGAATGGGCAGAATGACTCTTGGGACTCACACAGCACTGTAACTAATGTGGTTCCCACCAGCTAGAGTGTCAAAACCCTCATGATACATGGAGCATCAAGTTCAGTACTCAGAGAGGATTATCTCAGTATCGAGAGACAAAATTAGCTCAAAACTAAGTGAACTTAAAAGTTAGGCTCAAAAGGATCAAACTGCGTTTAAGTAACTTAACTGCATCCTGGGACAAAATATAAGAATATTTAAAGGCAAACAGATATATCCAGCACATAGCAAGGTGAAATTCACAATGCTTCACACACAATAAAAAATTAGTAGGCATGCAAAGAAGCAGTGAAGTATGACCTATAATGAAGACAAAAATCAATCAATAGAAACAGACCCATAAATAAGTCACTATAATTATATTCTATATGTAGAGAAAAGAGATTCAGGAGATGCTGAAAAGACCCTACTCAAATTTTTATACATGTAAACTATAATGTCTGAGATTAAAAAAAAACTATATATACTGGATGGAATTAATGTAAAATTAGACACTGAAGAAGAAGAGCTTAGTGAACTTGAAGACAAAGCAATAGAAATTATCCCAAATGAAACATACTGTGGAAAAATGAAAACAGAGGGGGGAAATGAATAGAGTATCAATAAACCCAGGGACAACTTCAAATGACCAAATAGGTGTGGACTTGGAGTTACCCAAAAACAAACTGGACTGGGTGGTACAGGAAACATATTTGAGGAAATAAAAGCCAAAAGTTTTCCACATTTGATTTAAACTATAAACTCTCAATTTCAAGAAGTTCAACAAAACTCAAGCCCATTATACCAAAAGCCCATTATAATCAACTTGCTTAAAACCAGTGATAAGGAGAAAATCTGAAAATATGCCACGGAAAAAAGACATTATATCAAAGGAATGAAGATAAGAATAACAGATTTATCACTGGAAACAATGCAAGCCAGAAGACAAAGAACATTATTTTTGAAGTACCAAAAGAAAAAAAAAACTATCAACCTAGAATTCCACACTCAGAGAAAATATCTTTCAAAACTGAAAATGGAATAAAGACTTTTTAGGCATCTGGAGGCTGAAATGCATCCTCACCAGTGGATGTACATATTAGAAATATTTCAGATAGAAAGTAAACTAAATCAGATGGAAATATAGATCAACACCATGGAAAGAAAAGCACCAGAAATGGCAAAGGTGTAAGTAAGTATAGCACATTTTCCCCTTATTGTGAAAGCCTCTTTAAAAGATAATTGACTTATTTATATAAATCAAAAATATTGGACAAAGATATGTCATGCCAACATTAATCAAGAGAAAGCTGGAGTAGCTATATTAACATCAGAAAAAGTAGATTTCAAAGAAAAGAATATTATCAGGAGTAAACAAGGTCATGCCATGATGAGAAAGGGGTAACTCGTTAAAATGACAAGCCATCTAAAATATTTAGTAATCTAATAACAGAGTTTCAAAATACCTTAAAGAAAATTTAAAGACTTGAAAGGAAAAAAATGACAGGGAAATAACAAAGCTCCCCTTTGGTTTTAAGTTTAGCTTAAAATAAAATAGGAAAAAAATAACAGGAAAATAAAAATTGGGAAAATAACAGGAAAAAAATAATAGGAAATTTTAAAAAATACTCCTTTGGTTTTAAGTTTAGCTTACAATGTAGTTTTGCTGGTTTATATCACATTCCTGAAAATGTGCTCATATTTTTCCAGGTCGATAAGATACCCAATAAAAAGCCACTTCCCTGATACATTACCTTCTCATTAACTGCCATATCAAGGCTAATGTTAGAGTACGATTTCCTTCATTGAGATCTTGTCCACCGATGCCAACCAGAGAAAACTTAGCTTGATTCTTCCCCAGCTCCACTGCGTAGTTACAATTCTCAAGCTGTTAAGGAGCAAGAAGGAACGCATTCTAATGCCATAATCTCTATGGTCAGAAATACCAGATGAGATAATTTTTAAAAAAGACACAAAATGAAATAAATATCATCAGACTGAATGGTCTCTCATGTCTTGTCTGGTTCTGCAATTCTAGGATTCTAATTAGTCAAAGTATTTGCCATCTTTTCTTCCCTAGAACTCCTTGTGTCCACCAAAAAATATTTCTAGTGTGCTCCAAGTGCAAAACCAAAATGAATTCATTATTATGAATACTGTCATGGCTATCTCACACCACAGAAATAGAGGGCCATGCCCAGTTACCTGTCCATACTATTCCTAGAACCGCTGAATTTGTGGAGGCCGACATGGAAAATCCAGATCCTCCATCCTACACGCACATAATGGCTGACGTGTGGGACAGGTATTCCCATGGCTACGCTTGGATCGTAAAGAGCCAGAGAGACAAGAGATGGTGAGAAATATTTGTGCCAACCCCATTGCTGTTTTTATGAAACAAAGTGTCCCCACAGTTCTTTGTATAAGTCAAACTGTCTGTATAAAGCTCTAATTCTTTAGGAATTAGAATAAGGATCCTGCTGGTGGAAAAGCAACCCTGTAGTTCTGCTCGCTCTAATTATCTTAATTAGAATTTTTACATCATAATGTTTAAAGACATCTGACATGGAATTATAAATAAGTAATCAACTGAAATAATGGACTCACTTTAATGAAACTATTCAGGCTTCTGATTGCTGTACTATAATTTAATCCCTGGATAAACATTACTTATCTAAGTATTCACAGGGTGCTCCTGCAGGCTTATGGCTTAACCTGCCTGTTGGAACATCAAAGAGTCATTGTTTACCTTCTTCATGTTGCCTCCCAGTTTGGGGTATGGTGGTTTGTTTACTCTGTTCCAATCAACAGGGACTTTAATCTTTTCATAGAGCTGGAAGATGACCAGGGCATCTGATAAGTCACTGAACAAAAACAAACAGAAAAGAATTCTCAGGTCGTCACCATTTATTAAGGGCCTGCAGTGGGCAGGTACTTCTTTATACATCAGCACAAGGGATATTTGCGATAACCTGGCAAAATTGGTATTAGCAGCTCCATCTGTAGAGGTGAAGAAACTCTGACTCAGAGAAACTGAAGAAACTTCCTCAAGGTCTCTCCCAAGTGTGACTGCCTATGCTCCCATAAGCCAGAACATGCTGCCTCCAGGAAAAGAAATATGGCTTCAACAAATAGCATGGGAGACCCAATCCCATACACTTAACTTTTTTGTTTGTTTTGCCTGCTCATGAGCAGATCGCAGGCTTACAATATGTAGTAAATCTGTCTGTTTGCTGGATTCTGATTTTTCTACTGAACACACAGCAAGGATGGTCAATGGAAGTGAGTTTCTCAGCTGAAGACACAACACGGGCAGCTCCATTTGGTATTATTCCCCTTCTCATCAAGATGCACACATTTGGGGAAGAGAGTTGCACGCCATAGAGGTATCTGAAATCCCAGGGATCTTTCAAGGTCTCAGTTCTCACGTTAAAGATGAATCCCTACATGGGGCGCCTGGGTGGCTCAGTCAGTTAAGTGTCAAACTCTTGATTTAGGCTCAGGTCATGATCTCACAGTTCATGAGTTCTGGCCCCATGATGGACTCTGCAGTGGCAGCGTGGGGCTTACTTGGGATACTCTTTCTCTTTCTCTCTCTCCCTCTTTCTCTGCTCTTTTCCCTCTCATTCTTGCTCTCTCTCAAAATAAATAAGTAAACTTCAAAAAAAAAAGATCTGTATGTTTAAAAAGAAGGGATGAGTCCCTACATATTCTCACCTGTACAAATGATTGACTCGAGGGTTAACGCCCAAGGAATTCATCCAGTTCCTAAATGTCCGTTCTTCTCTCGTCTCACCTAAATTAAAAAAGACCCATTATCTTTCAGGCCCCTAAAAAAATAGGCATTTTTCATGATCAAAGTTTCACTAAAGAGGTTATACTAAAAACTAGATGAAGAATGAAAAAATTAATTCAATAAACCTTAATAGATTTGGATGACACTTGTGCTGTGTTAATTCTTTTCTCTATTCCAATTCAGTGACTGTTTCTGTAGCATCTATTAGTGTATGAGCTCCTGTCCGGAGAAGTGGTTCAGAGTTGGTGCTTAAAAGGCTAACATTCTTTCAAGGACAAGACTTCTAGGCATCAGAGTGAGATCATGCAAGCTAGAGAGCCAGCATAGGAGGTAAATATATTTGCTATTTGAGTTCAGACAGGAGAGAGAATAATGTGGGCTAAATTTGGAGGGAGTGGAATTTGAGCCTCACCTTACAGGACTAGTCAAATCTGGACTGCAAAGAGGAAAGGGGAGAGGATTTGAGGGAATGGTAAGTGGTGGGGAGAGGAGACAGGGTAAATAGGAACATAAAGGGAGCGAGAGGCAAGGTCTGTGTTAAGACCATTAGGCACTCATTTTTCAGGGATCTGTGTTATACATGGAGATAAGGCTGGAGCAGCTGGAACCAGAATCGGGGATCTCTGATTGCCAGCTACCAGATTTGGGTTGATATATTAAACAATGCCAGCCATTATGGGCTCTCTTTTTTATTACTATAATAAATTCCTGAGCAAGGCAGAGATATAATGAAGGCGGTACTGTGATGTGCCTGGCAGCAGTGTGCGAAATTACTGAAAGGCAACGTGCATTTAAATTAAACACGCAGAGGGGAAAGCGTGTGCCACCGGCACATGGGTACATTCAAGTGCCTGATAAATGGAGAGACAGGCCCCTAAGACCTATTGAAATGATTGGTGTATGATTTAATAAGAGCCCAGAAAGCAGTAAGGAAAAATAACAATCTGAAAGCCATTCTGCAAGAAGAACTATTAGTATTTACTAATTCAGTAGACTTAGAGGCGAAGAGGAAAATATCAAAGCAGAATCCAGGGTTGTGATGACTGAAGAAAAAAGTGGTATGAGTAGTGAAAATGGAGAATTTCTAAGGGAGAGCGGGGAGATGGTAGCAAGATGGGGATGCATGTTGCAGGGTGGGGGTGGGGTGGGGGCAGACAGGATAAATTCTGCTTTGTGTTTGCTGAATTCCAAGTGATGGCAGAGGAACCAAATGGGGATGTTCGAGAGGCAGCTGGAAGTGGGTGATTAGAGGGCTTGATGTATATACTTGGTAATCAACAAAACGCCTGGACCCCTGACCACAATTTATCAAATGATTCAAAGGCACCACTGTTGGAATACAGATTGATTTTGCACATCCAGCTTGGGTAAGGCATTGCAGAAAAAGAAAAATCGAGATTTTAAATCTAGATTTCCTTTCTTTGGTTGGATTCATTTCATATCAATTTTGTCTTGAATTTTTTTGTCTCAATATTGAAACTAATTCACGACAGGGAAAAGGACCCGACTACAGCTACATGCTTTTTGTTTGATCTTAGGGCACTAATCCCCAAGTTCCAACTGTTAGAGATTCTGCCTCAAAACTTTACTCTTCCCCACCCCACCCCCAAATCCAAATTGAAGTAACAAAACAAAAACCCCACTAAGCACCTCTTAGCATTAAGTTAAATATTTTTAGATGATGAGTGGCTGCAATCTCTTGCCTCCAGGAATTAACACTCAGTCCATTAAGTACATAAATTAGGTTTTTGGAACTCAGGATTTATTTCATCTGATAATTAAATGCATTGTCTTCCCTAAAACATTTAATTCTGATAATGGATGAAGCCTATGTATAATGGACATGATATAATGGTATTTGATTATTCCTGCTAGGCTGTAATTGACTTGATTAATCTATTTATTCTCTTTGTTATATACCAGAGAATTGCTGACCTGTTGGCAAATCTTCCCCAATGTGTGAGGGATTTACATTTGCTTAGCAGGTAATTTCAAACTGCCCTTGAATTAGAATTGTGAATGCCTTTAGGAACCTATCAGCAACAGGTTTCCAATTACCTTCAAGAGCCCCCCAGTCGATGTCCTGGTTCTCTGGTTTGTGCAGGGCAGGGTATCTGTTAAAGAGGTTGGCAATGAAAGCCAAGTTCAACTTAGGGTTGCCTCGAACAACATCTGTGGCTGTGACAAATTGCCGGCAGCCCAGCCTCTCTGCCTGCTGCAGCATGCACTCTGCCCTCTGGATGTCGTCCTTCTCCTGTAATGATGAAGGTCAGGTCAAGGTTGGGTCAAGGCTCTCCATGCACAAAGTAGGCAGGGTAACATGAAAAAGGAATGGGAACCATACTGAAGTCCTCAGTGCATAACCTCAGAGAGACACTTAACCACAGCATACTGTTACTTACGGTTGCCTAAACTGAAATCAGCAAGTTACACGTAAAAGGAATCTCAGAAACTGAGTCTCTCATCTCTATACAGAACTATTTCAGATGAATGCGTAGTTGTCCTGTTTTTAAAGAGATTCAAGAGATTCTACAATCCATCATTTAAGTTGACCTTAATTATTTTCTATGATTAAGCTTCCTTTTTATTATTTGTTTGCAGAGTCCATGATATTTTGTCTATCAAAAGTGTTCATGTGATCATCAAAAATTATACTCTTCCGTTCATCAAAGATATTTACACCTGTCAATAAGAACTTCTGATTAGTATAAACACCTTTTCCAAACTGAGTTGGTACACTTGCAACTCAAAATAAATGTGATCAGTTAGGCGAGCTACATAGTGTCATTGAAAAATACATAAGCACAATTTGGCTTTTGTACACTTCTTTGAGGATGTGATCTATTAAAATTCTATTCAAAGAGTTGTAGAGGATCTCCAGTCCTTTTAAGTAGACTCTTATTAGAAGGTAAAGTTTTGTTTAAATGTGGTCCACCTTTCTTAAAATTCTTAAGAGTCTATGAAACCACTAATTTTCAGAAAACAGAACTTAAATTGAATTATTTATTAATTGAAGCTTTACTAGATAACACTGAACATGATACATTTCATGAGTTTCTCATTCAGAAATGAGTTAACTTTAATGTTCACTGATTGGACTTAACTCTAATGATATCAAAGGAGGCACAAAAATGGATAAGGTAATCTCTCAAGGTCAATATTAAAGTGATAGAAAAACTAAGGTCTGTGTTGACGGTTTTTAAGAATCCTCAAACTACACTTTTTTTTTTTTTTCAAATAGTTTATTGTCAAGTTGGTTTCCATATAACACCCAGTGCTCATCCCCACAAGTGCCCCTCTCCGTACCCATCCCCCCACCCCAAACCAGACACTTCTAAGAACTCACACAATCTTATCCAGCCCTTTTCTCCTATTATCCCCACTGATGTCATGAGGCAGAGTTGTGGCTGGATGAATATGGGAGCCATCCTGGGTTTAAATCTTTTCTATGCCATGTACCGGCTCTGTGGCCACAAGATGATTATTAGCCTCTGTGACCTTCAGTTTTCTCAACCATAAAATAATTATTAACACTTAGCTTAGTGATGTTTGCATGGGTTAGACACAGTGTATACAACATGCCTAGTATAGTACCTGGTACATAAGACCAAAGCTGGGGTGTTGTTTCCTTATTATCATCAGAAGAAAAGGACCTCAGCCTTAGATCAGATAACTTCCAACAGTCTGTCATATGATCTTGGACATACTAATTAATCCTTCTCAGACTCAGATTTTTTTATTTACAAAGTGAAAGTTTATTTATTTGTATAAATATCCCACTGATTTCTAGAAATAATACTCGGGTACCTAAACGTGAACTAATCATACCTCTTGGCATTGTTGTGCCCTATTAAATGATGAACCGTATACAGAAATGTGTGGCATTGGATTGGTGGTAGTTTCTTTCTTTCCTTAACATCCATTTTCAGATTCAATTTCCCACAGTTGTTACCCTGAACCATTAACTATTATTAACAGTTTTAACAGGGCTTCACGCAGAGATCTCCACTCATGCAGCCCCAGAGTCAGGGTCACGGGGGGCAATGGAACTACCAACTTAACCTCACGTTCTCTAAACGCAGCTTGGGACATGGCCTTACCCTGAGTCCTGACATGTCGATAACGACAGCAGGAATGCCTTCTTCATCTCCTTTTGGAGCCACCTGTTCAAGCAGGTGGTAATAAGCTTTGGAGTCCTGTGAGAAATTAAGAAATTACAATTTCAAAACAGCGCAGCTAATTACATACTTAGCAAGACAGTAATTTCCCAAAAGCAAACATATTCTATTTTATTATTTGACTGTCATTCAAGAATGCAACTTAATTAACAACGCTGGAAACATTCACTAATTTGAGTTTTCGATTTGTCTGTTTACATACATATTGGACTTTCTTTTTAAAAAGAGGTATAACAAATATATGACACACACAGAAGGCAACCCAAAGAGGCAAATGCTACTCTGTGGTACTTAGGGGAGAAAAAGACTTTATGTATATGTATTAAATTGTATACAGAAAAAAAAATACCTTTATATTGCTGTAGAAGTCAGTCAGCTAAGGTTGAATTAAAAAAAAGTGACAGAAAAAGGAAGCAGAAGTTTAAAGCAGAGCTTAAAAATACATTTAAGTGGACAATCAGCAAAAGAAAAAGAAAAATTTCAGAGACAGAAGGTTGAAGCATTAACAAGCAATCTTTACATAAAAGGAGATATTACTATGACAAGTGCATTTAATGTTCATTACAAAGTTGAAAAAGATTAAGTTTCTAGCAGATTGCATATAGATACTGAAATCTCATGTTTCTACGAATATGCTTATTGACAAAAAGAATTCTCAGAATCTTAGTCTTAAAATTATAAACTTATGCTCATTTGGTAGAAGCATGCACTATTCAGGTAGTTTATTGCAATTATTTAAATGCATCTTAATTTCTCTTAAAGACTGAGAAATCAGCTGTTACTCTTTTTGTTTTTAAAACTAGACCAGGCCTGGGGAGAGCAGAGGTATGCTCTCCACCTGTGATATTAGAAAGATCAGAACACAGGTAAGCCAGCCCCTGATGGTGTGCCTGGGGAAACCCATTTTTATCTCTCCCTTGCACCCACCCCTTTTCTTTCTCTGTAGCTATTTTGAAGTCAGTGAAAGTTCCATGCAGGTGTTTGGCACAAAAGAAACCTGCCTACCTTGTGGTATATCTGTTTAGCTTTGCTGAGACTAGCCCTGTTTTATCTGACCCTAATAAATCTCTCTCACTCACTCAGGGGCAGGTGTTTCCCCTGCGCCCAGCTGTGCTGACTCTGTATGACTGAAACCCCTCAAAGTTCCAGGTACTCTGACATACATCACAGCCCTGACCTTGGGCGGGATACAGCTGTTCTTTGGTCACAGGCACAACCCTTGTATATGCTCAGCTTGCTAGTTCTGATGATTATTATTCTAAAAAACACAGTTTTAGTAATTGGAAATCAGATAAATTTATGGCTCAGATGAAGCAGCCTAATTTTGGAAGAAAAGCTTGGAAATTTTGGCTGAAACAGGTGCAGAGCTTAACAGCTGAGCACAAAGGAAGATAATGCCACTGTCCAGCTCCTGTTAAATCCCCCGTTAGATTAGTGGCGCTAGACTAATAATAGCCAGTGAAAGTTACATGGTTAGAAAAATTAACTTGTCATTATTAGCTTAGGTCCTAAGGAATGGGGGACTGCGTATCTAGAAGCTTCACTCTAATTGGCACCAGGCCTGGCAGCCACTGAGTCCACAGAGGGGGAAGCTGAAGCTGTCACTTACAGAAATATAAACCGGGGTTGACTTTTGGTGAGTCATGTGACCTTTCCTCCGACTCCACGGAGAACTTTTCTTTAGCTTTTGAGAAAGTGGACCATTTCTCAAGCTACATCCCAGTCTCTCACACCATTTACTACTAGCGCCTGCCTTATGAGCCTCCTGGCCTCTCCTTAAGCTCTTTCTACCTCAGCACTTCTGTCTTCAACGTCAACCTCTGTCCTTCACCGTGACATGGAACTTTTCACAAAGTTTTGAAACCACAGGGCATGCTTCCCTCAGCCGTTCCCCCTTTGGATCTCTGTTGTAGGACTGATTGCCCTTCTTCATGTCCTGGGGCCAATTCTCATTGCAGATGGTTTCCAGGATCATCATCTTCTAAAACCCACTCTGGTTTCTACAAATGAAAACCTTTCAAGGAATCCATGAATTGTTTTAGACAGGCAGTATGTCTGGTGGTCCAATATGGGGACCACGGAGGCTGACTGCTGGATCTGAATCCGATCCTGTTCCCCAGCTCTGTGAACTTGAACCAATTACCTAAAATTCTCTTTAACCTCAGTTTCCTTATCTGTAAAATGAGAAAATAATAATCTTTATCTCAAAGGTTTACTGTGAGGATCAAATGAGCCAATTACATGCATAAAGCTAGTAGAACAGTGCCTGGCACCGTGCACTAGACACCGTGTTTGGTATTCTTAGTGTAATTAGAAGAGTAACTCATTTAATTTTTTTAAAGGATTCTCACCTGATGCTCCCACTGAAAACATGAGAGAGACATCACAGGCCTACACGTACTCTGTTCCTTGAAAAGCAGTCTCACCTCTTGCCCTTCCCTCCCTTCACTTGCTGACATTCCAGCTCCAGAAAGGGCCACCTCCCTTCCACGCTGCTGCATCAAAGTCACTAGTACTTTGGACAGATCTGCGTGGGGCCCAGAGCGAGAGCTGCACAGGGATCCCGCAGTTCGCAGGGCACCAGCCACCCTCTAACTAACCCTAGAGGTTCTGAAGTGACATAGCCTGAGTCTCTGTCTTTTCTCCATCAACGCCCCAATCCCCCGTCACGGCAGCAGTTGGCCGTGTTCGAAGCACACGCCTCCTACCTTGATGTCCGTGCTGAAGTTGTTGATCTTGTTGCAGCCTGCATTCTCCAGGTGGTAATTAGCCCACCTCAGCAGGAGCTCCTCGGGGGAGAGTTTCATCAAGTCTTCCAGACTCTCCCCTTCTCTCAAAAGAGCAATCAGAGCTGAAGAAGGACAAAAGCCGAAGATAGATAAATACAGGGGATATTTGAGATTCGTTAGAACTTTCAATGGGCTCTGCTGGAAAGCCAACATAGCAATGTTATTTCTCTAAGGTAAAGGTATTTATAAGCCTGTACTGTGGAATAAACGCTTTATTACCATTCCCTGAAAACAAATGTAAGGTATTGAGATCTTATCTATTGTCCTCATTTTTCAGGTGGGGAAGGCAAGTCACCAGTGAATCTCAAAGCTGTGCCTAAGAGTATCAGAGCAGAGACACAGAAATAACCAAGACCATCGGCTCAGAAAGCTCTGCTGGCTCCATCAGACCACATTTCACAATATGACAACAGTTTTGCTTTTAAGAGCCCAATTTTATAATGACAATTGTCCTCTTTTCTATTCCCATAGGGGTTTTGAATTTCAAATGCTCGCTTGAATAATTATAGCATCTCAAAAAGTGTAATCAACTCTTTCCTCTATTTTTCCCAGCTGAATAAATATATTTTGCTCAGCTAGAAGGCTTAAATGCAGTTGAGGTCATAATGTGCAAATCAATATTCTTTCTTGTGGGTTCTAAGTTTCCTATTTGCTTTTTCTCCTCTATATCATGCTTTATATATTGGTTTAAATGGCAACCCAGGATCCTTCCCTGGTTATTGTGATTTGGAGACAGAAATTTAAAAGAATATATAAATCAAGATTAGAATTGGGCTACAGATTTCATATTCTTGGGATCTGTACCAGAAAACTAAAAAGTAACCCCGTTTTTTGTATGATTCTTATCACAATCTACTACTTCTGTCTGTACCACAGGGCTGTGATTGTTTAAATGAGGGAGGATGCTGACAGCAGACAGGATAAGATTGACAGCTATAATGTTTAGCTGAGAACTCTGAAACTCTCAGTGTAATCCTCCATAGTCTTGGTAAGAAATAGACCAAGTTTCTCCTAATCTGGCACTATCACTGCAGTATATGAATCAGAATTGCTTCACAAAATACAAGTTAAAAGAAGTACTCTATTTGGGTACAAAGTATCTAAAGGCAATGTGAACCCAGAAAAGCTCTTGAGGTTAGATCCCAGACAGCCAGACTGGGCTCTAGGTTCTAAACAAGCATTACTATTAGCTTGCGGTCTTAAAAAGCTTTTGCTCTGTCCTTCTAAAAAGCCCGGTCAGTGTGGATAGAAACTGTTACATTAATGCAACAGATTCAATACAACCATAGTTTTTAAAAACTGAGGATTCTGGGCTTCACTCTTCCTGACATCTTCCTCTTACAGCCCCCAACACATGCATTAATAAAAAGCCATGCCATTAATAACATTTGTGGCTCAGCTCATACCTTCATTTCTGCTGAGCTCAATGTCAGCAAACAACCCAATCTTGATGACCTGCCACAAAAGTCCCAGGACCAGGTAGGGCTTCCCCTCCTTCAAGTCCTCAGCCCCAATGTTAACCACGTGGCATCCAATGGCTGAGGCAGAATTCAGAGCCAGGTTCAAATTCTCCTGAGGGAGGAAAGTTGTACAAATTTGGGTTTTGAGTTTGCAGATGTCAAATGGTCAACAACAATGTTTTGCCTCTGGAAAGTTCAGAGGTCTAGAGGCATGGTCTTCACTAAATTTTAACATTGAGAAAAAGCAGTGAGTAACAACTGAAGGGGGAAATCTGGTAACCCAGACACTGGGCTTACGCGGTATCTGTTCAATCAAACCGTCTCCCTGAGCTGAAGGCCCATCCTGGCCCGGAGGAAACTAATGAGTCTTCCATTTTTCCATTTTGCCCTGGGATGGAGCGTATCCACTCAGCATCTCCACTGGCCAGACACAGAGGGGTACCTTTGAGAGTTGTCATTGTCTTGTCACTGGCTATCATTAACAACACAAGTGTTGATGTAAATCAAGGTCATAAAAGAGAGTAACAAAACAGCTTTTTGACTTTCAGATTGGGTATTAAGAGAATGAAAAAGATACAAATCGAATGCTTGGGAAAGATAAAGTGGTGTTCAGTAAGAGAATTTACTGAGTGTCCATAATATCTGGGGACCTTAAATACACATATGCCTACACACACTCAAACACACACATGCACACATGTTCTTAGAACTAACAACAATGCATGTGATGTATCTCAAACACAGTTGGAACAGAATCCATGAACTTTTCAGTCTAGAATCTATATACTGTTCTTGGGTCCATAAAGGAGAAGATGTTGGGGCAGGGACATGCAGAAGTTGTTTTTATGACAAATTAAAAACACAACACGGGCCACAGTGACTTGGAAAGGGAACTATCGGGGAAAAAAGTGGGGTTTTGCCTTAGTGTAGGTCTCAAATGATGAATACAAATACCAATTCTATTTATAGCTAGGACTAAAATTTAACATCAAGATTTAACAGTCTGCACGTTCATATACATGTAACCATTGTCCTCACTATGGTTACTACTTTCATTTTAAAAGTACACGGTGTTGTTTACACCAAACAGCATAATATATCGTTCATGATTTAAGTAGTGAGACACGGTTTCTGAGCAAGAGAATCACAATAATGTTAAAACGCTGGAACATAACATAGAAATACAGCTTACTTAACCATGGGTTACTGTGCCAGTTAATCAACAAATTGAAAAACCCAAGTTATATTTATCACCCCGCCGACCGTGGCCAATCCCGCTGTGAGGCTGCCAAAGCACTTCCCGTCTTTCAGCCCTTCAATTCTTAGAAAGGCTTATCTTTTCAGCTAAAATGCGGTGTGCCTGGCATCGGCTCAAAGATAAATTGCTAAGGAAAGTTTGAGTTGAAACTTTAGCCAATGTGAATTTTATTCATAATTGCCAAAACAAAGGATGTCCCACGAATACTAATACCCCACCAACATTCCCCCTCCCTGGCCCCCCTGTTCTATTAATTAAAGACAAAGACAAAATGTCTCTGTATCGCACTAGTCATGACGAATTACCAGCCGCAAACCTGCGCTCTGGAATAATGTCCAAGCACCCGGAAAAGGTGGACTCTGCAGTTCTGGGGCTCATGAATTCCAAGTACAATCCTATAGTCTGGTAATAGAGAGAAGACATACCTGAATGGTGAAGGGGGTGAGTTTCTTTTTGTTGATTGTTCTTTCGTCAATTGTGTCTGGCACTGACAGGTTGATCATTTTACTGAGAAAGAAACAATTAAAGAAAGCTGACTTCCAAATAGCAGAGTCCAGTAATATTGAATTTGAATTCTAGCAATACCATAAGAAAATAAGACAATGAGATTGTCTACGCAATCCAGTGTATAGATATCAAGTCAGTTATGCAATTTTGACTATATTCACACTATCTATGGGAAAGGTTAATGTTCCTGAAATCAGACGAATATATTGAGGCAGGAAATAAGGACCCCCCCACTTCATTCATGTATCTAAAAAGCTGCAAAATCATTCTGGTTTCCTTAGCATCTTAGGAAATTCTGGGTAGAAAACCAAGGCAAACTCACCAGGAGTACTTTCCTTTCTCAGCTGTGAAAATTGTCCCTAACATATAAATGACCATCTATACCTTTCTTTCTAANCATAACACTCAGTGCTTTCTGTCTAAATTTCTATCGACACCTGGTGGAACACTACACTTTTAACTAAGTGGATGATAAAATGTTTTATACCCTGCTTACTTGCTGTACACGCTGGTGAATCAGTGCTTGAGAAATTTCACCCAGTGAAGTGTCTACTATATTGATCAGACACTTAAAGTAAGCAGTTATTATTCATGAAAAACTGATTTTACTCATTTAGCTTTCGTTGAACAACTTGGTTGGAGCATAAAAAATAAATTTCCTTAGGTCACTTCCATCTCATTTAAAGAAAGGAAGTCAAAAAATTAAATCCAAAGGAACAACAACAAATTCATAGAATAGTAAACTTGACTGTGGCTATTTGTTTTTAATGAGAAATCAGCATTTACATTTTTTCCTAATACTTTTTACACAACTACCTTTTTTGTGATGGTCTTTACAGATGTATTCCCATAATTTTGTCACGTGTGTGTGTGTTTCCATATATTTAAATAAAAGATACTTTATTGCAATTCAGGCAAAACCACCCCCTAAATTATTATTTGAAAGATATAAAACTGTTTGTGAGCTAGAAGTCTTGGGAAATGGTGGGAGGGAGGAGTGATTAAGAAAGTATAAGGTAACCCTTCTCTTGAAAATCTTATGGCTCAATTATAGAGACAAAATATATTGATATGAAGTTACATGAGTCCAAAAGAAGAATGTTATGACAGCTTTCAAAGTACTACAAATAATGCTTTAAGAACCCAGTGAAGGAAGAGACCACTGGAAGATTGGAATAGACCAGAAACTGTCATGGTAAATGGATCTCTATAGGAGGAGAGGATAGGGAAGGGCATTCTTCCTTTTTTTTTTTTTTTCTTTAGAGTCTGTTTATTTTGAGAGAGACAGAGAATGTGAACAGGAAAGGAGCAGAGAGAGAGAGAATCCCAAGCCGGGATTCTCTGCACTGTCAGTACAGAGCCTGATGTGGGGCTTGATCTCACGAACCATGAGATCATGACCTAAGCCAAAATCAAGAGTCGGATGCTTAACCAACTGAGCCACCAAGGTGCTCCCGAGAAAAGGCATTCTTAAAAAGAAAAATAAAAGGCAAAGCCAGTTTCATTATGAGCAGGACATGTATGGGGAAGAATAAGTATGGTTGCTGATACAATTATTCATGCAGCCACTCACTCAGTGCCTTGCACTGGGTCCCTGCCTGAGTCATAGGTGTCTTAGGAGATAAAGCCAGTAGGAGACTGAGGGAAGATGATAGGGTGCGTTGTGGGACAACCTAAGGAATTAGGATTTGATCCTGCCCACATTTTTTATGTCCTTTTTTTTTTGGCAGTTGAAACATTTTTTTAAATTTGTTTTTATTTTTATTTTTTTATTTTTGAGACAGAGAGAGACAGAGCACGAGTCGGGGGAGGGTCAGAGAGAGAGGGAGACACAGAATCTGAAACAGGCTCCAGGCTCTGAGCTGTCAGCACAGAACCCGATGAGGGGCTCGAACTCATGAACCATGAGCTCATGACCTGAGCCGAAGTTGGACGCTTAACCGACTGAGCTACCCAGGCGCCCCTTTTTTAAAATTTTATTTAAAATTTTTTTTTTATTTTTGGCAGTTGAAACTCTTTAAAATGAAATCTAATGGTGAACTCTAATAAATAGAATACCAAAAGCAGAAGTGCTCGGCTCAGAGCAGGGATGAGTTAGTTTTAAATCTTGCCCATCCATCCTTCCCTTCAATTCCTGAGCCCACCTGAGACTGGGTATTTCAAGCCTTTTGAAATACCATGTCTTACAATGGTATTAGAAGCTGCTAAAACAAGAGCTACAGAAGCATTTCAAAGACACCATGAGGACCAAATGTGTGTGGAGACCTTCTGCAAACAGAATACATTCCTCTTTTCCCAGGTGTCCTCAGCATGTGAATTGCCTGTTTGTGTGCACCACTCAAAAGTCTCTGTGTAAGGACTTGCACTGGGTTGCTTCAATCCTCATACTGCTATTATCAATTTATGTACTTTCAGGGTAGGTCATGTTCAGATGAAGCCAAGTGGCATATGTTCCAAAAATAATTGTTTTTGACTTTGTATTCTTGCATGCCCTCTGTGTTTTTTTGTCTCTGTACTGTGCATCCCTCTCCTCCAAACAAGTGATAGTAGCTTTACATTTCTCATTATAATTTGCTTTTGAAATTAGTTTGCTTTCTGGGACCTGCCAAGTACAAGTCAGAAAGCATTTCTAGTCCCGCTGAGCACCGGAGGAAGTTGGCCTAGGATAAGCACAATGAATTGTTGGTATTCCAGAAAATTCCAGGAAAACCTTTGGAAACCAAGAAGGAAGTGTTATTTACCAAAGGACAATGCCATCCCCAACGGCATTGAAGAGATCATTTGTGTTTGGATTCATTGGGATGACATGTCGACAGTCGGGGTCATTTTCCAGAGCTTTGTTTATCCAGTTGACAAAGGCGTACTTCTCTTCCTCTGCAAGTAAATGATAAAAATGGCTGATTTGCAAAGTGGAATCCGACATAAAATTATACACATGGATCTCAGACTGCCACGCCCAGGAGAGCCACTGAGGTGCTATCTGGTCCCGTATCCTATCATCTTACATTTATTGACATTTTTATTGACATTAAAAAATCTCAGATGACTTGGAGAATAGAACAGAATTTCTATTCACTCCAAGACATAAAACATAGGGCAAGCAGATTTAAAAGATATATATATATATATATATTCCCAAAATTGTGTGTCACTGAAAACAACAGTGTCCCCCAGAAGAATATCTATATATATATAATACTCTATAGATGATAGATATATAATNATATATATATAATATGTAACATATTAGATATATTTTATTTGTATTTAGATACAATTTAAATATGAATGTGATCTAATGGTTACAGGATAAAACTCAGGCTGCCTTCAGCCCAGCCAATTCAAATGTGAGATGATCACAGATCTTTGAGTTTCTTTATATAATTATAATAAAATGCTATGAAGTAAAATCCTATGTGATATAATCTTTCTTCCTTATCAATAAACTTGCCAGAAGTTGATTTTGGAAGTTTTTTTTTTTAATGTTTTATTTATTTCTAGGAGAGAGAGAGAGAGAGACAGCGTGAGCAAGGGAGAGTCAGAGAGAGAGGGAGTCACAGACTGAAACAGGCTCCAGGCTCCGAGCTGTCAGTCAGCACAGAGCCCGACGCGGGGCTCGAACCCACAAACCGCGAGATCATGACCTAAGTGAAAGTTGGACGCTTAACTGACTAAGCCACCCAGGTGCCCCTGATTTTGGAAGTTTTAATAAAACCTCATGTTATGTCTTACAGCCCAGTACGGTGTTTCCCAAATTGTGTGTCACTGAAAACAACAGTGTCCCCCAGAAGAATTCTGGGTCACAAAAGTTTGAGTTCTCATTGTCTTGAAGATTCATAATGCATATTTACATAATTTCTGTTTTTAAAAGTAAAAGATTAAACGCTGCCTTCATAATTACAGATGGTACTTAACCATGAATTTATCTTTAAGATCAACCAGTGTATTAAAGAACTCAGTTTGGGATTTGTTGGATTACTGTAGTGTTTGAACTTTTGGCAGTTTCCATTAGGGCTGTTGGATGGCAGCCTTCAAAATAAATACACAGCTTCCTTCCAAATCAGTAAAAACATAATAATCTTGACCAATCAGTAGGCATTGAGAATAATCATGAAGTTTGGAGAAGATAAAAGCCTGAAAAGTTCATTTTATCCATAAGATTTAGAAAGGAATTCTGGCAGCCTCAATGTATTTTTTAAATGCTGTTAAGATAATTTGGTATTAGACTCTTCCTAGAACCAGGATTGCTCCTCCTACATCATGTCCCTGGAATTAGCACACCAACCACAGGAAAACAGCCATAGTCAATACCCTCGTGTTGGCTTCTGTCTTGATTCACACCCCCGAGGTTTAAGACCAAGTTTAGAATCTGTAGCCCCAGAAGGCACAGATCCTTTCCATATGGCTCCCTCTCCGACTACTCCCCAGTCTCCCCTCACGCAGGCACTCTCCCCACTTCCACTCCCCACCCCGGGGGACAGCATACCTGAATATGAGTGCTGGGTGCCCACGCTGGACTGCTCCGAAGTACCACCAATCGCACAGATGCCTTCCTTCTTATTGATTGCCTTCCTAAAGGTCTTGGCAACATCTGTGCTTTTCAGGCCATGGAAAACCTGCAAAAATGTCATGTATCTTTAGAAATCCAATCTGTGATCAAGAAAACTGCAAAGGGAAGAATATGTAATATTGAAGTGGGAAGGGTGGGAATGCTTTTCTGGGCATTTTTCGAATTAAGATTCCAAGTTTCAAAGGCATCTCCTTGTGTTCTGCCTCATACTTACCTTGATAAACTCATCAAAGCTGATCCTCCCGTCCTGGTCTAGGTCACCTGTAGCCATGAGGTTTTCTGTAATTTCTCTCACTTTGTACCCAGGCAGAGGCAAGCAAGCAGCCTTGAACAAGTCATTCAATTCATTGCAGCTGATGTACCCATTGCCGTCGGTATCTGCAAGGCAAGAAAGGATCTGAAGTTTCAGGGAAATTCAGGAAACAGGACGGAGAGGTGGGGGAAGGTGAGATGGGAGGTGAGTGGGCTGGAGAGGCAATCATTCAGGGGTCGCAGCCTGATGCCATGCAAGAGTCAGAATCTCACAAGAGGCCCGTTTCTGTTGGAGATGGGCATCAGTGTCACTTCCAACATCCATGGGTCATAACGTCACAATAGAGGTTTTGGCAACAGAATCCAAAGAGACTTTTACAGAAACAGATGGGAAAATAAATCACGAGCTTAGAGATACAAAGAAAAAGTATGAAATAGTAGAAAAACAAAGGAAACCAAAGACATCAGACAAGACAAGAATCTGAGAAAAGCTGCAGGGTTCAAAGGGTCCATACTCCATGTTTTGATAGAGAAAGAAGTAATTTCTTAAAGTAGATTTTTCAAAATTCAGTTCCCTCAGCAACTTTAACCAATACCGCCACATTCCTTTCATTTCCACTATTTTGCTCATGTTGCCAGTTCTTTGAATCTGTCCCGAAGCTACTCAGTACAGAGGACAATTATGTGACCTGAATTGCAGGTCTACTCACCAACTTTGGCAAAAGCTTCTCTGAGCTCCATCATTTCTTCGTCGGACACTGAGCCTCTGGCCATTTTTATTGCTTTACACAACAGATCTGAGGAAGGAGAAGAACATAAGGAATGACTTCTGTGCTCTCAGTTCTGAAAGCACCACAGTGAGCAGCAATTTCCACTTATTAAGTGAAGAAATATCCCTCTGTATCCCTCGTGATTAATACAGAGCTTCCCGATATGTAAGAAATAACCTTATTCATAACCCTCCATGTGGTCTCCAATTGGCCCTCACCACTTCTCCTCTCCCTGTGTATACAGACTTCTCCTCACATCATGAAGTGGAGTTGATTTCCCTCCCCTTGAATCTGGGCTGATCCTGTGTCAGCTTTGACCATTGAGAAGGCAGCAGGAGCCATGTCTGGGACTGGAAACTTCTGGCTCCTTCCTTTGGGAATGCTCATTGTTAGGATGTTCCCTCTTGGAAACCAAGTGCCATGCTATGAGATGTCCAAACCACATGAATAAGAAGCCAATGCAGAACTGGGCACTCTGCCTAGGGTCCCAGCTGACAGCCAGCATCAACCACCAGGCACCAGAGTAGGCCACTTGGGACCTTCCAGCTAATTGGAGACCCTGGATGTCCACAGTCCCTGTCAAATCACACGAAGCAGAAAAACCAACCAGCTGTGTCCAATCAATGAACAGAATCGAGAGATATGGTAAAATGACTGTTGTTGTAAATCACTAAGTCTTGGAGTAGTGCGCCACATGGTAATGTACAACTATAACACTTAAGTTTTACATAAATACCTTTTTTAGAGAGGATGTCATGCTTGCATTTATAATTAATGTTAGGCCAAGCCAATAGGTAACTTTTATAACTTCAAAGGGAGTTTCCAAAGTTCTCTCAATATTTAGGGAAAGAGGAAGGGAACCTGACCCTCTAATAATTCATACATGGGAATCTCGGGGACTTACTAGGTATTTGAAACTTAAATTCTAGTGCTGGAGTTAATTTCCCCTTCCCTGTGCTTTATTGCTGCCCTCTTGTGGGCAAAAAGAGAATGAAACAGAAAACAGATTATATTCTCCATGTCCTTGGCTAATCCACACCAGAATATTTCAAACGGCAGTTCCACTAACGTTTACTGGATTTCCTGGCAGTGAAGGGATGAGCAGGGAAGGAGCACAGATGATGGGGCATTTTTACATGTAATTATAATTTGAACATTTTAGTGAAGTTACTGATTTTTGCAAGTATTTTACATGCCAGGGTGGCTTGGTCGGTTAGGCCTCGGACTCCTGATTTCAGCTCAGGTCATGATCTCATGGTTCATGAGATCGAGTCCCACATGGGGCTCTGCCACTGAAGAATGTGAAGCCAGCTAGCTATTCTCTGTCTCCCTTTCTCTCTGCCCCTGCCCTGCTCGCTCACTCTCTCTCTCTCTCAAAAATAAACATTTAAAAAACATATTTTATATTTGTTACAGGATATTACTTTAATGCATTTCCTTTTCTTTGTTTTCACAGCATTTTATAGTGCTATACTTGCTCTTACTGCCAATCAACCAACAATCACATAAAAAAGGGAACGGTTTTAACACTTAAATCTATAGGCCAAAAGTGCCTCATGCTCCATTTGGCAAATCCTCTGCCATTATCCACCAACTTACTATTTAGTTATGTACACATATCAGTGGTTTCAAACTTTGGTTTTCCCCCAAATCCTTTGTTAACAGAAGGTTCACATGTAGATTGAAGTGAACAAGTCAAAATAACAACGCTGAGAGGTGTTGGGTGAAAAAATCTAAATGTTTCCCTGTCTCCACCATCCCACTTCCTCTGACCTTATGTACCAGTAGGAACTTCAGGGAGCATGATTGAAAGTCATAGACTCAGGGGCGCCTGGGTGGCTCAGTTGGTCAAGCATCTGACTTGGGCTCAGGTCATGATCTCTTGGTCCATGAGTTCAAGCCCTGCTTTAGGCTCTGTGCTGACAGCTCAGAGCCTGGAGCCTGCTTCAGATTCTGTGTCTCCTCTCTCACTGCCCCTCCCCTGCTGGTGTGCACTCTCTCTCTCTCTTAAAATTAAATAATCATTAAAAAAAAGAAAGTCATAGAATTAGATACTGTTGTTATTTCAATTCCTCTAAAATATGGTTTATTATGAATAATTTTATTAGTTACCTCATGCATCTACAAATGTTCACTGGGTTCTCTGAAGGAAGGTAAAACCACGTAGAACTTAACTATAAAGCAAACACGTACACAGCACAATAACCCTCAGGGACGGCCAATGGCTATCCGACTTTCTTGCCTTCTTCACTCCTTTCCTTTCTTTCTCTGCCTCTCGCTGTCTCCCTCCCTTTTTGCTTTTTTCTTCCTTTCCTTCCATCCCTCGTCCTTTCTTCCTTCCATCCATCCTTCCTTCCTCCCTCGCCAAGCCTTGTTCCAAAACCAATTTAAGCCAGGTTACAAAGTTACACCCAAGCGGAAGAATTAAATGAATAAAATCACGTAATAGTTAAGGAGGAGGGGCAAGCATAGGTAAGACAAGATAATGGCAGAGGAGCTTCAATCTTTCAAGTCCACAGTGAAGACCACACATTTGCTAGAAGCAGGCTGAAAATCTAGTTCCAAGTTCTCTAGAAGTGAATGCAAAAAGGGAAATGTCATCAGTCACATACTTCATTCTATCTATAAGAGCCAAAGAAGCCATTTTTTTTTTTTTTAGGACCACAGAACTGAGGTCTGACAGTAATACCTTACCCAGGAGAGAATACTTATGAGATACAGTAAACACACGCTCTGTGTTTATTTTAATGTCCCTCAGTGAAATCTGATGGCAAAAATATATACATTCCCATTTTGTAGAACAGGAAACAGAAGCTCAGAGAAGTTAGAACACATATCTGAGATCACACAGCCAGGGAGAGGAGCAGGCAGGATTCCAATTCTCAGTCTTTTCTCTTCCCTCATTCTGTCTATTCAGGTTCAATGCTTTCCCACTTCTGTTAGATATTCATTTTGTCCACCCATACGCTCACTCAGCAATGATTTATTAACCATCTCATACATACACTCCATGGGAGATTAAAAAAAAAACCATAACACAGAAAGCCTATCTAGTATGCCTAGTTTAGGAAGGTTTTGCTTTCATGTGTTAAGAAAGCAATGCCTCTGTGCTAAGAAATTAGTACATAAATTTGTACCTTTTACTAAATCCTTGTGACTAATTTGGCCTGGCTTTACTTTATGCCTTTACAAATATTCCATATATACCTTGAGGGAAGGCTCTCCTCCATCACATTTTCACAAGATCTTTGATAAAATCAAAAAGGGCCTTTAGACCTAGAGCTGGCTGGCCTTTCTTGTTCTTAAGCGTCTTAACATTTCCTGGTTCATGGGTGTTCATGGGGCTATGAGATAAATCCAATCATTTACCAATATTTTCCAAATGCCTGCCACAAGCCACGTGCTGTTCCTCATTTCAGGTGAGGCAGGTCTACACTGCCCTACTTACCCTAAAAGCAGGGAACAATGTTAAAGGTAAGAAGCACGAATGGGATCTCTGAGTCTAAACTTAACTCTATCCTTTGACATGAGAGTTTCAGACTGTTGAGCACTGTAAGTGGCTAGTGAGAAACACAAATAAAGGCAAAAATGAGACTACATTTTAAGGGTCAAGAGCAGGGCCAAAGAAGAAACAAAAGAGTTACTGTATTAGATGAGAAAGAAAATCTAAAGACCATGGTGCAATGGAAAAGTTGAGAAAATGAATGGCATGGCCCTTTCAAATTGAAGATCGAGAAGTGGTGAGGGAAGCATGATTTTAAAACCATGTGATTTTTAAACCACTGCAAGTAGGTCAAGATGAAAACCCTGGGCATCTGGATAACTGTATTTTTTAAGAGATTTATAAAATGGGGAAGATCAACTTAGAGAAGCCATATAGTGAGACAGACCTCACATTTTAAAATTCCAAAATCCTTGAGTGATTTAAGAGCTAAAGGAAAATTCATTGAAAAGGTGAATTGGAGAAGGAACAGTCAACAGCCCAAGTTACTGTGAGGCTGTGTTGTTTGGGGGCCCACACATGAATATGTACCTGGAGAGGGTCTCTTTTACTATCAGAATGAGCCGTAAGTCCTGAAAACACAAGTCAATTTGAGAACACAATTAAGGAATAATTTATTACAACTCTGTCATTCTCTAGGCCAGAAAACTAACATTTCAATGAGATTAAATGCTTTGTCTACGTACAAGTTCTCAAAGCAAGGCCAGAGTTCTAAATGCAGTTGCTGGTGAGCCGGGCAGGAAAAGGGTGGACGGAACATCAACAGGGCTATTAAGGTCCATAAGTGAGAAGAGACCCTTTAACTAATTGCACCGAACGTGCAAATGGCAGCATTTTCACAAAGCAGAGAAGCAGGAAGAGGAGGTAATTAAAAGCATGCAGATCAGACCATTTCTAAGAAGGATATTGCTGGGGTTAGACTCAAATATTAGGTACTTTACACAGTCTATTAATGTGTTTGCCTGGAAAAAATATACCCAGTGCATGAACATCTGTATTAATGTTATTCGGATTCATAAGGATAGTACGTCAGGGTTTCAGCTGGCACCGGGTCACTGCAGTAATGAGATGTGCTGAGCCATTCGGAGCCTGAAACGAGTGTTTGAGGAAAACGTGTTCCTTCCAGCTTCCACTCCACTGCTCCCGCATTAAGAGTGCCCCCCCTCCCCGTTTTGTTTTTTCAAATTTTATTGGGAAATACCTGACATACATCACTATGTGAGTTTAAGGTGCACGGCATGATGGTTTGATTGACATGTGATCAGAATAGGTTCAGCTATCATCCATTTCCTCATACAGATACAATAAAAAGAAAGAGTGGCGTCTGGGGGGCTTAGTCAGTTAAGCGTCCGACTTCAGCTCAGGTCATGATCTCACGGTTCATGGGTTCGAGCCCCGTGTCAGGCTCTGTGCTGACAGCTTGGAGCCTGAAGCCTGCTTCAGATTCTATGTCTCCTTCTCTCTCTTTCCTCTCTCCCACTCATGCTCTCTCTCTCTCTCTCTCTCTCAAAAATAAATAAAAACATTAAAAATTAAAAATAAAAAAAAGCAAAGAAAGGAGAAAGACTATGGGGGGAAATTTCTTCTTCTTGTGATGACAACTCTTAGGATTTACTGGCAACAATTCTCATATATACCACACAGAAATGCTAACTGTAGCCACAGTGTCGCGTATCACATCCCTAGGACTTACTGATCTTACAGCTGGAAGTTTGTGTCTTTTGAACACCCAACTCCAGCTCCTCCTTCCCCACCACCACCTGCCTCTGGTAACCACAAGTCTGATTTCTTCTTCTGTAAGTTTCATTCTAGCTGTTTTTGTTTATTTGCTTACTTATTTATTTACTTACTTATTTTAAGATTCCACAAAAAATAAGATCAGGCAGCATTTCCCTTTTGCTGTCTGACTTATTTCACTTAGCATAATGCCTTCAAGGTCCATCCACAAGGTCACAAATGGTAGGATTTCCTCCTTTCTATGGCTGAGTAATATTCCATTGTATATATATATATATCACTTCCTTATCCCTTACTAATGACTGTATCATCTAACTATGCCCTCCCAGGAACAATTTTAAGGTCTCTTGCAAATCAGGGGTGAATTCTGGAACCTTATTTTAGAATCACTGCCCAAATCATAACTCTAAGAATACAGACTCCCACTATTCACCTAAGTGACATCTGGCTGCCAGTTTTTCTGTGAGCACTTAAGTTTATTAAATCGATAGCTCTAAAATCCCAAGACACTTGGCCAAAGAAAGGACCGGTGGTTCACTTTTATAAGATTATTTCCAAAGCCCTAGGAAAACCAAATAACCCCCAAATTGCAGAAGCCACAAAAGCTGCTCATTTCTTTAGGTCAGTGAGTTTTGAGTCCCTGCTTAGAGGAGGCTGGTATTTCCCACGTCGGCAGTGAAAGAGAACTTCTGATCATGACTACCTAAGAATAAAAGCACCTGAACTCAAGTTCCCTAAAGCTGGAATACAGAAGCTATTTGTGGGAGGCTACTACAGAACACAGTGCTGTAGAATTTATGGAAGGAAATATAGTACATTCTCAAACATAAATGCAACCACGTAAGCTGAACTTTCACTGGGGGGTTTCCTGACTGACCATGAAATGCAGCAGAAAGGAGAAGAAAAGGTGACCTGCCCAGAGTGAGATGCCGTGGCTGCATTTATTCCGAGAGGTGGTGGTGGTGTGCTGGTCAGTATTTCGGTTTGATATATTGATGCCCAGTTATATAACTGCCAGGATAAGGGAGGCATCTGTGACCCGGCATCACATTGCCACGGACTCTTTTGAATGTGTCCTACTTTTCCTGCAACCTGACACACCGGGTAAAATAAAACTGGAAACTCAGGACCCAGATTCCTACATTTGCCTCAATAATTTCAGTACGCAGCCAGGTGAAAACTGTACAACTTCCGAATACCTGAATGAACAGTTAATAACCCGAAACAACATGTAATCGAAAACATCATTCATATTGCAACCTTTAGTATTAGACATGCTCACTGAAGAAGAGGACCCTAAAACACATAGGACTCTGAAGCCAAATAAAATGCCCATAAGTTTTTAAGAAGCCATCATGATAAACTATGAAACAAAGAAGAAGCTTTGCTTCACCGAATTCTGTCCCCTTCATGTTACAAACCAGGGGAGCTAACCACCAGTAATTTACCATATGTTCTCGGGACTCCAGTCCTCCATGCGTACAGATATTCCAAAGTTTAACATAAAGGACGATTCTGAAAATGTATTTTTTTTAAAAAAAATTTTTAATGTTTTCTAGGAGAGAGAGAGAGCGTGAGCAGGGGAAGGTCGGAGAGAAGAGGGAGTCACAGACTCTGAAACAGGCTCCAGGCTCTGGGCTGGCAGTCAGCACAGAGCCCGATGCAGGGCTCGAACCCTCGAACTGCGAGATATGACCTAAGCAAAAGTCGGACGCTTAACCAACTAAGCCACCCAGGCGCCCCCTGAAAATGTATTTTAACAATGACTTTGTTTTCAAGAAGCCAAGTAATTATAAATAGCTTCAAATACAAAGGACCACTTATGAATTCTTTTGTCAAGTCAAAATCTCCTGGAGATTGTCTTTTTTTTCTTCCTACGGATACACTGATTTGCCCAAGGGCTGTCCCAGAGCACAGAACTGGAATCTTTACTACCCCTGCCATGACCGACCATGACCTTGCAAGAGTGAGTCAGGGGGACCGGCTCAGTGGCTCTCTTCTCTAGCTATCTCGGACCTTAAACTCAGCCAGCCAGATTACTCTAACCCTGATGAACGTGATGTTCTGGGGGCCTCTGTCATCTGGTCACAGTTGAGGGGCTTTGGAAGCTGTATATAACATTGCACACAGAGCCTGACTCAGTTACCAAGGGAGGAATGCCCATCTACCTGCCTCCCCTCCCCCAACATCCTGTCCCCATGCTACCTTGGTTTTCTACAGAGCTGCTCAGAGCCATTAAGGCTGTGACCCAGTGGGCGCCTGGGTGGCTAGGTTGGTTTAGCGTCTGACTCCTGATTTTAGCTCAGGTCATGATCTCATTCATGGTTCATGAGATCAAGCCTCGTGTGGGGCTCTGTGCTTATAGGGGGGATTCTCCCTCTCCCTCCCTCTCTGCCCCTCCCTGCTTGTGTTCTCTCAAAAGAAAAATATAAAAAAAGACTGTGACACAGAACAAAACTCTTGCAAGCAAAGGGGATACTCCAGGCTGGGGGGCCGGGGGGGAGGCCCTCACTGTCTTGCCATCTCTTTCCTTCCCTAGGGCATAGATAAGGACTCTCCTGGTGTGAACATCTTGAAAATCCCTTCATTCTGCATTCTACCACAAGGACTTTAAGATCCAGACTCTTCCTTACTGAAAGTTCAGGGTATCCTTGGATTTTTTTTTAAAAAAAGCTGAATATTGTTATGGACTAGTAGATCACTCACTATTCAGTTCAGTTACCTCAATATTAGACATCATTGATTCATCGTTTGCTCATTCATGCATTCTTTCTCATCATCTACTAGTCTGTGTGCAAAGCACAGCTCTGTTTGCCATAAGCATGGGGCTCCCAAAGCCTCGGGCTTCATGAAGCCCACAGTTAAATGTCAGGTTTCCAGTGTGACACAGAGATTATAGCTCACTTATTGCAAAATGGTGAATACAATGGGAAAAGCTTTGAAGATCAAAAATGAGTAGGTGAAACAGGTCTGCAAGGGGGAAAAAGAGAAGAGTAAGAAATTAACACAGAAACTTATCAAAAAATAAAAACAGCACGCATCTTAATCAGCCATAAAATAAAGACACCCACATAATTTATACACTTGTACATCTCCAAGGAAACCATAACCAGAAAAACTGGCAGAGGGAGGAAGAAAGTGCCGAGCGTGGGCCTGGGAGACCTAGGTTACTGCCTGTCTGTGTAACATCAGGCTCTGTGTTGCCTCCCTGGGCCTCTGTTTCCTCATCCACAAACTGAGAAATGGAACCTCTTCCGTGTGAAAAGTTCCAGAAGTCTATTCTCTAGCTGATAAGTGTATGCACAAGTTAGAGCCCGGAGAAGGTGTATTTCAAATGAGCCTAGACATAGGGGCCGGGGTGATCAGGAGCTGTGGCTGTCACCCTCGTGGGCCCGCTCTGGGAGGCGCCTCCTCTGTAAGGGACCCAGCCCGTCCCCGGCCCTCCTGGCTTCTGTTCTTACCTCGGCAGCAGGGAAAGCTCTGGCCTCACGCATTCTCCTCGCTACCCAGGCAGGTGCCCACTGCTCGACTGCTCATCACAGAGCAGGGAAGTGACCTGAGCAGCACGTGGGATCTGCTTTCTGGCATGTCACCGTGTACAGCTCAAGACACACTGATCCAGTCCCCTCCCAGTTTCTAGGCAAGACTGTAGGCAAACTGTCCCAGAAAGAGAGCCATCGACTATTTGCTTAAAAATATCCAAATAAGGAAACCCTACAACCTCTCTGGTGTCTCATATCCCTACCCTGTAACCGAAATCTTTTCTGATACGATTAAAGCTTTCTCTCTCTCGGGCTATTCTCAGAGGGAATTATAGAAGCTGCTCGATTCATAAAAATTCTGTCACATGCCTCAACGACTGACACCAACCCTTTCAAAACAATTCTTTTAACCTGGTTTTGGGGGCTTATCTTCCAAATCTTTAATAGTTTTCTTTGCCATAGTCTGGGTCTCTGCCCACTTCCTTAAATGATGACAGAAGGATAACAGAGACACAGAAGGTAGAGGTGAAGGGACCACAGAGATGATCTGTCTGGCCACTCTCCTCCTGCCACAGAGGAGAGAAATGACACCCAAGTTAAAGGATGCTGTCAGAGTTCATTAGGACTGGAGTCCAGGCCTCCTTATTTCTCCCCTTTCCTTTATAAGTTTTCAAACTGCAGAGGTAATGGTGTTCTTTAAGTAAGACTGACTCAACATACAGCAAGTATAATTCCCCCAGGGTTTAAAATGTTTAATATATATAATTTCATGTATGTTTCCCATACACGAAGAAGAACTGAATCTGGGTACTGAGAGGGCACTGTCCAGGCTACGGAGCCCCAGGTCTGGGCTACCAAATGTGCCAAACCCTATGTTACGTGCACTACTGGCCCCTTCTAGGTTATAACGACCAAGGCTAGGAGAGTGCATGCCCCTAGGTGTTTTCTCTTGACTTTGCATTTACACCCTCTGATTTTCCTTGGCAACCAAAAAAGAAAACCACGTAAAAACAGCTCCCTCTGAGGCACACTGTTCAAAAGACAAAATGCCAAATTCACATTTAACTATGAAGAGGATGCCCTCAGACTCCTAAAAACAGTTGGCATGGTTTCAGACATTCATTCATGTTGCTCTTGGGTGGGGATCAGGGAGCTCTTCCTCTGAGCTCTGGGCCCGACCTGGGCAGTGGCTCCTGTGTCCACATCCATCTCTTCCAGCAGGTTATGAGATCACAACCTAGAAGTCTAGACCAGAAGTCGTGTCACGGAGCTGCCTCAGCATCTACCACGCGGCAGGGACTCAGGTGCACAAACAGTCCATCGACTGACGGTACACGGGGCTTGAGAAGTCTCCCATCACCTCCTGTGAGGAGTTTAGCAACAACATTCTGGGCGCATGCTTATAACACCCCCCCCACCCCCACCCCCCCATGGAAAGAGACAAACTCCTAGAGGGAGGCAAGTGAACGCTTCAAATCTCAGGAAACCATTTTACTCTGCTGAGTTGATATGGGAACCACAGAGAGATGAGTGTCCCTAAGCAGTCTTTGAACTGCCATAGAATGTTCCCTGGCTCCACCCTGCCAGCCAGCAGGTTTCTGCCTGGGGTAGCAGAGCTGGGGCTGGGCCCCCTCACTGGTTTATAAACGCTGCTGGCCGCCTGTCATGGTTGGCCATGGGTCTCTAACTACAGTGTCTGACTCTGAGTGGACAGGAAAGGAACTGTGGAGACAGAGCAGTGGCAGGAAGGAGGGTAAAACCGGCCAGGACGCTCCAACTCAGTGAGCCAGGAACACATAGGAAATAGCGAGGAACGGGTGCTAGAGTTCACCTGGATGTAATCTGCGTATCACTGTCTGGACTATGAACTCCTCTGGCTATTCTAAGTATCTGCTACTAAATAAATTTATATATCTGTACATGTCTTGATTTATTTATTTTGAGAGAGTCAGAGACAGCGCGAGCAGGGCAGGCGCAGAGGAAACGAGAGAAGGTCCCAAGTAGGCTCTGTGTTGCCAGTGCAGAGCCCGATGTGCAGTTCAATCCCACGAACCGTGAGATCATGACCTGAGCCGAAACCAAGAGTCGGTCGCTTAACTGACTGAGCCACCCAGGTGCCCTAGCTCTTCTTTCAGTAAATATCTGCCAAATACCTACTATATGCCAGGTCCTGGGTTAGATGCTGGCAATGCAAAGCTAAGATGTGGCCATGGCCTGGTTAGTAGGGAAGAGAGACACCAGTCACTAGAATATAGAGGGAAATTTAGATCCATAGGAAGGGGGAAAAACAGCTCTCTCCCGGAGAGCCAGGCACAGCCCTCACAAGTGTCATGTGACCTGGATTTCCACAGATGACAAAATGCTTAGAGTTCAGTCATTTTCTTATTCATGCAGGATGATTAATCCATATTCTCTCCATTTTTGTTGAAATCCAAGAAAACAACGGCTAAAAGACAAATGGGAAGGCCAGGTAACGTTCACTGAGTGCTTCTTCAATGCTAAGTGTTTTCTACGCACTTAACTCTAGCAACCGTCCTGGGGAACACTGTTGTGGTTTCCTTTTCATAGCTGAGGGAGCTGCAATTTTAATAACTGGCCCAGGGTTATCTTGCTATGAACTAGGGAAGCCTCATGCTTGCACCAGAGCCTGGGGGCAGGGGAGCAGCCTGCACCTGCCTCCGCACTACAGGTCAACACGATGTAGGTCTTACTGGAGGCAGCTTTCCTTATGCCTTCGATCACTGGATTTCTGTATCTTAAGGTTCTCTGTTCTCCTTTGGGGTTACTCAGCTCTGACCTTGAGTTAACTAGGGATATACACATTCGGCAAGATTCTACCTATGACTAGGGCTCTTCCTGGGATCTTTGGAAAAGTTCTCTTCAGTTCCTCAACATCTTGAGGGGAGGGTGAGGAGCACGGACTCCACCAGAGTGACCGTGCCCACTCCTGCCTGTGCCTCCTGTCTCTGGGGGACAAGGGATCCTCTGCATCAGTAGCTCCACACCTGTCATGCTATCACAGTTGATAAAGCACTGGCCTTCTTCCGGGGCTGGAGATGCAACGATGAAGAGCAAAGAATCCTTGCTCTTAAAGGACACACAATCTTGTGAAGGAAAATGTCTATTGCAACTTAGAGGCCAGACTGACCTTTACATTCTAAATGTGTTATTATCATGGTGCTGTGGGAGCAGAGAGAGAAGCACTTAACTCTGCCCCAGAAGAGAAGGGCGAGGTCTCCAAAGAAGGAAATATTAACTGTCATTGAGCTACATCTCAAAGAACCACTTGGAACTTTCCAAAAAGACAAAATGGACAGTGGCACTCCATTTCTCCATACCGGGGTCCCCCTGATTCCCAGGGGATACATTCCAAGACCCTCAGTGGATGCCTGAGACAATGGGTAGTACCAAACCCAAGCAATACTACGTTTTCCTTTATACACACACAACTATGATAAAGTATAATCTATAAATTAGGAACAGTAAGAGACTAACAACAATAATAAAATAGAACAATTCTAACAATATTCTGCGATAAAAGTTATATGAATGTAGTCTCTCTCTCAAGATATTTTACTGTATGTACTCACCCTTCTTGTGATGCTGTGAGGTGATAAAATGCCTACGTGGTGAGATGAGGTGAGGTGAATGATGTAGGTGATGGGATGTAGCATTAGGCTACTGTTGACCTTCTGAAATAAAGTCAGAAGGAGGATATTTTGCTTCCGGATAGAGGTTGAACATGGGTAACTGAAACTGTGGAAAGCGAAACCGTGGATAAAGGGGGACTACTGTGTAGGAGAAAATAGCCCTGCAGAGGGAGGAGTCAAGCAAGAGACGGTCACCAAGGAAGCTGGTGGGGGGTTCGCATGACTGGCCCAGGAGGCAGCCCCTAGAAGAATTTGGGGAAGTGCCAGTGTGGTTGCCTTCCTCACCAGCTCTTGTTTCCGGAAGAAAAACCTTGGTGACCTAGGCTCCCCTTGCAATCTTCAGTCACAATGCTTACTGCACGCCCTTTAGATCATACACATAGTCCCCAACTTCCTAATGCAAAATGATTGTGTCTAGAAGCCATTTTGGGTTTGTTTGTATGGACAGAAATTCCTCTTAATATCACCATCTCCCATCTAGAAAATTCAGCCCTACTAAGTGAGGAAGGAACTGGATATGTTAGAAAATGGGAAATGGGGCCCTGAAAAGTGAAGTTGCTCCCCAGAGTCTCAAAGTGAGTCAGTGATTGGACTGAAAAGAGAAGTTGAGCCTTGAGAATTATAGTTTGCTTTAGCCACGATCTGGGAAAAACAGAAGTCAATTAACATTTAACCAACACAATAGACTTAAAAAAATACCCTAGAGATGCAAAAATCCATGAAATGTACTTATATCTTAGGTATGTTGATGGAGAGGAAAACAAGGGGAGAAGTGCCTTCAACCACATCTTTCAAGACTGGTATAGACTCCAGCGTTTACAGCTTCACCTATTGCTACAATACAAGCTGCCTTTCTCCTAGTAAAGCCAGCAAAAAGCCATCTCAGGCATCCCACAAACCTCATCCAAATGCTAATGATCCGGTCTTCGTTTGTGAAATTACATATATAATTGTATATTGACAATAAACTAGGAAGCAGCATGGTATGGTGAAAAGATGATGAGTTTTCTATGCAACTGCTTCTTGCTGTGTTTTCATACATGTCCCTTAAATTAAAAAAAAAAAATTTAACATTTCTTTAGTTCTGAGAGACAGAGAGAGACCGAGAACGAGCAGGGAAGGTGCAGAGAGAGGGAGACATAGAATCCGAAGCAGGCTCTGGGCTCTGCGCTGACAGGCTGTCAGCAGCGAGCCTGACACAGGGCTCAAACCCAAGAACCACGAGATCATAACCCGAACTGAAGTCGGACGCTTAACCAACTGAGCAACCCAGGTGCCCCTTCTTATAAATTTGTTTTCAGTTTATTTATTTTGAGTGAGTGAGAGAGAGATTGAGTGTACATGCATGTGCATGAGTCAGGAAGGGGCAGAGAGTGAAGGAGAGAGAATTCCAAGCAGGCTCCAAACCCAGCATGAGCCTGGCGTGGGGCTGGAATCCAGGAACTTTGAGATCATGACCTGAGCCAAAATCAAGAGTCGGACGACTAACTGACTAAGCCAACTAGGTGCTCCTTAAAATTTCTGAGCCTCAGTTTCTTCATATGTAAAAAAGCGATATTAGTAATGCAATTTACAGTGCTCACAACACAGGGTTGTGTTAGAATTAAATGAGACAAAGGATTTCAATTGTAAATTTTCAATTGTGCTTGATGAAGCAAGGAAAGAAGAAGGGAAGGAAGGGAGAAATGAAGAGGGAAATAAAAAAAAGAATTTTCACAAAATCATCTTGGGGAATAAACCCAATTTCCACCATAAATTGTATCAAGTATTATGTCACCACCTAAAATCCACAGTTAATTGTATGTTTGTTATATGTGGGTCTGTGTGGGTGTCAATCTATATTTCACATCTGTTTTCTATCTACAAATGGTCTTCGTTTGGCTCGTTTTGGTTCTTTTACCCCATTTCTCATTCGGAGTTCTTGAAGTCAGTTGCAAAAGGTATTGCAGAAATGCTAGATGACATAAACTAGAAGTCAACAGCATTGGTATTGGCTGATCTGAGGTTGAGTGGTCAAGGGGCTTAGTCTTGCCTGAAATACTGAGGGTGGAAAGTACCTTCTAACAGTTGAGGAAGTGAGGCCAGAGTGGGAAAATGTACAGCAATCTTAAGAAAAGCCACATCTACCATGAGTCACAAAGAGAGAGAGAGAGAGAGAGAGAGAGAGAGAGATCTGTGAGTATCTGTGATAAGGACCATCAGGCAATGCCTCCTTAGTCACAGGTGTCCAGGGGACTAATTCTGTAAGCCTGTGCCCTACTTCTATCTGTTCTCCACTCCCTCATTCTCCAGGCATTTTCTCTATGATTGTTGGAGCTGGAAAAATACCAAGACAATATGCAGCACACATTTGTATGTTAGCAATTACAACAGAAGCTTCTATTTATTCTTAACAACGTGACCTCATTTTCTATAGGCTCCTCGGGGTCATTGTTGTAGAATCTCTAATGACAAGCTCATTCTCATAAAACACAAAACAAGGACTAATAGATTCACAGAGGCAGGAAATTTGTATTAATTTGATGGGCTATACATATTTTTTAAAAAAATTTTTAACCTTTATTTATTTTTGAGACAGAGAGAGACAGAGTATGAGCAGGGGAGGGTCAGAGAGAGGGAGACACAGAATCTGAAACAGGCTCCAGGCTCTGAGCTGTCAGCACAGAGCCTGATGCGGGGCTCGAACCCACAGACCACGAGATCATGACCTGAGCCAAAGTCGGCCGCTTAACCGACTGAGCCACCCAGGCGCCCCGGGCTATACATATTTTTAGTCTGTTGGAAGCCAGTTTAGTTGGCAAATATTAACCAATATCAATTTATACTGGGATATGTAATATATATCATTTCTTTTGTCAAAATTTTAAATCACCTTTAAGAAAGTGTGAATATAAAATGGGAAAGAGGCAGGGTATAAATCTTGGTTCTGGCACTTAACTGGCTCTGGGATTGTGGACTTAATCCCCCTGAACCTCAGTTTGGTCATCTGTTATGAGAATATGACAATATCAACCTTATGCATCTTTTGTGTTGAAATGGAAGAGTAACTATATGTCAAACATTCAGCACAACGCCTAGCAAAGGGCTCAGTCAGTCTGTAGTGATGACGAGTATAGTAGAGTGAATGTGCAGATAGACTGATGACATGGGGACATGGAAAAGGAAAATGACCCCAAGAACAGATCTAGGAAACAGATACTACTTTCCCCTATTTTATAGATGAGGAAACTGAGACTTGCTCAGTCTCCACACTTAGTTAAAGGCCAAAATATGAATCCAAATTTGCCTCCAAATTTGCTCTCCCTTCTGTATATCATACTTGTTTGTTCCATGCATAGAAACTACAGACTCACAAACTTTAAAAAAAACTAAAGTTATATACAATATTAAATACATTCTATATCATATACATTATATATGATCAGACAGATTAAGTATCCCAATTGCCTTTCTCTGTGGTCATAGGAAAGACGCAAAGGATCAAGGATATTTTGATGAAAAAAATCTTAATTTGAAAGACAATAAGGGAAGGGAAAAAAATCTGAAAATTTTGTCAAAGGTGACCATAATCTTTCCAAAGGGAAATTTTTTTTATGTTTATAAAGCATTGGAAATGACGGCAGAAGTTCATTTCACACTCTTAAGATGAAGGAGGTGGGGGGGGGGGGCTCAATAACGCATAACAGCATAGACGTTGCTCATTTTGTTCTTACTTTCACTTTGCCTGTACTGCCCAGATTTCTCCCTAAGGACCCTGCCAGTGAAAACGTGAGCTGATGATGTCAAGGAGGCGCAGAGGACCAACATTTTAAAATGTTACACTGGAGGTTAACAAAGATGCAATTCTCAATTTTGCTGGAGAAAAGGAAGAAGATACAAACTTTATACACACATATTTGTGCACCTCTTTGGATTTGGATACACAGCTTAGATACATTTTGGTGCTAACTATCCAAATGAGGGATCAACATGCAGGGTGTTGTTTAAATGCAAAGTAATTAGTCCATTAATTCACTTCCCTCTTGAAAGTACAACCAGAGAAAAAAAGAAAACAAATTATCCAGAGATTGAGATTCACATGCATAATTAATTCACCTGCAGAATTTGGCTTTTCTGCCTGTGGAGATCATAATCTCTTTTCCACTTTAGTTCAGCCACTCAGAAAGGTGTGTGTGTGTGTGTGTGTGAGAGAGAGAGAGAGAGAGACAGAGAGAGACAGAGAGGCTGAGAGACAGAGACACAGAGAGAGACAGAGATAAGACAGAGAGCATCCACTATGTAACTGCTGCTGGACTAAAACAAGACTCAATGTTGCAACCACAGGACTGTGGTTGTACTAGTTCCCCAATTTAACATTTTAGCTCTTCCTTCCACCAGAAAAAACCAAATGACCATATTTGAGAAACAAGCCTCCTTATAACTTATAAATGGGGCTGACACACAGCTCTGAAGTTGAGCAAAACTTATTTTAAATCTGTAAGTGAGTAACTTTTTATGTCTATTTTTCACCTCACAATGAAAACAATCCTGCATTGTTTCACAGTTTTTAGGACGCCTACACTTGGCCAATACTGTGTAATTATAGATACGTGTGTTTCAGTGTAAATACTAAATTGTTTAATTAATTGTGTCTATCAGTCACACTGTCAAAAATGTGAATAAAACTTGACTGAAAGTATTCCAACCTTTTAAGACTGCGAACTTTTCAAAGCTTTTGAGGATGGAAATCATATTATATGAGTCATGCAGAGACCTAGAAATTGGTAAAAACTAGTCAAGTGCAGAGAGGTGCTGGCTAAATATTGATGGTGATGGTGATGAAGGAGAAGAAGGAAAAGAAGAGGAGGAAGAGGAATCTGATAAAAGCAATAAGAATACAGATAAATTTATTTGGGATAAATTATGATTATTTGAGCTCAACTCAAGAGCTTAGGTACAAATAAGCACCAGATCTGCTGCCTGTTTATTCCAGGAGAATATTACTCCTGGAATTCAGCAGTTATATAAAAAAACTGATTCAAATGTAGAAAATTAAATACAACATTTGTGAACTTCCTTCATATATGAAGATAACACCAGTAACTACCTCATAGGATCGTAGTGATGACTAAATGCATCAGGATCGTTAAAACACTTACAAAAAACCACTCAGCCCAAAGTGAGTAGTACCTGAGTCTTAGCTATTATTATTAGGGTGATAAACTGAAATTCTTTCTCCTCCCCACCCCCACGCTGCTTGCTGTATCTTACAAGATGGAGGGATGATGAAATTACTGGGAAGGCTGATGTAATCACTAAAACTTGGCAATCCAAAACAACGGGGACAGTCAAGAGTTTAAGGAAGTTGATTCAGAAGGGAACTAAGGAAAGCCACGGAGATGACATCTGGGAAGCCCTGGGTCTGCAGCAGCTGGACGGAGATGCCCCTAAAATATATGAACATCTAATCTGGTGGCAACTTCTCAGAACTTCAAAATGACAACAGTGTGAAACATGAACACTTCTGATTTAAATGCCTTGCCATCTGGCAAAACAGGGAACCTTGAAACTCTTAGAAGCTGTTGACACTGGTTAGTTTGACACTTTGGTGGAGTGCTAATGCTAATTTTCATATGCCTGCAGGGTACAATATGCACAAGGCATAGCATCATTTTGGTTGATGATTTCTGTGAGTTGGGAAAAAAGCCCTAAAGAAACAATTAGACTAATATAAAGTCACTCTGCTACAAAATCTATTAATGATAAACTCTGGTGTCTTTACAATCTTACTTTATAAATTTTGACTCTTCATTAATATAGTCTTATGAGCAAGTTTTTAAATTTTATTTCACCTAGACTGATATCAAAATTTATTTGCCCTCTCTCCTATATAGATGGAGGGTCTTTATTCTATAAGTACTGAGGAGAAGTTGACTTGAGAACTTTCTAGAAAACTTCAAAGTAAGTAAACAAAAGTTAATAAGATCTGTTCTTATGTTCTCTGTTATCGAAGAAGCCCATTGTCAAGTACAATAGTTTTGTTAAATGTAGCTAAGCTTGAGGTCAATGAATGTGTTTAGACCAAAATAACAAGATTGTAATTTTGTCCATTTGGGATGGTCACTGGGCAATTTCCTAAATACTTTGAACTCAATGTCCATTCAGTGCTTTGAGACTAAAATGAAGAATAGTGCTTTGGCAAAGAGGGAGCATGGTAGAATGGAAACTACTATATGACTACTGTATCTTCTTTCACAGCTATCACTGGGGGAACTCGGTAAATAATAAGTTAATAAGCGAAATCAAAAAAAAGACTCCCATGCATCTCTAAGGAGCTGAGAGAAAATACTGGTGATGAATTTTCAATTCAATAAATTAGTGTCAAACATGTGCTAGGGGAACTAGAGAAGGAGCTCAGGCCATCAGCAAACAAGGACTTGAAACTCAAACAATTATGATTCCTGCTATACTTACTCTAAGGTCAAAGCATTAAGCAGACACACACAGAAAAACCATTAGTGGGGGTGAGGAAGATGGCGGAAGGGTTCCGTAGGAAAGACATCCAAAAGGACTCATTTCTTGAACTGAGTCTTGAAAACTGACTGTAACTTTTATAAATAAGCAATTGGAACAACAGTTGGAGCAAAAAGAAGTGAAAGCATGGAACTTTCTGGTGGCTTGTGGTCTTGTGCGCCCACAAGTGAGGCAGAGTGGGCAATCGAGGGGGGGTGAGAAGATGGAGGACAGCCAGAGCAGAAGGAAGTGACAAGAAATAGGTTGGGGAAGTGGTTGAGGCAAGTTTGTGAAGGCGTATAATTCTTTAGTAAAATTACATATTAATTAAAAGAAAACACTTCTTCATTCTATTATTATATGAAACCCACAATGATATCTCTTACAAAGATTTAAAAAAAAAGCTTCTGATTTTATTGCAATTTTTTTCCTCTCTTTCTCTTTCTTTCTCCCCCTCCTTCCCTTAAAATTATGAGCACCCAGGTCCTTTCAGTCAGCTTCAGAAATCAAAGCTTCTAACGATCTACATCTGGGAAAAACTATGCTGGTGTGGAAGAAGGGATCTAGAATAGACAGATGCTTAGAGAGAAGCAATGTGGAGCTGGAAATCATGACGATCTACCATCCCTCCACCCCTCCAATTGCCCATTGACAGTGGGCCACTTCCTTCCATGGTGAGCCCACTCCTAATGTTGCAGGGCATTACATGAGATAATGCATAAAGAGTGGCTGCATGTTGTAAGTACGCATAAATATCATAACATAATAATATTGTTATTACTTGTCTTGTCCTCTCTAAGTAGGTCATATTTGAATGAGACTTTACTTGTTGGCCTCCCTTCCTCAAAGGGACCAGAAAAAGATTTACAAATCATATTAAAATACTGAAATTGCTTCCCAAATTACTGACTGTTTCAAGGATACTTTGTAAGTTAAAGAAAAAAAGATTTAAAATGTGACCAAGAGAAGCATCCTTGAGATAGCTAATGAAATGTTCCATCACAATGGTGCTTGTTCAAAAGACAAGACACAGAAGATTCTTCCCTGATGCTACTAGGGGTGAGCTAGACTGAAGAGAAATGGATATTTTACAACATATCATTTTGACACTTTAACAGTCTAAACTTGATTTAACTCAAGAGATTTTTTCCTCTACTTTGAATTAACTTTTCATATTCCATTTTATTTCCTTCCAAAGTAAGGAAAAGACTGACATACCTTCGCATTCTAATTTATTTTGTTCTCATTAATATTTATATTACAAAGAAGATAGAGCATTTTTAAAAATTTTTTCTTTTCTGGGGTTCAGGTCCTCTTGCCCAATTCCACATTTTTGCTAGTTTAAAATCACAAGAGATGTGTAAAACAATACTGATGGCCACATTTTGCAACTTTCAGAAATTCACACTTATAGCTAAATGGCTAATTCCATTCAAATTTGCCTGTGCAGATGGTTCTTTGAAATCTTCTATTTAATGGAAACCAATGATGATAAATTTACGTAAATTCAAAACTAAAGAGATATGGCGAATAAACCAGCTTTGTTGACTGGTTTTTTTAAAAAGTTGCCCTGGGGATGGGGCACCTGGGTGGCTCAGTCGGTTAAGCATCCGACTTCAGCTCAGGTCATGATCTCACAGTTTGTGGGTTCGAGCCCCACATCGGGCTCTGTGCTGACGGCTCAGAGCCTGTTTCGGATTCTGTGTCTCCCTCTTTCTCTGCCCCTTCCCTACTCATTCTGTCTCTCAAAACTGAATAAATGCTAAAAAAATTTTTTTGAAAAAGTTGCCCTGGGGAAATAAAGTCAAAAAATGAGTTGCTATCCTTGAATAAGAAAAATTGGGTTTTGATAACTATCCTGATAAATTAAGCCATTCCCAGTCTGAATGGCTTTTATGTATGTCATCTATCAATGCTTGTTAATTCTGTTGGATAATGATAATTAAATGAAGGCCGATGCTACAAGATTTAAAGTCAAAAGAGCTTCCGGAGTAAATACCCCATGTCGACTTTATCAGAATTTCTGATGTAGACAGAAGCCTTTCATCCAGAATTTAATGGTCATTTGTTTGGTCATCAGCCTAAGCAATAGTTCAGACAATTCTGCAAAAACAGTACAATGAAGCCACACAAATTGCTTTTATTACTAGAGAATAAATGAAGAAAAGGCATCTCTGATTCCTTGTGGTTATTAGACACACCCATTAAAACCACTGGCGCCAAAATCACTCAAATAACCAGTAATACACTCAGTAACATATGACTCAAGATGTTAATATATCCACTCAAGGACTGCAAAGAAACTTTTTAGAAAAACAGAACCATGGGAGCTAAAAGTAAACTACTCCCACCAGGCCAATGAGTAGCACAATCTAAATGATCAATACCCACTTTCCTGAAAACATTTCAAAGTAGATCAAATCACAGTAAATAGCTTCCCTGAAGTAAAGCAAGAGAAATAAATCAAAATATGGTTTGGTTTAACGCGGGGGAAAAAGGGGCGCCTGGGTGGCTCATTCCGTTGGGCTCCGACTTCGGCTCAGGTCATGAGCTCACTGCTCGTGAGTCTGAGCCCACGTTGGGCTCAGTGCTGACAGCTCAGAACCTGGAGCGTGCTTCAGATTCTGTGTCTCCCCCTCTCTCTCTGCCCCTCCCCCAGTCACTTTCTGTCTCCCCCTCTCAAAAATAAATTATCATAAAAAACTAATAAAATAAAATAAAAAGGAAAAAGAATCATGGTTTTGGGGGTGCTAACTGTGGATAACTGGAGAAGAAGCCACCCCACAGAACTGAGGGGTCCGATTCCGGACAGCTACATGAGGTAACTACAGCTTGGTTGGGCAGTTAAACGGTGACATGGCTCACATAGGGCTTGGGCGACAGGTGCTCAGATCTCGACCTCCTGAAGGCAAAAACCCACAACCCACAGAAACACAGCCGCCCAACAAGGAAATACATCATAAGCACTTAGAAACGACAAAAAGACATTAAGAAAATTTACCTTGTTGAAAAACTGTCCTCAGTGGTACTGGCGTGTGACCAGAAACCCCCTTCTTTCTGATCTGCAGAACAACTTTGTCAACCCCGGGTGTCGGTCACAAGGCAGGAAGTGACTAGGATGACAAATCATCAGGCAGGAAAGAAATAGATTTTGTCTTTATAAGGACATTTTACCTAACTTTTCTTTTTTTTTCTCATGTCTCCTCCCCCATAGAATCACCTGACAGGACAGGTCACACTGAAATTCAGAAATGTCTTACCACTTCCTTTTTATAAGCATTTTTCTCCCCTTTCTTCTCTAGCTGGCTCTTAAGCTCTGGGCTACTTAAACCTGCCTGATTTCAGATAACAAGCAAGGTCAGCCTGCTACCTTTACTACTTGCTCTGACCCCACTTGCAAATGCAAAGCCCAGGTGCCTGGCTACTTACAGCAAAGACAAACAAATGATTAGTTTTTAGTGAAGTAGCCAAGGGAGAAGGTGGAAATCCACCTGAAACAAACTTAAAAGGGATTTCCATGGGAAAGCCCTGCCCCAGCCGCAACCTAACCTCTCTTAAGTGTCTCTCAACAATGATCTTATTGGAGCAAACAAAACAAAATGGTCTCTTTAAGGGGGAGGGCCCAAAAAGAAAGGCCACTATATTATTTACTCACTTTTATTTATAGAACATCTACATGTTAGGGATCTCTTTAACCCAATTAAAGATTTCAATTATTTAGACGTTTCCTACAAAGAGCACTGTGGATTACACAGACAGCTGCCGTAGCTAAACGGGTAGCTGAATTCCTTCATACAGACCAGATTTATTTTTTGAATGCACGTTTTTTAACATTAGCAAGAGATTTTTTTTTTTAAAAGAAAGCTGTATTCTATGTCTAAACCCTGGATGTTTGTCTTGAGGGCAAATTCCCATTTTTCAAAAGTAAGTGCTCATGCCTCACAGAGGCTGTGAAGGTTGTGTAGTGCCCTGAGTAATGTTAACTAAACATGAAGTATAATCTCCACGTTGCCCCAGACTGTGTGTGACTCCAGCAGTCGGCTACTGGGGAATGAGGCTATACGGCGGTGCTTTAGTCTGACAGTGAGTTGACAGTGCTTGATCATTCTACATGCTTCTGTAGTTGTGAGGGGCTTAGAACCCCACCCTGGTCACTCACTCTGGTTGGGGAGCTGCCCTTATACATCTTTTGCTTCTTTGATTTCTCCTTTAGAAAGTTCCTGCTTCCAACAGCAAATGTTAAACCAAGCTGTTTCTAGTCTATCTACTTGATTAGCCAGTGGTGTGGCAACTTCTTGGTCAGAACCACACAGAGGCCATCTCAAAGAAGATGGTGAGCAGAGTAATGGGACGAGATGATGGAGATTCGGTCCATTCGAGAAGTGGCTCACCTCCAAAGAACTATCAGCCCTCTAGTGACTTTCAAGGAACACTGGGAGAGTGAATCAGACCCTGTTTGCTCCATTTTATAATTACTTCCAAGTAATAGATTGGAGAGGGGTTTCAAGAAGCAACTAAATTCTTTTGGGACACCAAAGAAACCCCTATGCATCCCTGTCACAGTACCACTCACACTACAAAGCAGCCAGCTGCTGGTGGTTCCTAGTTTGGTGGGAATAATCACCATTCGGAGCCCTGCAGTATGATTCTCTAGATAATGTCCTGATGGTTTGAGGATGAAAAAATGTGAAATGTGGATCTCCCTAATCTAGTTCTATGTCCAGGTTGTATGATGAATGGAATGAAGATGATCCAGTAGGAACATGTCATAAAGGGAAACAGAGATTCCTATCATTTACCGGGGAGAAGGAAAGCAGCAGCATCCTGGGTGGGCTGGTGCCTGGTTACCGGAGATCTGAGGGATCTATAAGAAAGAGCAAGATACGCTGGTGCATTGGTTCAACAGGCATTTGAGTGCCTGTTCGTAGGCACTGGTGATTCAGAAATGAATATGACACGATCACCGCTCTCAAGGAGTACATAGTTTAGAAGGGGAGAGAACCATGTAAGTAAATAAAAGCCATCTGTTAGAAAAAGGGATGAAAGGGCTGTGAAACACTGAGGCAGATGAGGATGTGAGCAGAGCGGCTGCATGAAGACAGTGAAACACACATGGTTCTGACTGGCAGTCAGAAGGATTTAGGACTCCAGACAACATCTAGATTCTAGAAGATGAAAGCCATTGAATTGGGCCCCTTAACCACCGGGTTGAAGGAGACTTCTTCTCTAGCACTAGCTCCGCGTGGGCGCCACCTCGGCCGCCCACCAGCACCTCACCCACATCCTGGATGACTCTCTCCATCTTTAATCTCTTTATCTGCCTCCAGGGGCATATATCTACCCAGATACGGGCAGTTGTTCAGATCTTACACAAGGCTTTTTCAGAGGGCAGGATTTTATCACTGTCGGTGTTTAGCATTGCTTGTGCATCATAAGAAGCATAAAACAGACTTTCAGTTTTATTATTATTTTTCTGTTCTCTACAGACCATGCACTTCTGATGGCCGACACCCAGAGAGGACCTGTCCCTCCCTCCACAAGACGCTACTGCCACGTCTGCCACTTCTTCCCTGGCCCATCCTTTGCCTTCTCTCCACCCCTACTGCCCTCCTCGACTCGCCCCCACCCCTGGGCGGCTCAGAAACCCATAGTCTCAGTCCCTAATTCCGCATCAGCTGCTATTCTGCTGCCACTGGGTGCTGTTGAAGAAAAGTCACAGAAGCACAGGCTGAGAAGACTATGAATTCAAGCTGCTTGCCTTCCAATTACTTCTCAGAAATACTTTTACTCAATTTCATTAGTTTCTGAGAGCAGGCATTCCCAACCCGCGGTCCCCTGACCTCTAAAATTATACACATAATTTTGTATGCACGTTCTTTTTTTTTCTGGGTTCATCATACTATTCATTGTAATATTAAAGAGATCACAGGGGGTGTCTGGGTGGCCCAGTGGGTTAGGCGTCTGGGTGGCCCAGTGGGTTAGGTGTCTGACTTCAGCGCAGGTCATGATTTCGGGATTCGCGAGTTCGAGCCCCATGTCAGGCTGTCTGCTGTGGGCTTGGAGCCTGCTTCAGATCCTCTGCCCCCTCTCTCTCTGCTCCTCCCGTTTGCGTACTTTCAAAAATAAACATTAGAAAATAAGAAACCAGACTCCAAAAGTTAGGCATTTATTCCAAACTCTCTCCCCTTGCCTCAATCTCCCACTCCAGCCTCCTACATCCTTTCCCACCCCTTATTTACTGAGATGATCCAAGTTATCCGGCCTGAGCTTCCTCATCTAGACTTCTCTGCTCTTATAAGATCCACCTTTTCCTCCTCGTTCCATCTTTAAAGGAAGAAGTGTTCTTCCGTCTTCTCAAGGTCAATAGTTCCTCATTTTAATCGTAATCTTCTAACTTCTGCTTACTTAAATACCTTGCTCCATCAATGACTGCACATTTTTCTGGCATCTTTAATCTCTTATGCTCCCTTCACTTCCTTTCACACACCGTGGGGCTGGTACAGAGGGAAGAAGACCGCTGCGTCACTCCACTGCCATATTTGATGGGTAAGGAAGGAAAGTAAATAAGATGGGCACAATCCCTGCCTTCCTAGAATGTCCACTGTAGTTAAGGACACAGACAAGTGAAAAGGCAAGTGGTACCCAGAACCATGAGATGAAAAGCAAAGTGCTCATCGAAACACACAGCACTAATCCAGACTTGGGGTCTGGCGGGTGTGCAGAGAGCAGAGAGCATGGTTAAGAGTAAAGATGCAGGGCTACTTGTCTGTTGTCAACCCCCAGCTCTACAGCTGTATTAGTCATGTGACCTTGGACAGATTACTTCATTTCACTGGCCTCAGTTTCCTCATCTAGGAAATGGGCATAAGAATAGTGTGAGGGTTGGATTACATGGATAGGTATAGAGAACACAGTAGATAGAGTGTCTGGAGCATAATAAGTGCTACAGAAGTATTAGTCTTTTAATATTTGTAATGGTCTCTGGACTAGACTCTGCACATACATTATTTCATTTATTTCTCACAACAGCCCTATGAATTGGGTGGGTTTTTTTTTCCTTCAAAAAGACCTTTTTTAAGTTTTTTTTTTTTTAACATTTATTCATTTTTGAGAGACAGAGTGTGAGTGGAGGAAGGGCAGAGAGAGACGGAGACACAGAATCTGAAGCAGGCTTCAGGCTCTAAGCTGTCAGCACAGAGCCTGATGCATGGCTTAAACCCACAAACTGTGAGATCACGACCTGAGCCAAAGTCAGGCGCTTAAACAACTGAGCCACCCAGGGGTCCTTACTATAGTTTTCAATTCTTCACAACCTCTATGGAATTCTGCACTGCCATCTTTGCTGTGAGACCTTTCAGGACCTCCCCCTAAAGCGGATAGAGTATACGTCCCTCCTACCCAGGCTTATTTCATGTGACTTGCTTGGAACAGAACAGTGGAAAGGTAGCAGACAAGACACAGAGGTCTTGAATATACGTCCATGATCTGACATGGTCCCCTTCATGTCTGACATTTACCATGAAGGAAACACATCCTTGTTTAAGGCGAATGAGGAGATGCTTGAGACCAACCTGAATCCAACCTACAATGCAGGCCAAATCTAGCTGGCCCACATTCTGATGCAGAGCCACCCCAGCTGACCCATGAACCTAGGTGTGTTGTAAACAGGTGAGATTCTGGAGTTGTTCACTAAGGATTGTCACAGAGACACGTGACGAGTAGTGCCCCCTCCCCAACCCTCCAGAGCAACTATTCACAACTCTGCTGCTACCAGAATTACCAATCATCCTTACTCTGCTCTGTTTTCTACAGAGTTAACACCTCCTAGCATGCAATATTTTAACATTAAGCTTATTGTCTCCTCCCAAACCTAAGCTCAACTTTGGGCAGATGTTTATTGGATTTCTTCTCAGCCTTACGCCTGGCTCTTAGAGCAGTACTGCTGCTCAGTTAGGAAATGGGACGAATGGGTGAAAGCTTATTGTCGCTTTGCTTGATAGCAAAAATATAAAGGAAGCAGCAGAGTGAATGTATAAATTGTGGTTCCATATATCATCTAGCAGTTATAATGAGTGAACTAGAACTAGATCGCCTAAGCAAGAATAAATCTTAGAAACACAGAAAAGCAAACATTGCAGAATAATACTAATATTTGCATGAATTTTAACTATTATAGTGTGGTTGGTGTGTGTGTGTGTGTGTTTGTGTGTGTGTGTGTGTGTGTATTTATGATAAAAATATGTCTAAGCAATGATAAATATCAATTTAGGAACATAGTTACCTCTGGCAAGTTAAGGAGGGAGAGGGATCAGGAGGGTAGACAGGAGAATTCAACTATGTCTGTAGCAAAATGTTCAGATTTGGGAAAAAAAAAAAGTATTGGATACATGAGTGTTGGCTGTAATATTCTCTTTCATAATGTTTTAAATATTTTTCATTTAAGTTTAAAAAATTTTAATTTCATGATTAATAATACATTCATAAAGCTTAAATTTTAAAAAGATGCACTAAGATATATGGTAAACATTTTGTCTTCTATCTCTGGCCCCTGGAAACTCATTTCCTCTTCAAGTTTTAAATAAATGGCTTTGTTTAGATATGACTGAAATTAAAATTCACCTCTTAAAATTGAAATTCAGTGGTTTTTAGTATGCTAACAGAGCTGGGCAACCCCCCAACCACTAATTTCCTTTTTGTCTCTATAGTTTGCTTGTTCTGGACATTTTGTATAAATGGAATCATACAGTACGTGGTCTTCAATGACGTCTTTTACTTTGCAGCATGTTTTCAAGGCTCATCTATGTTGTAACATGAACCATGTATCAGTACTTCATTCCTTTTTTTAATGTTTATTTATTTTGAGTGAGTGAGTGAAACAGAGAAAGAGAAAACTCACAAATCATGAGACCATGACCTGAGCCGAAATACAGAATCAGAGGCTTAACCTACTGAGCCACCCAAGTCCCCCAGTATTTCATTCCTTTCTATAGATATTCCAGTGCACAGATATACCACATATTATTTATGCGTTCATTAGCTGATAAGACATTTGAGTTGTTTCCACTTTTTGGAAATATGAATAATGTTGCTATGAACATCTGTGTACATGTTTTTGTTTATGGATATATCTTTGCTTTAATATTTTAATCCATACAGTTGACCCTTGAACACCATGGGGTTAGGAACATAGACCCACACACACACACACAGCTGAAAATCCATATGTAAATTTTGATTACCCCAAAACTTAATTACTAATAGCCTACTATTGGCCAACTGCTAAGCCTTACTGATAACATAATCTGCTAGTTAATACGTATTTTGTATGTTATGTGTATCATATACTGTATTCTTATAATAAGGTAAGCTAGAGAAAAGAAAGTGTTATGAAGGAAATCATGAGGAAGGGAAAAGACATTTACAGCACAGTACTATATTTTTAAAAATCCACGCACAAGTAGAGCCATGCAGTTCAAACCTATGTTGCTCAACGGTCAACCACATATGGTTCTAGAAGTCAAATATTACCTGGGGGCTGATGAAGAAACACCTGTCTTCTGACACACTCCTTCTTTACCTCCGATTTCCATTCCCCAGAAACAATTATTTTCAACAGTCTGAGCTATTTCTTCCACTACTCCATATTTCTTTTATAGTTTTTTTAAAATTCATCTTAAGTTTTATTTATTTTGAGAGAAAGAGAGAGAGAGCACGCATATGGGCAGGGGGCAGAGAGAGAGGAGAAAGAGAGAGAATCCCAAGCAGGCTCCACACTATCAGCACAGAGATCAATGCAGGGTTCGAACCTACTACTCCATATTTCTAAGATGCTATGCTTATGCTGGGTCCGGATGTCCAGGTTCAGTTTTTGTTTGTTTGTTTTTATGTCTTACATGGTAGATAGAGATTTGACCCTCTTCCCGCAGTGGGTACATACTAGCTACCCGCCCTCCCCATCCTCTAAAAGAGCCGTAACACCTGTTCAGTGAAATCAACATTACATCTTGACAATGACTACATAAATATTCACAGCTGTGTTATGTAGAGCACAATCTTTACATCTCTCTTTTATACCTTTTTTTTTCATTTGCTAGGTTTCTAAGTGTGTATTACTAATTCTTCACCAAACTCTCCAGCAGAGCTAAAGTACAATTTAACAAATCAGGAGATGAATCTGTTTCTCTTTTATTTCCTTCTTGGAGAGGTCATTCCTGGGGTCCTTTGTCCTGTTTGGTCCCACTTCCCAGCTGCTACCCAGAAGCTTCTCTTTGTCATCATCCTGGGATTCCCCTTCTTTCCCCTCTGGGTTGGAACTCCTGTTTTGGCATCACATGCCTTCCATTTTCCTCATCTACTTCCTTGATTTATCAAGTACATCTTCTAGTAGATTCCTGAGAAAGACAGCATGGGACATAAATTTCTTGAGACAGTTTATAGCTGGAAATGCGTAGAGTCTAGCCTCATTCTTGGAAGTCCACACTCGAAATCATTTTTTCTCAAAATTTGGAAGGAATTGTTTTAGGATCTGATAGCATCCTGATTTATGATCCCTGACAGGTCATTTTATTTTTCTTTCTGGAAATACTTAGGATTTCTATTTTATGCCTGGCATTCTGAAATTTTATGATATGCCTTAGGGTGGATATGTTTTCATCCACTGTGTGCTAGGGATTCTGTGAACACTTAATCTGGAAATTCAAATATTCTCTCTCTCTCTCTGTCATTTCCTTTTCTCTGTTTTCTGTGTTCTCTTTTATTGGGATTGGATTTATTTGGTTATTGGGCTACCTGGCTTGACCCTCTAATTTTATCTTTTTTCCTTCTATTTTCTCTCTCTTGCCCCCCTCCCCTTTTTCATTAGTGTTTATTTTTGAAGGAGAGAGTCAGAGCATGAGTGGGGGAGGGGCAGAGAGAGAGGGACACACAGAATCCAAAACAGGTTCCAGGCTCTGAGTGGTCAGCACAGAGACTGATGCAGGCTTTGTCATGCAAGATCATGACCTGAGCTGAAGTCAGATGCTTAACTGACTGAGCCACACAGGAACCCCTGTCTCTTGGCCTTTCTATTTCTACTGTCACGGAAGTATGTCAACTTTTTCTTCAAGATTACCATTGAACATGTCTTTTTCTTCTTGTTGTGTTTAATATCCAAAGGCTTGTTCTTTCTCTGAATCTTCCTTTTTAACATATAGTGAAGTGGGGGTCAGCATGGAGTGAGGACTGTCGTACTGCCCCTTGTACACCCTGTCTACCAATCCTCTTATTTTCCAGCTCCGTCTTGTACAACAACTTTCAAAAGTATGTGGTGCCTCAGAGTTCTGAGCTCTGCTGAGTCCACGGTGTGACTTGACCTGCTTCTTCTTGGCATCTCTCATTACAGGCTTGGGGTCCAGCTCTCTTGTGTGGGCTGGAGCACTTTCTACAATCCATCTATTTTATGACCTCCAACATTCTGCTCACATGTTTTATCAACGATTAACTCATTTGATTTTGGGCTCTCCTATTAGACTGGGAAGCCCATGAGACCAAGGGCTGTTCATGTTTTGTTAGCGTCTAAACACTCTATCTGACATTTCAACAGTATTTGTTGAAAGAAAAATGAACGAAGAGGACTCCGCTGACTGGAAGGAGGCAGTAGAAGGGAAAGGCAGAAATGTACTTTGGCCACAAGGGAATGTAGTGTGCAAAAGACCAGAAGTGAGAGAAAGTGAGGCCCATCTAGAACCTGGGAGGAGCTAAGTACTCTTGCTGTGAAGAGTGCAAGGGGGTAGGAAATAGGGGGCAGGGTGTACAGGAAAGGAAAAGTCTGGGGAATCCACCAGAGACCAGGTCATGGTGGGTCTTTTGTGCTGTGTTAGGGAGTTTGGTCTTTACCCTGAAAGGAATGGGGGATTATTTTAAAGTCTGTACTAGTTTCCCAGGGTAGGTGTAATAAAGTACCACAAACTGGGTGGTTTACAAGAATAGATATTTGTCATCTCATAGTTCTGGAGTCTAAAAGTCTGAAACCAAGGCGCCAGGAGGGTTGGGTCCTTCTGTGGGCTGCGAGGGACAATCTGTCCCATGGCTCTTCCAGTTTCTGGTGGTTTGCTGGCACTGTTTTTCTTACAGAGGCATCACCCAGATTTTTGTGGTGCCAAATTTCCCCTTTTTATAAGGAGACCATCATATTGGATTAAAACCTACCCTTCTGACCTCATCTACTGTCATCTTCTGCAAAAACCATGTATCTAAATAAGGTCACATTCATCGGCACTGGGGGTTAGGACTTCAACGGCTTTTGGGGAGGACACAATTCTAAAGTGTCTTAACAGAAAGTGACACAATCAGCCCCAAATCGTAGAAAAACCTCCCCACCTCCAACGAGAAAGAGTGGGGGTGTGGAGAGGATAAAGACCAGACCATTCCAAAGACCTCTGCTTCAGCTTGGTGAAAGGCGAGGGTAACACAGTGGTAGGACACAGATGGGTGGGCAGACGCAAGGGATGCTTGGGAACGTGGTAAACAGAAAGGACAAGAAGGAACTGATGGAATACAGAGGAAGAAAAAGACTGGACAGAAGAAAACAACAGTCAAGGAAGACCCCATCTCTCACCTCCCACACGATCTTTACTATGCTCCTCATCTCATCCCTCTTCTGAAACTGAGCTAAAGGACTTTACTTAGTGGTAATGTGTGAAGTGTTGATGTCTGGTCTTTAAGTGACATTTGATGCTGTTAACCACCTTCTCCATCAACAATTACTTATACATAATTGCAAAAGGAGCAGTTCTATTTTGAAATCCTGCTATCATCACAAATATCTGAAACTCAATTCATTCTTCCTCTGACAAATAAGCTACTGGGCACCGCATCCCTTACTTCCTTAGTTCAGCCAGGAGTGCATCACTGACCCAGGATGGTCCGGAGTACTTTTTGACTCCTAGTCTTTCCCCCTCACATGTAGTATTTTTCCCTGATAGTCTTTCCCAATTTTGTGCTTTCTATGCCACTTCTACTTTATACCCTTACTACTTATACCTTCTTCTACTTTATACCTTTACTACTATGTCCCTGCGCTTCGGGTCAGCTTCTTGATTCACTACTTCCTACCTCACTGACCCTGCTACATCCTGCACATCACCACCATACTCCTCTTCATCAAGCTACACCTTCATCCCCTCATTTTCCTGTTCATTAATCATCTGAGATTACCAATCACTTCTAGGATAATGTCTAAATGCTGCTTCAATCCATCTTTCAAGCCTCATTCTAACAGCACAAGCCCTCTGGTGCTCTCAAGCTGGTCTGTTAACCGTCTGACAGAACTGGCACCTTACTCATTGCCTATCAGATTTCCATGCGCTCTCCCTGCCTGCTCTTTCACTCCCCATTTCTATAACTCTGAATCACTCTCCTAGTCCCAAGAACAAGACTGGCTACATAATCTGTGGGCTCCAGTGCAAAATGAAAACATGGGGCTCCATGTTCAAAATGATTAAGAATTTTTAGACACTGACAACAGAGCATTAAGCCATGCGTGGAGCCCTTCTGAGCAGAGGGCCATGTGTGACATGGGGCACATGTCCGCAAAGCAGACCCTGCTTAAGAATCCTTCCTTGACCACCAATTTACTTTTTATTCTCTTGATAACACCTCTAGGACTTGTCTGTAAGTCATTCTTGACATGCAACCTTTCTTGGTCCGTTAATCTCTACATCTATATTGTCCATTAATCTCCATGTCTGTCTGTAGGTGTGTATGTGTTTGTAACATCTTTATTCATTCATCAAGCTCTTATGAGAAACATACTGTGTGCCAGGCTCCTTAGAAAACAATACCAAAAGACTCATCTCATACGCTCAAGGATTTCACAATCTGGAAGGTTACTAAATATCTCAACAATTATAATGCCCTTTGATAAACACTGTGAGAGAGAGATGCCCAAGGTACCGGTGACATCAGGGTGGGGCTGCAGGCAGGAAGGCATTTCGGAAGATGTGTAGCTGGGCCTCCAAAAGTCTACAGAAGCTGGCCAGGCAAAGCAGGGGAAAGAGAGTGATAAAGGGCGTTTCAGACAGACGGCCCAGCGTATACAAACAGTGTGGGAATGTTACATGCCTCATCCGACAGAAATGTCAGCTTCTGGAGTACAGGAATTGCACTCTCTCCTAGCACCTAATCCAATTCATTGCTCAAAGTACAAATTCAATAAATATTTGATGAGCTGAGAAGGTAAAGTGATTCCATAAACAATGTAGGATTGAAAAGGTAAACTAAAGAACAAAAGTAGAAATTTTAAATACATATCTAAAATTTACAAAGCAGGAGAGGTCTTCCAGAGAATTTATATACGCAGCTGCCATATAAAGACTGATTTTTACATCTGTTTAGTGCTAATTTTACTACCCCTTTCTGATAACACTGCAACAAAAGCTAATTATAGCTATTATTGCCAGGTAGAGTATAAACGGAAGAGGGCTGTTCATAGCTGCGAATTTTATTTTCATAAAATGTCAAGTGCATAAAAATGTTAGCCCTGCAATATTTTTAAGTATTAAAATGTTAAATCTAGCAAATGATGCAGGCTATGACCATCTCAAAAGTAGAGAATTTGCATAACTTGAGTTTATAACAACTCCATAGATATTCACTGGCATTTTACAACCCATTTGCACTAACAGAGCCATTAAAACAGATGCAGGTTGAAGTGAATATAGGCCACTTACCTTCAGCTTTCCATGCTGGAAATACAATATTTCCTCAACTTTTGTGAACAGATATGCCGCTGTTGCTGAGACAATATCTGAGATCCTTCCACCCGCCAACAATACAAATACATGGGCAGAGATTTTAAAATAAGCACATAGAAAACAATACAAGAAAAAGGGTGTGTACATCGTCTTAAAATGCAAAGCCATGAGCCTTTTAACAATGTAAAGCTAAAAATAAAAATGAAAAAGCTATTAAGAAATATATTTGAGGAGCATGAAATACAGGAAAAGCCAAAGACCTGAAATGAGAAATCTTAGAGATAGGGGTGCCTGGGCGGTTCGGTTGGTTGAGCATCTGACTTCAGCTCAGGTCATGATCTCACTGTCGGTGAGTTTGAGCCCCACACTGGGCTCTGTGCTGATAGCTCAGAGCCTGGAGCCTGCTTCAGATTCTATGTTTCCCTCTCTCCCTCTCCACTTGCCCTGCTCATGCTCTCTCTCTCTCTCAAAAATAAATAAAACATTAAAACATATATTAAAAAAAAAGAAATCTTAGAGATAAATCCCAATGCCAGCATATATAACAGATCTTGGGTAAGGACTTTCCCCTTTACTCAGCTGAACTTATATAGAAATTAGAGACACCACCACCTATATCACAGGGTTAATCTGAAGAATAAAGGAGATTATTCCTAAAACAGCTAACACAGCGCACAGTGGTCCTAGCTACTGCCAAATTTTAATTGAATCTGAGTTTGTAATTTGTGGTCTCTATAAAATACCTAAAGATTTCATTACTTCAAGTCCGATGCATTTATTCATTCAATCTTTATTAAAATCCAACTGGAATTTATTTTGCACTTACTAGTGCCCTGTGCTGAGGGCCTTAACACATCACCTTTAATACTTCCAGCAACCCCATGATACAAGTGGCACCTATTTCCATTTTAAGGCAAGGAAACTGAGGCCCAGATGAAAAGTTTTTGTTTTTTACTGTGTATCTGCAGCTGCAACATGAAAATACTTCTGGCCAAGTTCTCCATTCCTTAAATAGGAATATGAATCAGCTGCTAATTCTTTGCATAGTCGGCCAAAACATAGTATACCTTCAGTCAATTCATATGACACAGCTTCCTTATTTCAATCACTCCTTTATTAAATCAGCATTTACTGTGTTTTGTGAAGAATTTATTGTGTATGAGACACAAAACAAAGGTGCAGAGAATCAGAGGAAACACATCCAATAGAGTAAAACAATGAAATAGGTTAGATTAGCTTAATCTAATCTAATCTCTGGACTTTTTGTGGGGCTCAAAAAGTCCAGAGAAATGGAATAGAGTGGGCAGTGACCGGAAGTAAGGAGAAAGGTTAGGAGGCCATGGCTACTAGGAGGGTATCAGGCAAGAAGTGTCAGCCTGGGATGGTGGCAATGAGCAACAGAAGCAAGAGACACACACAAGACTATTTCTGAGGCTATGTGTAGAGGACAAATGAGAGGAATGAATCAAGGATGACTTTGAGGTCAACCAGCTAAGGAAGTCAGGGGAGAGTGATGATGTCCTGGGTAGCTACGTGACATTTTAGGGAGACAAGAAGGAAATCCATTGGATCACACTGACATTAAGGCAACACTGAAAATGCTCAGGAGAGTTCGCTGGTACAAAATGCAAGCCATGTTACTGGAGCTGTGGGGGGGGGAGCTAGTTCAAGGCAGAAGACACAGATTTGAGCCTCATCAACATGGAGATCATTAAAACCATGAAACAGGGTCAAGTCTCAAGGAGGAAGCACGTAGAAGCAATTCACAGAAGTTCAAGGACTGATATCTAACATCAAGAGAGGGAGAAAGAAGAAAGGCCAATTTGATAAATTTTAGGCATGTAATGGAATATACTTAAGAATATTATATTAGATTTCAGCTTATTTTAGATTGTATTAGATAATAAAGGACTATATTTTATTTTTGTTTTTCTGTCCCAGTAAGGTTAAGTATCAATAAAGGAAAGTATCAGTAATGTGCACTACTTTAAATTCTGTCCATTTTGAGAAGCATCCTATTCAGGGAAAGGAAATGGCTCAAAATGAACTCTCTTGGACCAAACAAGAATATTAATAATCCATTTCCATTTCCAATAATGTGTAAGATCTGCTTCCATTGGCGAGACACCAGAAGTGCCCAGAGAACCTCAAAACTTGTTTCTGCCTGTAATGATCACAACATTCAAGTTCATTCACTGTTTTGCTCATTCATCCTACTTTTTGCAGGACATTGAGCATACAGCAGTGGATTAAACAGACACATTCTCTGTTCCCATAGAGTTCATAGCCTAACTCCTGACAATTTGCAGCCTGCCTTTTTGCATCCAATCCAAAGTAAACAGGATTGGACCTCAGTGACATTTAATTAGTTCTACTTGCTTTTTGCATTGTCCTTTAGCCATGAACATTTTACACATGAAGGCTGAGTGCTTGCTAACCAGAAGATGGAGGTCTTCTTTTAGATAGATAGCAGAATAGCCAGAAAGTGTGACAAATATATGCCTGAGTGGTCACACAATTTAATCTAAATAGTTGAGTGGCCGTCTCCAGCGGGCTCTGTCAGCTGTGTACACAGTGAAGGTTTTGGCCTTCAGAGGCCTCCTAATCTTTTACAAACTCCAGCCAGAGGAATAAGAACATGGAAAGAAGGATCCTCTGTCGTCCCATGTCCCTCCTCATACCCTTTCCCCTTTAAATCCAGAGAAACAAAGTGTAAATGAAAGATAAACCCTTTAAGAATTTTTAAAAAGCACCAGAATGAATGAAGCATGAACTCTCCTGAACTGCTGTTGGGAGTAGATTTACCGAAGCTACAGGGATTATAGACTTTTATTTTGTAAGTGTTCAGAGATGGGAAACAAAGCTTCTGAATATGTGTGCCAACTTGGCCAATCATAGCAGGTGGCTTTAGTGGGCACCCAGGGCTCTTCTCATGTCTAAGCCATTTACCTGCCTGTGGTTTGAGTCACTCTCACACAGCCGTAGGGACAATGCAGGTAATTAAACTGAGTGACGTGAGCTGAGTATAAGTGGCAGAAACGGACACATACTGGAATATATACATCTTGCCCAAAGGAAATAGCACAAGGAATGCCAATTTGATTGCACAAGAGAAACCGGAAGTCTAGATTTTTATGTGAAATCATCTAATTTTTTAAATATTGTCAATAACTTAAAAAAAATTAAACGCTCTTGTCACTAACTTCCAGCCTCTGGTCTACAGAGAGTTTGCTGTGTTTGTACAGAACATGGAAGGCATTTGCAGATTTACAAATGTTATTAACCTTATCAAGTATAACCAGTGCAAAAGACTCAAAAACATTGAAATGACATGACAGAAGAAGGCACCCGTCTGTAATTAAAAGACTTAATAATAGTGATAAAATAGTGATTATTACTGTACATATGGGGTGAATGGTTTGACAGTTAAAAATGATACTGAAAGATGATAACAAATCATGCAAAATGTCAACACAAGCTTGACCTATGTTATCATCATTGTTGTCATCAGCAGCAGCTAGAATGAGAGGTAAAATCTTTGGTGTGGTGTGGTATCTACCGGATGTGTAGGATTAGTCTGAAGAAGGCTCGGAATCTGAGTAATTAATGCACCACGGCAAACTGCTACTGAACGTTGTTGCCAGATATGGAACTATTCCATGGGTTCGAAGCCTGTTTCACCAAAATCTGAGGCTCCAGTGTAGCTTCCTGCATCCATCCATCCATTCATCCAACAAATATTTACGGAGCACTTACTATGAGCCAGATACTATCAGAGGCACTGGCGACACAGCGATGCATGAATCACACAAAAGTTCCTGACCTGTCGGAGTCTCCATTCTAACTGGGAGACCCAGACAATATACAAGATAACAAGTATATAATAAATTAGATAGTCATAAATCTTAGGAAGAAAAAGATGAAATCAGGGAAGGGGAATAGTAGTCTGTGTGTGTATGCAGCAAGTGTGTGTCCTTTTGGGGAGAGAAGGGGGAGACAGAACTGAAATTCTAAATAAGGTTACCAGGGAAGGTCTTCCTAAGAAAGCGACATCTGAGTTGAAAGGGAGGGAAATGGGTGCTGACAGTGAGAAGGAGAAGTGGAATAAGTCTTGCAGATTCTGGAGGAAGAAGATTCCAGACAGAAGGAACAAGAGCAAAGGCCTTGAGGGAAAGGGGCATCTGCTGTTTTCAAGGGCCATGTGATGAGGCAAAGATCGAGGGAGAGAATAGCAGCAGATGAGATCAGAGGGGCCTGACTGCACAGGGTGCTGGCTTTCACAAGAAGTGGTATAAGAAGCCATTGGAGGGAAGGAAGTCTCCTGATGAAACCAAAGGCGAGAAAGCCGGGTGCCGTAAGGCCAGTGGGGGTGCTGCAATAATCTATGAGAGGCGGTGCTGGCCTGGACCAAGGTCTCAGCAGTGGAGATGGCAAGAAGTCATCAGATTCTGTGTATATTTTGCCAGTAAAGCCAAAGGAATTTGCTGACAGATTCTGTGCAGCATATAAGCAAATGAAGAGTCAAGGATGAATTCAAGGCCTTCAGCCTGAGCCATGGGGAGGATGACATTTCCACTGATGTGTTAAGACTAGATGAGAGTCATCTTGGGGATGGAAAACAGCACAAACTCAGTTTTAAACCAATTGTGCATTAGGGACCCAGTTAGGAGATCTGCATAGGCAGTGGGCTGTAGTGTCCAGAGGCCCACACCGAAGTTATTGGCATATAGATGGTATTTAAAGCTCTGAGACTGGATGAGATCACCTAGAGAACAAATATAGACAAGGAAGAAAAGAGGTCCATGCTCTGAGCTTTGAGACACTCCAATATAAAAGGTTAGGAAAACAAAGAGGAACCAGAAAGTATACTAAGAAGGAAATCTCAGAGAGATAGGAAATGAATCAGGTGACTATGATGATTGGAGGCCTGGTAAAGATAGATCTCAAGTTAGGGAGAGGGATCGATCTCTGAAAAGCTGCTGCTCATTATATCAGATAAGGACAGAGGACTGACCACTGGGTATAGAAACATGGAGGTCATTAGTAATCACACAAGAAGAGTTTGGTGAAGAGGAGGGGCCAAAGTCCCACTGGAGTGCTTTCCCAAAAGAATGGGAGAGAAGAAATTGGAGACAGCAACTATAAATAAATTTCAAAACAGTTATTGTAAAGGGAAGAAAAGAAAGGTTGTGGAAGCTGGCTTAAGGGGTAAGTGGGCTGAAGTGTCTTTTTTTAAGATGGGAGAAGTAACAATAGGTTTCTATGATTCTAGGGATTACCCATGGCGGGGGAGGGGAATAATGCAAGGGACAGGGAAGATCTGCTGGAGCAATTTCTTGAATAGGTAAGAAAGGGTGAGCTCTAGTTAACAAGTGAAGGGCTTGACTCCTCCCAGAGCTCATCCACAAAGACAGGAGAGAAAGCAGAATAGATGGTCACAGGTGCTGGGAGGTGGGACTGTGCAAATTTATCTGACTGCCTCTACTTCCACAATGAACGAGTTTGGGGAAGGAGCTATGGAAGGACTGTACACAAAGGAGAAGATATAAAGCAACTGTCCAGGAGTTTAGAAGAGTGAATGCTTTAGGGGTATATCAGTATGATGCCTGAGCAACATTCAAGGCCAGTGATTACAATAACAGTTTTCTTTTAATCACTTAACGTTCCATTTTGAAATTATTTCAGAATTACCAAAAAAAGGTACAAAAATAGTTCAAAGAATTCCCATATGCCCTTCACCCAACTTCCATAAATGTTAACATCTTCTATAACCACAGGACAACTGGCAATATCAGGACATTATCATTGATCCACCACTATTAAGTAAAGTACAGACCTTTTTCAAGTTTAGTAAATTATCTTATTAATGTTCTTTTTCTGGAGTAGGACCCAAGCCATGATCCCTTTTTCCATGTGGTTGTGATGTCTGCTTAGTCTTTTGTAACTAGGAAACTTCTTCAGTCTGTCTGTCATCACTCTGACACTTTGAGACAAGCTAGTCATAGAATGCCCCTCAGTTTGGGCTTGTCTGTTTTTCCAGTTTAAATCAGGTATGTATTTTTGGCAATAATACCACATAGGTGACATGTCCATTTTAGTGCATGAGATCATGGAGCACCTAATGTCTGCCACAGTCCTCCACTGTAAAGCTAGTTTTTTTTTTTCCCTTTGTAATAATTAGGTGATTGTGAATTCAAAATACAAGCACTCTGCATGGTTTTTCTCCCACCCTATCCATCTCCACTGGTGCAGGTACTCAGTAGGTGGAGAACTGATTTAATACTGTCGTTTATCAAGTGAGTGCCTTAGCTAAGGTATAATCTAAAACAGTTGCTGATATCATCAAATAGAGAGGTTAACTGCTTCAAAAGATTTTCCATGCAGACCAGCGCAATCAATTATAGGAGGATGTTTGATGGATTACATGATTTCAAAGGACAAAAATAGCTCTGATTTCAAAGATTGTGTATTGATTAATTTATGTCCAGCCTTTGTGGAAATACTTCTGGGAACTTCTAGAAAATACTTCTTAAATCAATTTTTGTCTTGTCCAATGTATGGACTTACATACATTTGTATTTGAAGGGAGCCTATTGAAATATAAGCTCTTTGTAAGCAGAAAAGAGGTTCTAGATTTTTAGATTTTTATCAGCCATCCAACAGATACTTATTGGGCCAATATCTGGCCCAAAACCTGAACAATGTGTGTGTGTGAAAATAGGTGATAGGGAAAATAAAAGATGTATCAAATAACTAATTAAAACATAAGTCAAAGTTTTTCTCAAATGAAATGAAAAATGTGAATAAATATTCTGAAGTTTTGATAGTGTGGATGATAGTGTGGGCGTATGGTCTTTGTGAGTTTGGATACACTTCTAATTTCCTCTAAGCCTGTCTCTTCATCAAAATAAGAAAAGGAAAGAGTAAACAGCACTCACCTCCTAGTACATTACAAGGCATAGTGAGCAGATGGACGAGGAAGGCTCACCATAATGACTTCCTCGTCTCACCATAATGACTAATCTACGGCATATGCACCACAAGTACTTAATTTTTATTATAACTACTATTATTATTAGTCACCTTCCCCTGCTTCATTTTGTATTTTACTTTCTTTAAATACTTATTTGGAGAGAGACAGGGTGAGAGCAGGGGAGGAACAGAGAGAGAGAGAGAGAAGAGAGAGAGAATCCCAAGTAGGATCCATGCCCCGTGTGGAGCACGATGTGGGGCTCAATCTCAACAACTGTGAGATCATAACCTGAGTCAAAATCAAGAGTCGGATGCTTAACTGACTGAGCCACCCAGGAGCCTCTCATTTTACATTTTAACTGTAACTGTAACATGAGGGGAGTCAGCTAGGCCGGAATTCTCTAGCATGAATAAATATCTGGAAAAATGATCTGACTTTCCACAGTTGTCTTTAACGATTGCTTTACACAAGCAAACATAAAACTTGGCATAAACTGTTCACGTAGTTAGATCGTAACTATAGATCCAAAATTAGCTTAAAAATTAAATTCAAAACAATAACAACAAAATCGAATTACATCTTTTAATGAGGAGAGTGGTGATTTCCTGGAATTAAGTCACCCTCTGCCCTGTGTGTGGGTGCCAGTCCCCATGGACACAGGGCACAGGTTATTCTCTGTCCACCACCCACACGATCTACTGTGTTCTCCAGGAGATCAATTCTCTACTTCGCTTGCTTTGAACTCTTGCAGCCTTCAGTGACATTGTTTGGCCTTCACTTTGCAAAAACACATGATTTATTTGGATCCGGTTGTTTGCTCACTAGCCCTTGAAAATTAAGGGAGTAACTTGGCATCAATTCGAGGTCCATCTCTTAATGCAGACCTTGCTGATGCCCGGCTCCAAATCTTTCAGTCACTCTACTGCTTCAAAATCCTGACACCAAATTCCCTCTCAGACATACATTGGCAGTCTTCCTGAACCAGCTTCTTTCCTAGTCACACTAGGACGCCTGCCGCCATGGACTGAATGTTTCTTCCCCTTGTTTCGTATGGACATACCTAGTCCCCAGAGGGATGATATTGGGAGGTGGGGTCTTTGGAAGGTGATGAGGTCGTGAGGGTGTGATGAGGTTGTGAGGGTGGAGCCCTCATGAAAGAGATTAATGCTGTTATTAAGGAGGTCCCAGAGAGCTCCCTTGCCCCTTCTATTTTCCTGCCTAGGGCGTGGATTTTCTAGTTTCAGGGACAGGACACAGGGTATTTTGTTTCAGTTCTCCGCCTGCTGCAGACCAGAGAGTTCTTGCCTACATCCCACTGCCTGGCCCCTAAAAGCCCACGTCCTAATGAGACACCTCAATGGATCACCACAGCTTCACCACAAGCTTGGTTCACTGCCATTGACTTCTTTCTGTTGATCTCACCTATATATTTTATCTGATGTTTCTGTGTATTTGGGTGGGTAGGAGGCTGTCCAATTCAGCACTGGCAGCCATGGAAACTGGAATTCTAGCATCGATTTCTAACCAATTAAACTATACATCCTCATAAAATAACTTTACGACAGAATATATATATACATACACATATATACATGTATAAATACATATCTACTTCATAAGTTTCTGTCTGCTCATACGATGTATATATCGATATATAAATATATATATATATTTTTAAATGTTTTATTTATTTCTGAGAGAGACAGAGAGACAGTGTGAGCAGGGGAGGGTCAGAGAGAGAGGGAGACACAGAATCCGAAACAGGCTCCAGGCTCTAAGCTAGCTGTCACCACAGAGCCTGATGCGGGGCTCGAACCCACGAACCGTGATATCATGACCTGAGCCGAAGTCGGACCCTTAACCAACTGAGCCACCCAGGCGCCCCATATATATGTATTTTTAAGGAAGAGTACAAGTTCCAGCAACAAAATCCCTGTTACACGCAATTATAATAATAATGGTCATGGCATGACATTTCCTTTATATGATTAGGTTCTGAATTGCCACTGAAAAAAATAATAGTTGACATTTAGTGAGCATCTTCAATACTCCAGGCACCGTGTTAAAGCACATCAAGGGTCTTCTCATGTAGTTTTCACAGCTCTTTATGGGGTACGTGCCATTACTGTCCCAATTTGACAAATGTAGATATTAAGGTTTAAAGGTTGAGTAAATTTGACCAAAGTCATACAACTAGGAAATGGTGAGGCCAGCACTCAAACCATGTCTGTTCAGCTTTAGGGCCCAAATATGTAACCAGACTACATCTCACCTCAAATAGTCAAGGTAGGCAAACTGGGTATAGTAGGTATCCATAATATACAAAGATCCCTTAAAAATCACTGGGGGGCAGTGGGGGAGAAATAAACAGGCAAGAGATTAGGAGAAGTCCTTTATAATAGATAATATTCAGTAATAAACAGAGGAAAAAGATGTTTAAGCTCACTAATAATCAAATACAAATTAAAATAAGATGCTATTTTCTACCTATCAGAATGAAGATTAAAAAATGATTAATTCCCAGGACCAGTTAGCTCCCACGAAGGGAAATAAACACTTACACACAGCTGGTGGGAACTTAAATCAGGATTCCAAAAGACAAATAGGGAATGTTTTGTGAAAAAGCTTTTAAATGTTTATGGCACATGGAAAAAAGTCATATTTTTGAAAGAAACAATAAGGTTATAAAATAGCAATGAAACAATATTTTTAAATTAAAATATATATGTACACATGTATATTTCTATGTATATACAATGCTTTTAATTATATATTACAGCAAATATCAACTAATAATAGTTATCTCTATATGAAAAGGATTACAGGAAATTTTTCTTTGTTTATTTGTATAACTGATTTTTTTATAGTAAATATGTACTACTTTCATCACCCCTAGTTCAGTATTTCTTAACAATACCTGGGCAGGTTGAAAAAGCAAGGTTCTGAACCAGTAAAATCAAAGGCTGGATTAGAAAGAATGAAGTGGGTCTATAAATATGGTCCCATAGGATGTCTAAGATAAAATAAATGAAAAAAATTAAGTCACCAAATAATATAGACAATGTAATCTCTTTACTTAAAAATTATATATAATTAGATATCATAAATTATTTAATATGTATGAAATTGTACATATTCATTATATGTTATATATTAATTATATTATATTATATAATAAATATAATGGTTTGGGGACTACAGAGAGAGGACATTTACTTTCTACACATTTCTATTATTTTTTCCCAACAAGTATTAATTACTTTGATATTAAAACACTCAATTAGGGGCTCGTGGGTGGCTGAGTCAGTTAAGGTCATGATCTTAGGGTCCGTGAGACTGAGCCCCACTAGGAGCCCTGTGCTGACAGCACAGAGTCTGCTTGGGATTCTCTCTCCATCTCTCACTTCCCCTCCCCTAAACACCTCTCCCTTGCACACACACTCTCTCTCGAATAAACATTAAAAAAATAAGATAAAACACTCAAAAATACAAAAGTTGAAGGAGGAGCTGATCAAAATTTATAAAGCACACACATTTTTGTTCATTAAATTATGGAAATACCAAATTCAGTGTTAACATCCACCAAGCTTAACAGATATTATTTAATAAGAAATAAAATTATCCAGTCTAGTACTTGAAAATCAAATAGACCTCCAGACATTTTTACTCCAAGATTGGTCTATGTGGGAAATGTTAAGACATTCAATAATTATTTACACTTATGGTTACTGATCAATAACTGTTCATGAATGGAAATTAGTAATAGAACCACAGAGCATGAATATGTAAAGAGCCTTTAAAGGTGAGGAAACAAGCTTCACAAAAGTTCGTCATCTGAGACGACGAAGTCCCTGAGCCCCACTGAGTTCAGCTTCAGAAACTTTTGAGGTTGAAAACACACACAATAATTCCAACAACTCTCTTGGATCTTCCTTTGGAGACTGAGGCTCGAGCTGTCCTGAAGTGACTCAGTAATGATACTTCTTATATAAGCTTCATGGTCACACACTCAGGAAACATGCCCATTGTTTAGAAACAAATAGTATAAATCTGCCATAAAGGTCATTTACGGTCTCAGGAGACGGGATCTTCATCTTCTCTCTCTTTGGAGCTGTGTGACCTTCCTGGCACTAACTTCCTGTGCTTCACCCCCACCCCATCAAAGTCTATCCCTTAGCCTTCAGAGAGGTGCTATGCAGTACCTGGAAGAAAGGTGCCTATCAGACGGACATGGTGACCTCATGCTCTCCTGGGAGGGCCACCGCCCCGGATGCCTGAAACATTCCTGGGGAATGGGGCCACTCTTCTCCTGATGCCCCCAGCCGCCCTTCTCCTCCCTGCCCGTGGGCAGCCTGTGCAGAAAGGGGTGCAGGACTCCCTCCCATCCTCTGCCTCTCGGTGGCACTGCTGGGCCTGGGCTCTCTCACACAGCAGATGCTCTCTGGCCTCTTGTTTGTGGATGACCAGTGGCTCTCCCCGAAGCGGGGACTGGAGGGGGCTGAGCCGCTGCTGCTTCTCCAGCCTTGGGGCCCAAGCGCACTGCACCTGGCCCCTGGTTCCTGAGGTCCAGGGTAGCCTCGCTTCCCATTCCCAGCCACCCCCTTGGGTCACCACTGCTGGTGGAGCGTCTGAGAAGCCAGGAGTGGGGGTATGGGGGGAGAGGTCTTGTTGGAAAGAGTCAGGTGTCTCCTTGTCCTACTGTGTGCTGAGTGGACTGACTTGGCAGCGCGCCCGCCAGGTGTTACCTGTGCCAGGCTGCCAGCCAGGGACTGAGCAATGGTGGAGGGCTGAGTCAGCCCCCCGGTGCCTGGCCCCCTGAGGACTACCATTGTGCCTATACATGTGTGCCATGGTTCCCTTACCTGTTCTTACTACAAAGGTGCCTGTCTGTGTGGATGTTGCAAAAGAGCAGAGGTCATTTGGGGTAGGTCTAGAGGTCAAGCAGAAGAGAAGAGCCTTGCTTCCATTTCAGCCAGAGTCCTTCCCCTTCTGTGATTCCTATATTCTCCAGCCAGCTCATGTCAATAACTCATACAGAAAATTCTGGCTTCTTAAAATCCACACCTCCACTACTAAAGAACGTTCTTGCAGTGTTTGATGCTCTAATACTTCTACACCTTATAGAAAACATTTCATTTTCAAAATGACGTTTTCCCCTTGAAAATAAGGACAAATAAGTGAAATGCATGTATTAATAACCCCTCTGGGCCAGGTCGACTTCTCAGGTGTAGGTCTGAAAAGCACACTGCTCTAATTCATCACGGCTCACTTTACAGCAGATTAGCAAAACCGGCCCTTCCGGTTCCTAACTAAATAATCTCTACTAAGCAATCTGGTGGCAAGCCAGATTTGTTATATTAATGGATCCACTTTCAGTCACTGTGGTCAATTGCTTCAGCTCTTCGCTGACCCCGTTAGTGTTATCTCCCTCTTACCTTCACCGGGGACACACCAAGTGACTCACAACTATGTACTGAGAAGAACCAGAGTGAGTGTGCAGGGTGAGATGCCTTTTCTCCTTCCAGGTAGGATCACTTGGGTAAAGTGACACACCAAGTTACAAATCCACTGTAAGCAATCCTTTTTAAGGCCATCATTCTGGGTTTGGAAGATGGGGTGGGGTGGGGGAGCAAGGAAGAAGGGAATGCTCTGGTTTTCTTAGCTCCTGCTGAAAGGAATGGTGACTACAGGCATCTCCTTATGGGTCTGACTCAAGGCAGGTTGGTTGTTGAAGGGGCGTGTGGGGCTCCTGAACACAAGGAAGGGACCCCACAGCAATGGCATATAAGAGTTCCATGGCTCAGAGCAAGGTACCACACAGTGAGAAAGTATCACCCAATGAGAAGCAGGATGGCAAGGGAGCATCCAATGAGAAGGTACCATCCAGTGAGAAATAGGATGGCAAGGTACCATCCAATGAGAAGCAGGATGGCAAGGTATCATCCAATGAGAAGGTACCATCCAGGGGCGCCTGGGTGGCTCAGTCGGTTGAGCGGCCGACTTCGGCTCAGGTCATGATCTCACAGTTTGTGGGTTTGAACCCCATGTTGGGCTCTGTGCTGACAGCTCAGAGTCTGGAGCCTGCTTCAGATTCTGTGTGTCCCTCTCTCTCTGTCCCTCCCCCACTCATGCTGTGTTTTTCTCTGTCTCAATAATAAATAAACATTTAAAAAAAAAGAAAGAGAGAGAAGGTACCATCCAATGAGAAGCAAGAGCACAAAGTCTCATCTTGCTTGGTCTTCTGCACCCAACCCTCTTGTAATTACAGAACCTTATCTTTGAAGCAAATCCTAATCAGAGCCATATTAATATGTCAAAGAGATAAAAGTGTAGGTGTTCTGCTTGGAATTGCATTGACAGAAGAGTAAAGAACTACAATCTGTCTTCCCCCATGGTACCTGATTAGAGTTGGACACCATATCTCCTTCCATTGGAGGCTATTATGTCACCTAGAAAAACTGGCAGAGGAAATGAAGCAACTTTCTCCACGCCACCAAGGCAGGTCACCACCTGGGACAGGGTGAGGAGAGAAGCAATGTCCTGGAACTTCCTCTTTTCAACCCTAACAAAGTCTCATCAAAACATGAGGGTCAGGGATTGAGATCACTGTAAATTCTGAAGGACTGTCAAGAAACGCTAAACTCACTGTACGATACAGAAACAGTCAGCCACCCTTCAACTGGTCCAGCTGTGGTGTAAGAAATGCTTACTAGTTCCCTGTTAACAAAGAGAGAATGACGCACCATCACCTGTCCAGGCAATCTGTGTTCTTCCCGACCCTAGTCCCCACATGCAATTTTAGCCTATCCCACATAAGAATAAAACATAGGCTTAGTCGGGGTTGTGGGCATAAAGCAGAATGATAGGTCTGAAGAGCAAATCCATTGTATTTACTGTGGAAGGTCATAATCTGCTATTTGTCTTAGAGTGTCATCACAATGCATTTCTACTCACCTATGGTTCGAAATGCTACATGTCTTTTTTGGGGACTGAACAGAGGGCATGCAGCTCATATACCTTATGCCTATGGCGCATGTTCCTTATAAATTTAGGACTGAATCTCAGCTGGTTCCAAGGACCCAGTAGATTAATCTCCTAAAGTCTGGTGGGCACATTAGAAAAAACCTGGGAATGGTTATATGCTTTTGAAAGACCTTTCCCTCCAGCCATTCAAAGGAGGGTCACATTTCAGCCTTTTCGCCTTTTCCACCTTTGTTCGGCTAACCAGCTGGCCTGGGGGATGTGGACAACAAGGTGGCTTTCATCCTTTTACTGGTTGAGACTCATCATGAATTCAGTCCAGTTCAGCCAATCCTGACAGCAGCTCACAGACTCAACTCACGTGAAGGACGAATCAAGGTCTCCTTACTTACATCACCCACTTGGACTCGTGGGTACAAGCTGTCCCACAGATCTCCGGCAGCCCGGAGGGGCATAAGGATCAGGAAGTGTCTAGAGCACGCATTTGTTTCACAATCTGAGAGCTGCAGGCTAGGTTCGCTGCCATGCTGGAGACATTAGCAAACTGTGATATTTATAGATAAATGCCCAGGATTCACCCCCAATGCTCCCAATACTCTGGTTTACGTCAACTATCATCACATAAAGCAGAGCCAAGGGGGATAGGACACCTGGACCATTTGTTTTCTAACAATTAGCATCCAGCAAGGACTCATCTGTACCCACACAAAACTAAGTCTGATACAGATTATTGCTTTAAATCTCAATACCCTGAGTTAGGTACCATTTTACCCCATTTCACAGGTGAGGAAACTACTGGGGTTTAGAGAGGTTAAGCAGCTGCTCCAAGGGCAGAGCTAAGAGGGGGCAGCCAGGGATTTGAACCCAGCTGAGCTATGTTATGCTGCCTTTGAAAATTGATGCAGAGACTAGAATTCTCAATTAGCACGATAATGGCGGGGTAAGATAAAACAAAATCAACACTTAGAACAGTGCCTTCCATATAGTAAGTAACCCTCAGGGGCTTTCATCATTCACAGCACTGAAGGCAATGTTGGTTAGTCAACCTAACATTAAGGAAACAAATATTAATTTCCTTTCTTTGGTGAAGGACACAGTCACACAATATACACAGATATCTACTATATCTGCTGGGTATAGGCCAACAGTCTAAAACCATCACTGAAGCAAAGGAAATACCAAATTATTTCCAAGTATTCAGAGTCGTGTGAATAAACAACCCTACTCTACCCAAACAACGTAACATAAAAAAAAAATTAAAAATTTAAAAACCTCAAGTAGTTATAATTATAGATAAATAAAGTCTTTGAGGGGCACCTGGGTGGCTCAGTCAGTTGAGCAGGCAACTCTTGATTTCAGCTCAGGTCGTGATTTTACAGGTTCGGGGATCCGGAGTTGAACCCCCACATGGGGCGCTCACAGCGCAGAGCCTGCAGGGATCCTCTGTCTTCCTCTCTCTGGCCCTCCCCTCTCCGTCCCTCCCCTCTCTTAAAAAAAAAAATAAATGTTAAAAATAAAAATAAAATAAAGTCTTTGAAAATGATTTAAATTTTCCTTTCAATGTACAAAATTATAAAGCCTCAAACAAACCATTATAAGTTTTAATAAAGTTTGAAGTTTAGCACCTACAAAGTACCTTATGCATAAGTTTTCAATAAATCGCTGTCTTTTCGTTATGCTTGGGAGTTTTTAAAAACTCTATGATGCAGGTCGCATAGTGTGTTCTTATTAAAGATTTTTAAATCATTTCCTTAGTAATATTTTTTTAAGGGAATCTCAGGATCAATCTCTACTTCAAATAAGGGAAAGGAAATAACCATCACCCGGAAAGACAAAAAGAAGTAACTAAATAACTGGCCAAAAATAATTAAAATAATTAAGAACAGAAATGAAGTTTTTAGATATGAAACGTAAAAGGAAAAGCAGCTTCAAAATATTTTTATTAACATTTAAGAAAATGTTAAACTGTTCTCTACGCCGTAGCATGAAAACAACACACGAAATATAGCCCCCGTGATAGGTGACAACTAAAGACATTTCACAGCACCGTCTATATAATTAAACAGGAAAATTCAGACCAAGAAAATACCTCTTTCTCAGAAGCATTTTGGTGCCCTAGGTTACCATGTGGACTCAGCAGTTTAACCAACGTGCACTCAAAAAGAACTCTTCATTTTTCAAAAGAACTTCTAAAAACTACTATGAGCGTAAAAATACAAATTACTCCAGTTATTTCCATAGGGCAAAAGGTTAGATTAAATCAGCACTGACCAAAATGGTTAGTAAACCTCTGTTGTTTAAAAGGAAAATAAATAAATGAGAAGCATTTGGAAAACGGTTAAGATGTCTAGCAAAAATTTCTATACCTTTCCAGCAGAGCACACAGCTCTTTCACCAAAGGCAAATCTGAGATTCCCCAAGTATTCCCCACCAGTAGGAAATCAACAGCATTACCTGTGGGGTGCCTAGGGTTTCTTTTGCATAAGCTTTTATCTCATTTTAGCAACATTTAAAAAAAAAAGCACAAAACACAGGATGTATATAACCTTGGCTCACCATTCCTCTGGTCTCCTTAATACAATCTGCTAAAAGAGGGAAGTGTTGTGGTTCAGTTTTTTCAAGCTCCATCACGTGGTTCTGCCAAATTGCAGAGCTAATATGACAAATAAATAGGCTGGCAGTGCTGTACAACAGGTAAAATAGACCCTTAAAATCAAGGACGGAGCCACAGTATTTAATGACACATGATTTTTTTTTAAGGGAAAAAAACTGAGGTAGTAACCTTTTCAAAAATAGTAAAAAAATAATAATAAAATAATCCCAATTGAATGTGATTTGTGCTTTCTAAATGCAGCCTGCACTCGTACATCATTTCCATATTGAAAGCCCAAGGTTCTACCTGGTACTTGCTAGAAGGAAATCTGCAGGGAATGAAGCCTGGTGCCTGATTCCATATATGACAAAGCATTTTTTTAAAAAAAACTATGATAAGCACATTCCCTTGATTTTGACCATGCAATACTAAGCATAAACTTTAAAGGCCAAGCACTGGTCAGTAAAACTGAATCTCAGTTTCTCATGGTTCAAACAACTTTTAAGAGCATAGGAACCTGACTCAATTTAAATACTGAAACACACATTTATATGAGAAATACACATTTTTAGGCCTAAAAATATAAACATTTTTTACACTTACAAACTATGCACAACAAATATTACTTGAAACAAAATTTAGCAATCACATCTGCCTATTGCTGTCAACTTTCTTCTTTCTAGAGAATTATCAATCCATGGAGCAAAATCTAGATGCAAAAGCAGAAAAAATTCATGGTCTGTGGCTGCAGTCTCATTGGGACACAATAATCTTACAAGGAAAAGAAACCACATGCTAATACCTTAGAGAAAAACAAGGTGCGTATTTCCCAGAGTCTGATGAAACACTTTTTTACTTCTCCACTTTTTGCACTGTTTAAAAATCTATGCTTCCTCCTAAGAAGAAAAAGGAAGACGTCGTTAGGGACTAAATCTTGAAGGATCGCCAAAGCTAGACAGATTTATAAACAAAAGTCCCTCATCTTCCAACATCTGTTACTAAAGTTCCTACACTTGTGCTTAAGGGGGGGGAGGGGGGGGGAACCAGACTCGGAGGAAGCTCCATCTGCATTACTTTCTGAGTTGGGATTTACACACCTACCTGATGAGTTTTCTCTCATACTCTTTCTCCCTCAAATCTTCAGAGAAACATGCACATACACGCAAACGCAGACGATGTACCGATCACCGGACGTACAGGTTTATCAACACCGAGACAACACCGAGACAGAGGAGACAAGCCATATTATGATACTCAAAACAAATGACTGCAACAGTGAGAAATGGGTTTCTTTTAAAGCCCGCTTGGACCCTTAATGCCCCTATTCCTACTCAGTTTCTCTTCATCCAGGAACTTTAAAGGATCAGAAAGGCAAAACCGTTTGCATTAAAAGTAAGAGGAAGAAAACAGCATGTTCTTTTTTCGGGGGTACTATAATCTCAGCCACGGGACCCCGCTGCGCCCAGGTGCCCCATCACAGAACGCCAGCCCAGACCCTAGATACATCGTGTAATCAAGAAGAGTAAATAAATAATAGTGGTCAACGTCATTAAGAATGAGAAAAGGAATAATGATTGTCACCACGGGGTTCCGTACAGCAGCGGCACAGGGAGCGGGCTTCNGGCCGGGCGGTGCGGAGGGGTCGAGGATAAGTCATCTAGGTGCTTTCTCTGCGGACAACATCCCGCGGGGGGACTCGCACCCTCCCTTGAGCTTTACCTGCTGCCTCAATTCCGAGGAAAAGAGGAAAGAGGAAAAGCCGGTTGTTTTGAGTTGTAGCTGATTGCCCTAAAGGATAGTGTAGGCGTCCAACCCATCTTCTCTGATAATACGGAAGGAAAATTACCAGCATCAAGGGAGACACACTAACAGGGAGAATACCTTGAACGCTTCTATGCAAAGTTCTCTTTCGGGAATAAAACGTCCCATTTATGCAGCTCCAAAGCATTCCCTTCCGGACTGTCAACGGAATAGTGATGAGCCAGGCACTTTGATGTTGCCTTGAGAATTTAGCGCATGTTTTGAGCTTCTGGCATCATATGTAAATAGTACTAATTGGAATAGAGATCCTGGAAAAATCTCATTATATTGAAGAACATCTTATTTTGGGGTTAAATAGTAGGACCCAACTAGTAACGGTTGAAACCTAACAGAAAGAAAACAACTTACTTGTGAACAGTTGCATTTTTCAGGTCTTAAGAGGCTATCACGGAGAGATTTCCTTACCTTTTTAACCAAATCTTTTTCCAAATATGTGAAGTGATAACATTTTGAAGGTAGAGGGGGAAAATGAGTGTTATTTCTACTGTTCTGGAAAATCAGTATCTACTACATGATATAGCATGGGCAGAGTGAACATTTTACTAATATGAGAAATTTTAGAATGATCCTGATTGGTAATAGTACATGTATTTTAGAATTGTGTTAATTATAAACCTAAATTTTATCTAGATTCTAGAAGTTTTAAAGAATTTTTTCTTATCCTCTTTTTCTTTTATAGGAATTCTGCTTGGACTCAGTACAGTATTAGCACAGAATGGTTTTCACTAAATGTAGATTCTAATGAATTATTTTTCAGCAACAATTCAAACATAGTGAAAACCTTTTCAATTCTCGCTTAACCAATAGCTGTGAAAAAACAGTGCTTATTGTTAATTAAAATGCAAAACCACCCACAACTACTTCGAAGACCTTTACCTCCAAAAGTCCCTAAGCTGCCTTTATCTAAGAAGAAAGTCTATACAGGTATGTGTATTAATCAAATATGTTACTCAGTTTATTTATTTTTCATGGAAATTTCTCAAGATGCACAGTTCAGAATCACAATAGTGAAAAAGACTCTCACTGGTAACCAGTAACTTCCAAATGTTTGTTGTGAGATGATAACATCCAATTCATTTCTACAGTTACAGTTGATCTTCATTGTTTGTTACCTAACTGCTAAAATTATTTCTAACACCCAAAACACTACCTTGTACTATACTTTATCTTTTTAACTCAATGATATGTCAATGAAGAACCCTTCAGAGCAGTAGAGACAGCTCTTTCTCCTTTTATAATAAGTGAAACTGTGTGTAAGAGAGTAGGATATATGGTAACTCTCAGTCACTAGCGGATGGATATGTGCAGGCAGTGAAAACATACATGTTCCCCCAGCTGCCGTCTAACAAAGGATATGCCCTGCCTTCTTGTTTCAGCTCTCATACTGTCAACAACTGCCCTTTTCTCAGTCTGTTCAGTCTTTTTCCTCAGTGTCACGTTTTAAAATTTTTTGTGCCTTTTGTTGGTGCTTTTGCTATCTAAAATAGCCCCCAGTAACAGTGCTCAAGGGCTGTCTGGTGTTCCTAAGCCCAAGAAGGCTGCGATGTGCCTTACAGAGAAAAACATGTGTTAGCTGAGCTTCCTTCAGGCATGAGTTGCAGTGTTGTTGGCTGTTCAATATGAAGCAATCAGCAATATATGTTAAGTGTCTTTGAATAGAAACATGTATCAAACAAGATTATGTACTGATTGGTTGTTGATAATGTTGAGACCAGAAGCTTAGAGGAAACTAGACCTATATTTGCCTTAGAAGCAATGGCTCAGTACTGGATAATTCAGTGTTCACTGAGATTTTATAGAATAGAATGGCCACGAATAACAAGAATTGACTGTACTTCCTTGCACAGTGCTGGGAATTGGGGATGTAATGATGAGCAAAAGAGCCTTTGTCCATCCTCTTTATTCGTTGACCTCTGTTTGGATCAAATAATATATAAGTAATTGTAAAATTACATTGTGATAAGTGCAGTGAAGTGAGGAGGAGCCACTTGGATAACCATAACTTTATATAAAGCCCTTCATCCTCTGTTTATGTATGTGGTATCTGTTGATCCTTACAGCAATGATAAAAGCATGTTTCCACTTCTTTCCCCTTTTCAGTGCCCTCAGTCACCTTATTTTAGTTGATTGTATTCATTATTTTAGAATGTATTTCATTATTTTAGCGTAAACATGTATACTATTAAATTTGCCTAGTCTATAACTTGATTTAGAGTGTTAAATTATTGCCTTTGATTCATGGCTATTAAAGATGTATAAATCAACATGCCCTATACTATCTCCAATTTCCTATCCCACTTTCCTTTTCAGCTTTTGTTATATCATTTCTACATTGTCATTTCTAGAATGTTCTATATTTCTACATTTACAACCTATTCTGTAACAATAATGCCCACAGTTATATGGATTTACTGCTCATGACCGGTTCTTTTGTTGTAGTTTTTTCATTCATCTTTTGGTTAAAGTCTATCCTCTAGTACAGAGTTCTCACTATTCACATTTTGGGATGGAAAATTTCTTTTGTCGGGGAGGGGGCTCTCTTGAAGGTTCTATGACCTTGACTGTTAATAATCCTGTGTTTCTAAAGGCTCTTGGTGGAGCATTTTGCATATAATAGGTGTTCAAACTATTTGTTCTTTAAATCCATTAAAACTTAAAATGACTGAAATACAATTTGTAAAAATGAATATTCAAACACTGAAATAAAACCCTGAAATAAATACCTATAATTTGTATAAGATGCTAGATGCCATAGGGAGTTAATGACATGAGTGATCTGGTCCCTGCCTTTCAGGATGTTTTAAGACCTTTAATCAAGTTCTAAAGGTGAGATACCCATAAAATAAAAACCTTAAGAGTATAAAGCAGCATAAAATTATGTCCAATTAATGGTATAGACAATAGTAGTTCATACATGTGAGTGAGCACTGGAGCAGGAATGCGGCTTGAACTAAGACTTGAAGAATAACTAAAAGTGGAGTGAAATACGTTTTATAGAGGAGACTTGTGTAGTGTAGTTTTTGATGGCAGAGGAGAGTCTATTGGAAAAGTAGAAATTTAAGATACTAGAAAAAATCACAGAGAAATGTATCAAAGAATAGAGTAGTATGGAATTGAAAAGAGATATTGTCTTCATTGGGAAGATATTCCTAAGCACCTCTTCCCCCTTCACCTGGTCAGAGTACCTTCCTTTATGTTCCCATAGCATTCCATGTTTACCCTTACCAAGTGCGTGTCATTCTCTAGTATAACTGCTCACCTGCCTAGTTTCTACATTTAATTGTGAGATGTTTGATGGCAGTGAGGTTTGTGCTGTGTGACTGTACCCTCAGCACAATGTATACAGCTGGCCCATGGTACGTGTTAAATGTTTATTGATTAATGAGAGCAGTAAATGTGGGCTATATTAATCAAGAAAAATGGATTGATTAAGGTTTTTAGGTAGACATTAAAAGAAGAATGATTTCAATTGGTTAGTAGGAGAAGGTATTCCATGCAGTGTGATCAGCATAAGAAATTAAATTACAAACGAGCAGTATGGACTTTGTGATTGGCAGTAATAATTAGAGTATCTGAGGGTTTCCACTAGAAACTAATGAATCATTAGACACCAAAGTCACATAGATATTTTTTGTTTATTTATTTATTTATTTTTGAGAGAGAGGGAAAAAGCCCACATTTAGGGGAACGGGAGAGAGAGGGAGAGAGAGAATCCCAAGCAGGCTTGCCCAATGCAAGGCTGAATCTCACAACTTCAAGATCATGACCTGAGCCAAATTCAAGAGTCAGAGGCTTACCTGACTGAGCCACCCAGGTGCCCTGTTTTTTTAAAAAAATGTTTCCAGTTCACACAGATTTTTACTCACCAAACTAAGGAATCTGAATTATCACTGATAAGATTCAGATAATTTGATGAAAACTTTATAAGGTTGTATCAGAAAATCAAGGGTGAAGTTAAATTGATGAAGACTAGGATAATGGCAGTGAAAATTAGAAGGGAAAATTTGGTTTTTTAAAAATATCACTTAACTATGAGAAAAGGAGGTTAAAATGCAATAGCCTGTGTGGAAGCACTTTATAAGCTATAAAATCACTGAGTGGTTGTAAGATGTTATGATACTTGTAATACCTCTCACTTGGTCTGGACTTATTTGCTGACTTGTAGGAACCTGGAACAGTGCAAAATGCACTACAGTGGGAATCCAGGGATCTGAATTCTGGTCATAGCTCCAACACTCATAAGATGTGTGGCCTTAGGAAGTCATTAAGTCCACATGTCTTACCTTTCTATTCTGCAACAGCAGAACTTAATTAGGTCACTGATTGTCTGTCTTCATCTCCACTGTAAACCAAATCCCAGAGAACAATAGCTCACTTTTTCTGTGATTCCCATGGTAGGAAAGGAAAGAGGAGTGGGACAGAGGAGGAAAGCGGTGGGGAATTAGAAACTTTAGAGTTGACATATATAATTTGAATATAGTCTGGAGTTGATTAATTGGATGTGTTAAATGTGAGGAGTTAGAAGTATGGCAGACAGAAAAATAACCCCACAAAAGATATCAACATCCTAATTTCTTGAACCTGTGAATGTTATCTTCTATGGCCAAAACAGATAGAAAGAAAGAAGGAAAGAAAGAAAGAAAGAAAGAAAGAAAGAAAGAAAGAAAGAAAGAAAGAAAGAAAGAAAGAAAATGTTATATGGCATTCCATATATGATCAAGTTAAGTATCTTGTGATGAAAGATTATTTTGGATTATTCAGGTGGGGCCCAAATGCAATCACAGGTCTCCTTATAAGAAAGAAGCAGAGGGAGATTACATACACACACACACACACACACACACACACACAGAAGGTGATAGGAAGATGGAGCAAAGAGAGATTTGAAGATGCTGGCCTTGAAGACAGGCGTGATGTGGCCACAAGCCACGGCGTGCTGGCAGCCACCAGAAGCTGGAAGGGGCAAGGAGTGGATTCTCTACAGGAGAGTCCAGAGAGAACAGGGCTATGCTGGTACCTTGAGTTTGGGCTCAGTTATATAATTTTGGACTTCTGGCTTCCAGAACTGTGAGATAATAAATTTCTGTTGTTTTAAGCCATGAAGTTTGTGGTTATTTGTTGCAGCAGCTAGAGGAAACTAATACAAGAAGAATCTAGGATTCAAGTTTGTGTGTGTGTGTGTGTGTGTATGTGTGTGTGTGTGTGCATGCATGTTCATGTGTGTGACTAGATAAAAGATGTATCTCTATGAGATACAAGAGGACAGAAACTGCTGATACGTTTGTGTAGACATGATAAGTTTGAGGTGCTTAGGGATTCCAGACCCAGATTTAGAATTATTATTGTATATGGAAAATTAGTTAAAATGAGAGGAGGGATAATGGTAGAATCTTTGGGAATACTAAGTGGTAAATTGAGAAAGAGAAACGTTTGCCTAGAGAAAGATAAATGGGCAGGTGGTTGGAATGGAAAAATGGCTTTCATGAGAGTCAAGGAAAGAGTGAATTTCATGGAGAATAGGGTGGATTAGAGTATCAAATGCAAAGAGGAGGTCAAATAAAGGTAAATAATAGTGTGTACCCAATAGGTTTAACAACAAGATACCAACAATAACTTTGTGATAATAGCTTTGGTAGTAGAGGTGGAAAATTCCAGGTCATAAAGGTTCAAAGAGTATATAGGAGGAAACTTTCAGTTTCAGCTTCAAAATGTAAACAGATTGAAAGTCATCAGTCATATCTTCATAAGGGGAAAAAAATAAACAAAATGATAATCAGTGACTTTCTTAGATCCATCAAAAAATATGATGGTGCCTGGGTGGCTCAGTCAGTTGAACGCTGACTCTTGATTTTGGCTTAGGTCATGATCCCAGGGTCATGGGATCCAGCCCTGCATTGGGCTCAATGCTGAGCATAGAGTGAGCTTGAGATTTTTCTCTTCTTTCTCTCTGTCTCTCTCTCTCGGTAAAATGCTCAACTGAAACCAAAAAAAGAATAAAAGGAAGGGAATATTAAAAAAAAAAAAAAGCAGCAGCAGTATACATGTTCTCCATATGCCAATTTAAAAAAATGTTATAGAGAGGAAGGCAAACCATAAGAGACTTTTAAAAAAATTTTTTTTTCATAAGAGACTTAAATACAGAGCACAAACTGAGGGTTGATGCGGGGGGCAGGGGAGAGGGGAAAACGTGTGATGGGCCAAATTGTTGGGATGAGCACTGGGTGTTGTATGTAAGCAACGAACCACGGGAATCTACCCCCCCCAAACCAAGGGCACACTGTACACACTGTATGTTAGCCAACTTGACAATAAATTATATAAATAAATAAACAAACAAACAAATAAATAAATAAAACTGCTACAGTAGATTAAAAAAACATGACCCAATTATATGTTGTCTACAAGAAACTTACTTTTTTAAAAATTATTTGTTTATTTTGAGAGAGAGAGTGCGTGCAAGTGGGGGAGAGGCAGAGAGAGAGAGAGAAAGAGAGAGAAAATCCCAAGCAGGTTTTATGCTCTCAGTGCAGAGTCTGACTTGGGGCTCAAACTCACGAACTGTGATATCATGAACTGAGTCAAAATCAGAAGTCAGACACTTAACCAACTGAGCCACCCAGGCACCCCCACAAGAAACTTACTTTAAATATAAAAACACTGATAGGTTAAAAGTAAATGTATAGAGAAAGACATACCATACTAACACTAGTCTAAGGAAAAAAAAAGTGGCTATATTAATTTCAGACAGAGCAGATTTCAGAACAAGAAAAGTTATTAGAGAAAAATAGGAGCAATACTTACTTATAATGGGGTCAATTCTTTAAAAGGACATAAAAATCTTTAACTGACATGCACCTAAGAAAGAGAGAGTCAAAATATTTCAAGCAAAAACTGCTAGAATTGTTAGGAGAAATAGATAAATCCATTGTTATAGTGAGAGTTCCACACCCCTTATTGGTAATTAACAGATCTTGCAGGCAGAAAATTAGTAAGGATTTAGTTTAACCAAATAGTACCAACAATTGACAGGATACAATTGACATTTGTAGAGCACTTCATCTACCACAGCAGAAAACATTCTTCTCCCTCACATAAGACCCTAATCAAGCTAGACCACATTCTGGGCCATAAAACACACTTAAAAAAAAACAACAACAACAGATACTATGTGGTGTTTGTTCTCAGAGCACAATGGGATTAAACTAAAAATCAGTAACAGAAAGATATGTGGAAATCCAAAAATATTTGGAGACTAAACGTACTTAAATAGCACAGGGGTCAAAGAAGTCAGAGATATTTTAAAATGTTTTGAACTGAATGAAAAGAAAATAACAGCCTATCAAAATGTGCGGTGCAAAACAAAAGGGCTTAAAAGGTATGTCTAGCCTTGAATGCATATTTTAGAAAAAGAAGATTAATCTAAAGCACATACTTTAAACTTTTACTTTAGGAAACTAGAAAAAGGAGAAGAATATAAACCCAGAGCAAGCAGAAGGAAAGAAATAATAATTAGAGCAGAAATTAAGTTGAAAAAATCAACAAAATCAAAAGCTGGTTCGTGGAAAGATTAATAAAATTGATAAAACTCTAACCAGGCTATCTAAGAAAAAAGAGAGAAGAAATAAATTACTACTATCAGTGATGAAAGAGGGTTCATTGCTTTTAAGTCTATAGACATTTTAAAAAAGATAAATACATATTATGAACAACTCTAGGCCCACACGTTTGGTAACAGATAAAAGGGACAAATTCTTTCAAAGACATAAACTACCCAAACTCACAATACGTAAAATATATAATCTGTTATAAATAATGTTTATATTTATAACTAATCTATTACTTTATAGTCTTGAAGAGGCCTATTTTTTTTAAAGAAATTGAATCAGTAATTAATAACTTTGCAAAATAGAAAGCACCAGGCCCAGATAGATAGGGTCACTGGTGAATTCTACTAAACATTTAAAGTGGAAATTATATCCATTCTCTACAAACTGTTCCAGAAGATAGAAGCAGAGAGAACACTTCCTAAATCAACTTGTGAGAGCAGTATACCCTAATACCAACACTAGACAAAGAAATTACAAGAAAACTACAGATAAATATCACCCATGAACATAAATGCTAAAATCCTCCACAGAATTTTAGCAAATTGAATCCAACAATGTATGAAAATAATTGCATACCATGACCAAGTGGGGATTTATTCTAGATATGTAAGACTGGTTTAATGCTCAAAAATCAGTTAATTTAATCCATCAGATCAATAGCCTAAAGAAGAAAACTCATGTGATCATATCAGTAGATATAGAAAATCCATTTGTCAAAATCCAGCATGCCTTCGTGAAATAATTCTCAGCAAACTAAGAATAGATGAGAACTTTCTCAACTTGATAAAGAAGATCTACCCCAAATCCCACAGCTAACAACATCTTTAATGGTGAGAAACTAGATGCTTACCCCCTAAAATGACAAGCAAGGGAAGGATGTCCCCTCTCACCACTGCTATTAAGCAATTGTACTAAAAAATCCTAGCCTAATGCAATAGGACAAGAAAATGAAATAAAAGCTGTACAGGTTGAGAATAAAGAAATAAAACTGTCTTTATTCTACATAGAAAATCCCAAAGAATCAACAAAAGAACTCTTGGAAATAATAATAAACAATTATAACGATGTTACAAGATACAAGATTAATAAACATAAATCAATTGCTTTCCTATATGCCAGCAATGAACAGTTAGAATTTGAACTACAACTTACTTTAGTATCAAAACACACTACAATTAATTTAGGCATAAACCTAATAATGTATTACAGGATTTATATGAGTAAAACTACAAAATTGTGATAAAAGAAATAAAAAATATATAAATAAATGGAAAGCTATTTCATCTTCATGAATAGGAAGATTCAATATTGTTAAGATGGCAATTATTCTAAACTTGATCTACAGAGTCAAAGAAATCTCAGTTAAAATACCAGCAAGTTACTTAGTGTATATTGACAAAATTATTCTAAACTTTATATGTAAGGAAAAATACAATACCGAAGAAGGTAAAGGAAGTAAAATAGTCACCACTCAGTTTTAAGACTTTATAGTAATAAAGACAGTGTTGTATTGGCAAAATAAAGGACAAGTAGATCAATGGATGAAAATAGAGAGCCAAGAAACAGATATTCACAAATATAGTCAACCAATCATTGACAAAAGAACAAAGAACAAAGATAAAGTCTTTTCAGTGTATGGTCCTGGAACAAATTAACTAGGTATCCACACACAAAAAATAATAATAATAACCCCAAAACTTAACCTAGGCCAGACTTTACACTTTTCACAAAAATTAACACAAAAGAAGCATAGACCTAAATGTACAAATGCAAAACTACAAAACTTCTAAAATATAACATAGGGAAAAAATCTCGATGACCATGGATTTGGCAATGACTTCTTAGATATGACATCAAAGGAAAAGTCCATGAAATGGAAGATTTATCAGGTTTATATTTCCAACTCTTTCCTTTGGAACATTCCCTTATGCATTAAATAGAAATAAAACAATACATAATAAAAATGAACAACCCATAAAGAAAAAATTGGTAAGATGAAATCCATTAAAATTAAAAACTTCTACTCTGTGAAAGACATTGTTAAAAGAATAAGAAGACAAGCCACATGCTGGCAGAAAATATTTACCAAACACATCTGATAAAGGATTTGCATCCCAAATGAAGGAACTCTTAAACTAAACAATAAGAAAAGAACTGAACTAAAATGTGGTCTAGAGGCCACTGGGTGGCTCAGTCAGTTGAGCATCTGACTCTTGATTTCAGCTCAGGTCATGATCCCAGGTTCCTGAGATGGGGCCCAGCATTGGGCTCCACACTAAGTGTGGAGCCTGCTTGGGATTCTATCTTTCTTCCTCTGCCCCTCTCCCTTGCTTGCATGCACACACACATTCTCTCTCTCTCTCTCTCTCTCTCAAGTAATAATAATAATTTTAAAAATAATAAAAGTGAGCTAAATATCTGTACAGTCACTTCACTGAAGATATCCAGAAAGCAAATAAGAATAGGAAAAAAAATACCACTAAACGTTTAAAAACAAAAACATTTTTTTAAAAGGGGGGACACCTAGGTGGCTCAGTTGGTTAAGTGGCTGACTTCAGTTCAGGTAATGATCTCGCAGTTTGTGGATTCAAGCCCCACATCGGACTCTGTGCTGACACCTCAGTCTGGAGCCTGCTTCACTTTCTATGTCTCCCTTTCTCTTTGCCCTTACCCAGCTAGTGTTCTGTTTCTCTCTGTCTCTCGACAATGAATAAAAATGTTAAAAAAATGTTTTTAAGAAAAAATGCTTAGCACCAAAAAAGAAGGAAATTAAGAAAAAAGATAAACAATGCTTAATATCATTTGTCATTAGAGATAACAAATTAAAACAACAACGAGATACCGCTGCATACATAGAGTAGTTAAAATACACAACACTAACACCACCAAATGCCAGAGAAGAACAAAAGAAACTCTTACTCATTCAAGGCTGTGTACTGCGTGATTCCAACTACTATAGTATTTTGGAAAAGGTGAAACAATAACATGGACAAAAAAAGAATCACTGACTGCCAGAAATTTGTTCAGAGAGAGAAGTATGGAATAGGTGAAGCACAGGGGAATTTTAAGATGGTAACATTATTTTTTATGATACTATAATAGCAAACGCATGATCTTACACATTTGTCAAAGTCTATGGAAATGTGCAACACAGAGAATGAACCCTAATGTAAAGTATGGACTTAAATTAATTGTATGTCAACACTGGTTCATCCATGCGCTCACTAATCAAGATGTTAATAATAGATAAAATTGCAGGGAAGGGGAATATATGGGAATTGTACTCTTGCTCAAGTGTTTTCATATCTAAAATTGTTCTAAAAAGAAAGACTATTAATTTATTTAAAAGTTACAGACTAAATAAAGAAGTCATCAAACTGAGTGTCAATTAGTCCACACTCCAGAAGGATAAATATGGTGAGATGGTGGTGGTTGGAGAAAGTTCTGGAGTTTGTTGAGGATCTTGCTTGTGTTATTATGTTTTGTTTTAATATGGGAGAGAGGGGAAAAGGTGAAGATAGTGGTGTGACCATTTGTTTTGAATGAGCTAGTTTTTATTAGTTCCATATAAGCAGGAAGCAAACATTATTCTCCTACTACTGCCCTTCAAACTCACACGGGGCAGACATCTCTCCTCCAAGGCTTTTCTAGTCCATTTTACCTATTAGCCTTGTGTCCTTTTCAGATATTAAATATTTCCATCTAAATCATTATTGCTTTTTAGTAGGCAATCAAACCTGCCCTTTCTCCCAGCTCAGACTACATCTGCAAATTTTTAGACAAGCCAGAGGGGGGCACCTGGGTAGCTCAGTTGGTTAAGCATCCGACTTCGGCTCAGGTCATGATCTTGCAGTTCGTGAGTTCAAGTCCCACATCAGGCTCTGTGCTGACAGCTCTGAGCCTGGAGCCTGTTTCAGACTCTGTGTCTCCCTCTCTCTCTGCCCCTCCCCTCCTTGTGCTCTGTCTCTGTCTCAAAAATAAATAAACTATAAAAAATTAAATAAAAAAAAAAAGACAAGCCAGAGGAAACAGGGGCATGACAAGTTCTTCCACCTCTTCTTTACTCCTTTTCCCCAACTTACAGTTTCTGCTCCTCCATAGGTGGGGCTAGGGATGGAGAAGAGTTAAGGAGTTAAGAATCAGGCATCAGTCTCTGTACTCCCTGAAATGCCAGGAGACACAAGTCGAGTAGTTTCAAGGACTCTCTTGCCTTGATTGGGCGGGCTAATCCTTTTTTGCTACTCTAAGTATAATTGGGGGAGGTGAGTAAGGGAATAATGAGGTGTCATTTTCTCCTTGGGACATACATTCCTGTTCTCGAAATGGTTCTCTGAGAATTCCCCTCATTGTTTGAGGTGGGAGGAAATCATCCTCTTCCACCTACCATGGGGAGGGGAAGATCAAAGAAACATGGATTCCAATAACTCTATCCAGAAGAATTCCTCTCTCTGAACTTGGGTCAGACTCTAGCCATCTCTTGTATGTAGACAGCAGATGGGTGAGAGCTGGGTTTCTTTTGGCTAGCTCTTTGTAAGCCTTGCCTTAATGAATCTGTTATCTCTTCTTTAGAATGCAGAGGTCCTCACCATTTATTGTATTCAATTAAGACAGTGGGAAAAAGTCATTTAACATTCTGTCCCACAGGAGAGAGAAAGCATATTCGGTGTATTGAGGTACCAAGGAATGCAGGCCATAGTGTGTTTTCTGGACCTAGGAGAGAAAATAACACTCACCATTGTAACCTAACTGAACTTGTAGTGCTTTGCATCCAGCATCAAGATATTATCGTTTTCAAAAGCCACATTGGTCTGATGTTTGGCCCTGAAAAGAAATTTAAGTCTTTGCTCAAAGAAGTTTCAAATGAGGAAGACATAATGAAGAATGATAAATAACAAAACTTCATCAAAGTCATGTTTACCCATCCGTATTTCCAGTTTTAGTAGCATCCTATCCTTTCTAAATCGAATACAATTTAGACTTTTCACTTTTCCAATTGATCACTCAAACTTTTTTTTTTTAATGTTTTATTTATTTCTAGGAGAGAGAGAGAGAGACAGCGTGAGCAGGGGAGGGTCAGAGAGAGAGGGAGTCACAGACTGAAACAGGCTCCAGGCTCTGAGCTGGCAGTCAGCACAGAGCCCGACGCGGGGCTCGAACCCACAAACTGCGAGATCATGACCTAAGTGAAAGTCGGACGCTTAACCGACTAAGCCACCCAGGCGCCCCTGATCACTCAAACTTTACCCCAGTCAGCTAAACAAAAGTCCTCATAGCTGAGCAGTTATATACAGAAATTCTTAGAAGGTGAAAGAGGGTGAGTATGAACACAAAGACATTAAATTTTGCCCCTGATACCTTGATAAATATAAACTAATTATGCCTTTTTTTTTTCTGGTTTAGCCAAGACTGGTAAAACTAAGCCAAAACGTGTGAAGCTCACTCTAGAAAAAACCACTTCAACTGAAAGAGAGAAAACGAGTCTTCCTGATGTTTCAAGAGATCGATCACAAATCCCTATCAATATCCAAACTCTCTTTGTTGATTATCATGTACAGGAAAGACTGAAGACTATTTCAATACCAAGGAAACATTTTAAGAGGGTCTATTGGCACTTTCCAGAGACTGCTACTGGCTCCATATTTTTTCCAAGCTGTCATTCAGCCTCAAGTCGAATTTTTTGGAAAGAAACAAGCCAAATGGAAACTTCAAGAAAAGCAAAACAAGCAGCATCAAAAAGAAAAAATCTTCATGCTGATAACATCTTCAAAGACCTTCTGATTCTCTCCTCAGAGTTCTCCAGACCTGCAAGAGCCCCTTCCCCAGTTATTACTCCCAAGCTCAAGGAATTTCTCCCTGAGTCTCTACCTTTATCAACGAAGAAAACCTTTGTTTTTAAGAAACGTCTGATAGATTTAAGTGAAACAGAGCCAGGGCCTCTACTAAGAAGTATGCCTGTTAAAGCAGAAAGCCAGTGGTCTGAACATTTAAAACAAAACACTGCAGTGGTACTAACTATTAGTCATTTTCCAGGTGCCCTTGTTCTACCACCACCAATTTTACCAAGAAAACCTCGAAGACAGTCATTGTTAGGTAAATCCACTTTGAACATGGTTTGTAATAATGGGGCCAAGTAGAACAAAGGGGAGAGAAGGCATGTAAGCAAGGCTGTTTTCCCATTGGGTTTGCAGATGGGGATGCTGGGATCCCTTTTTCCCATACATACATTCAATATATGAACCAGAATGCAGTAACAGAAGTATCGACCTTGCAGGTCTGCCAAGGTCAAACTGGGTGCTCTACTCAGATGGTGGTAGTGGGAACCAGATGAGGAAGTTCAAAGGATCAGAAAAGTCAGTATAAAAGAGGAGTGAGAATGAACAGTCATTCAAAAGGTGATCAAGATGAACTCGAGAAGCAGAATGCCAAGGCTGCATATTTCTTGGATAATCCAAATTCGTTAAAAGATGGACAATGATAATGAAATCATAACACCCCGAACATGCATGTTCACAAGTATCCAAAAAGTTGTTTCATTTTTTTCTTTATTCTAGAAGCTCAAGTAGCAGAATCTAAAAATGTGGAAAGTGCTTCAAGGCAAAGCATGTCAAACCTGAATGAAGGTAAATGCTAAGCTTATTTCATTCTTTTAAAAAACTGTATAGAAATGTATCTTTCTACAAAAGTATTCATGATTTTGTGTTGGTGTATGTGTGTGTGGTTCACACATACTTCTCACCTCATGTTCAACTCTTTAGGCCATTTACTCAGCAACTATTTTTTAAGTATTGACTATAAACCCAAGTTTGTACTAATGCTGAGAACATAAAAGCTGGAGTATTCTTAATCTGCGCGGGTTAGATAAACATGCAACAATGAAAGTTAATGACTTTCCATGTGCCAGGCACTGTTCTAGATGCCTTAACTTTAGTTACTTAGCAGAAACAAATGAAAAATCATCTTTAAAGAAGATTACATCGGGCACCTGGGTCGCTCAGTTGGTTTAGTGTGTGGCTTTGGCTCAGGTCATGATCTCATGGTCCATGAGTTCAAGCTGTGATTGAGGCTGTGTGCTGACAGCTCAGGGCCTGGAGCCTGCTTCTGATCCTGTGTCTCCCTCTCTCTGCCCCTCTCCCGCTCTCACTCTGTCTCTTACTATCAAAAATAAATAAACATTAAAAATTTTTTAAAGAAGATTATATCATTGTAGGCCCACATTATTTCTACAGTCTCACAGCATGTAGTAAGCAATTCACAATTATGAGGCACACAAAGAGAGAGACGAAATGAATGAAAACTAACAGAGAAGTAAACAGTAAAAACATACCCACAGGAGATCCAGGTGTTAGAATGATCAGGTACAGGTTTTAAAATAACCTGAAGACTTCTAGTCTAAGATTGAGTGTCTTGGACCAACCTTCTCACCAAAATCAACTATTAAAGCTGCCCCATCTATATAAAATAGCTAGGGGAGGTATTGGAGAGTAATCATTGCAGGCCTGAGTGTGAGTGGGTGCAATCTTTGAAATAAGGGAAGCTTATGAGTTAGCTCTACATTTGCCTTGGTGTTTGCCTGAGGTCACTTGTGGTCTTAGAGAATAGAGCACAAGCAGAAAGTGGCAGCATTGCTGAGCTGAGGAGAGAGTCCTGGTACTTCAGAACTGTCACGAGAGCTGGGGCTGGATGCAAAGTGTCAGAGGACACAAGTGAATCCAAATATCTGCATATGTATCCACTGGTTTCTTTTTGTTTTAATTTTTGAAATGTTGATTTATTTTTGTAAAAAGAGAAAGAGAGAGAGACAAAGAGGGCACACAAGTAGGCGAGGGGCCGAAAGAGAGGGAGACACACACACACAGAATCCGAAGCAAGCTCCAGGCTCTGGCTGTCATCACAGAACCCTACATGGGACTTGAACTCAGGAACTGTGAGATCATGACCTGAGCCAAAGTCAGCCGCTGAAACAACTGAGCCATCAGAAGTCCTCATATCCACTGATTTCTAAGCAATGCATGTGCAAGACAATACTCTAAGAAACGCAGAAAACAACATCAGCTGAGAAGCTAAGGAAGTGAGCATGTATTTTCAGA
>NW_027532407.1:3012738-3055796 GCF_008692635.1 Crocuta crocuta
ACTCTGAAACAGGCTCCAGGCTCTGAGCTGGCAGTCAGCACAGAGCCCGACGCGGGGCTCGAACCCACAAACTGCGAGATCATGACCTAAGTGAAAGTCGGACGCTTAACCGACTAAGCCACCCAGGCGCCCCTGATCACTCAAACTTTACCCCAGTCAGCTAAACAAAAGTCCTCATAGCTGAGCAGTTATATACAGAAATTCTTAGAAGGTGAAAGAGGGTGAGTATGAACACAAAGACATTAAATTTTGCCCCTGATACCTTGATAAATATAAACTAATTATGCCTTTTTTTTTTCTGGTTTAGCCAAGACTGGTAAAACTAAGCCAAAACGTGTGAAGCTCACTCTAGAAAAAACCACTTCAACTGAAAGAGAGAAAACGAGTCTTCCTGATGTTTCAAGAGATCGATCACAAATCCCTATCAATATCCAAACTCTCTTTGTTGATTATCATGTACAGGAAAGACTGAAGACTATTTCAATACCAAGGAAACATTTTAAGAGGGTCTATTGGCACTTTCCAGAGACTGCTACTGGCTCCATATTTTTTCCAAGCTGTCATTCAGCCTCAAGTCGAATTTTTTGGAAAGAAACAAGCCAAATGGAAACTTCAAGAAAAGCAAAACAAGCAGCATCAAAAAGAAAAAATCTTCATGCTGATAACATCTTCAAAGACCTTCTGATTCTCTCCTCAGAGTTCTCCAGACCTGCAAGAGCCCCTTCCCCAGTTATTACTCCCAAGCTCAAGGAATTTCTCCCTGAGTCTCTACCTTTATCAACGAAGAAAACCTTTGTTTTTAAGAAACGTCTGATAGATTTAAGTGAAACAGAGCCAGGGCCTCTACTAAGAAGTATGCCTGTTAAAGCAGAAAGCCAGTGGTCTGAACATTTAAAACAAAACACTGCAGTGGTACTAACTATTAGTCATTTTCCAGGTGCCCTTGTTCTACCACCACCAATTTTACCAAGAAAACCTCGAAGACAGTCATTGTTAGGTAAATCCACTTTGAACATGGTTTGTAATAATGGGGCCAAGTAGAACAAAGGGGAGAGAAGGCATGTAAGCAAAGGCTGTTTTCCCATTGGGTTTGCAGATGGGGATGCTGGGATCACTTTTTGCCCATACATACATTCAATATATGAACCAGAATGCAGTAACAGAAGTATCGACCTTGCAGGTCTGCCAAGGTCAAACTGGGTGCTCTACTCAGATGGTGGTAGTGGGAACCAGATGAGGAAGTTCAAAGGATCAGAAAAGTCAGTATAAAAGAGGAGTGAGAATGAACAGTCATTCAAAAGGTGATCAAGATGAACTCGAGAAGCAGAATGCCAAGGCTGCATATTTCTTGGATAATCCAAATTCGTTAAAAGATGGACAATGATAATGAAATCATAACACCCCGAACATGCATGTTCACAAGTATCCAAAAAGTTGTTTCATTTTTTTCTTTATTCTAGAAGCTCAAGTAGCAGAATCTAAAAATGTGGAAAGTGCTTCAAGGCAAAGCATGTCAAACCTGAATGAAGGTAAATGCTAAGCTTATTTCATTCTTTTAAAAAACTGTATAGAAATGTATCTTTCTACAAAAGTATTCATGATTTTGTGTTGGTGTATGTGTGTGTGGTTCACACATACTTCTCACCTCACGTTCAACTCTTTAGGCCATTTACTCAGCAACTATTTTTTAAGTATTGACTATAAACCCAAGTTTGTACTAATGCTGAGAACATAAAAGCTGGAGTATTCTTAATCTGCGCGGGTTAGATAAACATGCAACAATGAAAGTTAATGACTTTCCATGTGCCAGGCACTGTTCTAGATGCCTTAACTTTAGTTACTTAGCAGAAACAAATGAAAAATCATCTTTAAAGAAGATTACATCGGGCACCTGGGTCGCTCAGTTGGTTTAGTGTGTGGCTTTGGCTCAGGTCATGATCTCATGGTCCATGAGTTCAAGCTGTGATTGAGGCTGTGTGCTGACAGCTCAGGGCCTGGAGCCTGCTTCTGATCCTGTGTCTCCCTCTCTCTGCCCCTCTCCCGCTCTCACTCTGTCTCTTACTATCAAAAATAAATAAACATTAAAAATTTTTTAAAGAAGATTATATCATTGTAGGCCCACATTATTTCTACAGTCTCACAGCATGTAGTAAGCAATTCACAATTATGAGGCACACAAAGAGAGAGACGAAATGAATGAAAACTAACAGAGAAGTAAACAGTAAAAACATACCCACAGGAGATCCAGGTGTTAGAATGATCAGGTACAGGTTTTAAAATAACCTGAAGACTTCTAGTCTAAGATTGAGTGTCTTGGACCAACCTTCTCACCAAAATCAACTATTAAAGCTGCCCCATCTATATAAAATAGCTAGGGGAGGTATTGGAGAGTAATCATTGCAGGCCTGAGTGTGAGTGGGTGCAATCTTTGAAATAAGGGAAGCTTATGAGTTAGCTCTACATTTGCCTTGGTGTTTGCCTGAGGTCACTTGTGGTCTTAGAGAATAGAGCACAAGCAGAAAGTGGCAGCATTGCTGAGCTGAGGAGAGAGTCCTGGTACTTCAGAACTGTCACGAGAGCTGGGGCTGGATGCAAAGTGTCAGAGGACACAAGTGAATCCAAATATCTGCATATGTATCCACTGGTTTCTTTTTGTTTTAATTTTTGAAATGTTGATTTATTTTTGTAAAAAGAGAAAGAGAGAGAGACAAAGAGGGCACACAAGTAGGCGAGGGGCCGAAAGAGAGGGAGACACACACACACAGAATCCGAAGCAAGCTCCAGGCTCTGGCTGTCATCACAGAACCGTACATGGGACTTGAACTCAGGAACTGTGAGATCATGACCTGAGCCAAAGTCAGCCGCTGAAACAACTGAGCCATCAGAAGTCCTCATATCCACTGATTTCTAAGCAATGCATGTGCAAGACAATACTCTAAGAAACGCAGAAAACAACATCAGCTGAGAAGCTAAGGAAGTGAGCATGTATTTTCAGAATTGCATGGAAGACAGTTAGTGAAATTAAAGCTTTGCCAAAATGTAGGGGCCTTGTAAACACACAGGGCTTCTAGTTGAGACCCAGAGGACCCAAATCTTAGAAATAAGGATGATGTCTTAGAAAAAAGTACAAAACTAAAATAGATTATCCCTAGCAAAGCTCAAAACCAATCCCTAATGAATCAAAGTGATACTTTTTGCCCAAAGAAAATTTAATACTTGTTTGAGAAACTTAGCATTATCCAGAACTTTTAAATTTTTCATTCACAACATCCAGCATTAAAGTAAAAAATCACAAGTCATCCTATAAAAACAAGATAAAATGTCTGAAAATCAGTAGAAAGAAATGATAATAGAAACAGACACATAGAATCAGATACTGAAGTTTTCAAATAAGGATTTTTTTTAATGTTTTTTATTTTATTTCTAGGAGAGAGAGAGAGAGAGAGGGAGAGAGAGAGAGACAGCGTGAGCAAGGGAGGGTCAGAGAGAGAGGGAGTCACAGACTGAAACAGGCTCCAGGCTCTGAGCTGGCAGCCAGCACAGAGCCCGACGGGGGGCTCGAACCCACGAACCGTGAGATCATGACCTAAGCGAAAGTCGGATGCTTAACCGACTAAGCCACCCAGGCACCCCTCAAATAAGGATTTTTTAAAAATTATGATTACTATGATTAAGAAAGTAAAGAATAAACTTGAGAATTTTACCAGAGAACTAGAATTTTTGTTTTTAAAAATAGTCAAAATTCTAGAACAAAAAAACAAATTAATGGCTCAATTAATGACTCAACACAGAATGCTCCAACTATAAACTTTCTCTTTTTTCCAGTTTTATTTACTCATTATGAAATGGTTACCACAATAAGTTAATATCCATTACCTCACATAGTTACCATTTTTTTTCTTGTTATGAGAAGTTTTAAGATTTACTCTCTTAGCAACTTGCAAAAATACAGTAAGTACAGTACTGTTAACAATAGCAACCTCAGGACTCTGTGCCACTATCCCTCCCAGCAGTTCTGGATCATTGTTGGTGACATAAATTAACTTATGGGTCTCCTCCATGTCATCAGCTGAAACAAATCATGCTGCCGTTTCTGATTTGTTGAATTTGTCCCACTCTGGTGGTTCCCTCTTTGGAAAGTTTCAGAGCCTTTGGAGATCCATCAGGGAATTTCGATTTACTTCTCTACCTCCATCTGCTGTATTTCTACTCAAAACCCAATGCTTGGGCTTAGTCCATGAGGATGGGTGAGCTGGGAGCAGCCCACAGACTTATGTTTTAACTCATTCTCCTTTCCTTCTTGCTCACATCCCCTTCCAAGCCAAGGGCTCTCTAGATCATATCACACCATCTCTCCTTATGCTGCAGTTACCTTTCACATCTATTGATCTGTAAAGGGCACACAGGGCCTATTTTAGAAACTAGAAGCTGACCATTGCTTTCTTTGGTCTAGGATGCATTATCTCCTTTGAACCCATGGCATAAGACTTCCTGAGATTGTAAAATATGTTGCTGTAAATAATGCAGCAAGAATGGCTGTGAATGTAAAACATATGTTTCAAGATTACAAAATATATTCCTGTCACATTTGGGTTTGTACGTGGATAGGCCATGTTTGTAGGCAAAACCCACAAATGTCATGAAGAAGTAAATTTAGACCGTCTCTGTTTGACTAACTTCTAAGTTGTTTGGACTTTTTTCTTTTCTTGTGTGGGGTCTCCAAACTGAGGGAAGAAAGCTGAATTATTTAAGGCACTTGAAACAAAGCAAGGTTGTTCCTTGCAAGGTGATCCCTATCTGACTTATGATTATGTGATGTCCTTTATTGGTTTTGTGAAGCAAGAAGTTGCTTCTGTAACTCATAGTAACAGTTTAAAAAATATTTGTACATATAACACAGAAAGACTGAGATTGATAGACTCTAACTTATCTAGAGAGAAGTCTAGGGCATATGGTTTTCCTTTGGAAAGATAATGGTGCTATCTAATATTTGAAAAAAACACACAACAAAACCCAGTTTAGCAAATAGAACCAGCAGGGACTGGGTGGGTAAAGACTAGGAAGATTTTCTCCAGAGGATGTACACAGCCAACCTATTTATGATGATTCACTGCTACCATAATACGAATACCTCCTAACTTTCACTCTAAGGGCTAACACATTTGTCTCACGTTTTCTTCTGTTTATTTAGGTATCATTAACATCAAACCTAAAATAAGAGAGGAATCACATGTTATACGTGGTGAAGGTTTTAAGACTATTAATGCAACACGATATGAAACAATAGTAGCTATGGTCCACCTGGCCATAATAAACTGTCAAATATACGGAAGAAATGCACTTAATCTTAAGGTATGCTGGATCTTTTTAATGGCCATTTCTTTTTGAATTATCAGTTATTTTTGCTTTAGGTTTCTTAGCTTAGGTTAGTTTCCATGGTATTGAAAGGATCCTTCCTGTTACAATAGAGATTTTCCAGGAACACATTCAAATTTATCTCTGAACCTGTGTCCTAGTTTTCCTTCATTCCAGATCCAAAGAAATTACAGTTTTTTTTCATTATATAGCATGATAAAAAAAATTGAGATTCAGAATTATCATATTTTAAAGTTATCAGCAATCTTTTGCTCTTAGGCCAAATTGAGCAGTAGGCTAAATTTTCACTGAACACAAGCCTGGCAATATGAATAGCAATAATAATAGTTACCATTTATTAAGTACCCACTATGTGCAAAGCAAATGTTACTTTTAAACTTACAATTCAGCAAAAGAGGTATTATAATCTTCAGTTTATAGATAGGAGCCCTGAAGCCCAATGAAAATAACTTGGGAAAGACCATACAGCAAGCAAGCAGCAGAGCTTAGGTTTGAAGCCAGAGCTCTTTGATCTCAAAATCTATGTTTTATCTTAAATTTTATTTTGAAACAAGTTCAAACTCATAGAAAAATTGCAAACATAGAATATTCTATTTGCAAGAGTTTCTTGGGGAAAGTAGGGCATTCGAAAAAGCCTATGGATACTGGGGGATTTAGAAAGCTATGTGCATGGCCAGGGCAGAATGCATTCTCAGAAAAGGCCCGAGAAGACCCCATGCTTTCACCACCTTTCAATGTCCTGCCTAACCATTGAAAGGGTGCCCTCGCATAGAGCCAATCTGAAAATACTAGAAGAAACATTATTCTCTCTCTACTCCTGTCCTGTTGTACAAGGAAATTTCCATCAAACCACTAACTGAACATCAGCTAACAGAGCAGAAATTTCAAAGACAACACATGAAAAAGTACAGACCTAACAAAAACAATTTCGAAAAATCACGAAACCAACAGCTACAGCCCACAGCAAGTAAAACAAGGCAAAACAAAACAAAAACATAAAGAGGGGGAATAATATGATTTTTAGAGTTACCGCATTATAATACATGAACTGTCAGGTTTCAAGAAAATATGGAATATGTGAAGAAACAAGAAATAAGGCCCATTCACAGCAGAAATTAATAGAAGCTGTTTCTGAGGAATCATGGACATTGGACTTACTACGGGAAAAACCCCTTTAAATCAACTGTCTTAAGTGTTCTGAAGTAGCTAAAAACAAAACAAAACAAAAACAGAATGAGGTGTGAGTAGAGATTTTTCAATAAAGAGACAGAAATTACAAAGAGGAATCAAAAAGGAATTATGGAACTGAAAAATACAATAACAAAAACAAAAAACTCACTGGAAGCTTTCAATAGTACGTTTGAGGAGGCACAAGAAAGAATCAGAGAACTGGAAGATAGGTCAGTTGAAATAATCAAATATGATGAACAGAAAGAACCAGAAGAGGAAGACAAAGGAGAAGGAGGAGAAAGAAGAAAGAAAAATGAACAGAGGCTAAGGGACCAGTCAGACACCACCAAGGGTACCTAGCAATGGAAGTCCTAGAAAAAGAAGAGAAAGAAAAGGGCAGAAAGAATATTTGAAAAAGCAGTGGCCAAAACCTCCCCAAATTGATTAAAGACACAAATCTGTAGATCCAAGAAGCTGGACAAATTCCAAGAAGGATAAACACAGAGAGTTTCACATTGAAACACATTATAATCAAACTGTCAAAAGCTAGAGAAAATCTTGAGAACAGCAAGAGAGGAATGATTTGTCATGCACAAAGGATGCTCATACTTAACAACCAATTTGTCATCAGAAATTGTGGAAGCCAGAATGAAATAACATTAAAAAAAATTTTTTTTACATTTTTAATTTATTTTTGAGAGACAGAGTGAGAGAGAGGGTGAACTGGGGAGGAGCAGAGAGAGAAGGAAACACAGAATCCGAAACAGGCTCCAGGCTCTGAGCAAGCATTCAGCACAGAGCCTGATGCGGGCTCAAACCCACAAACCGTGAGATCATGACGTGAGCTGAAGTCAGATGTTCAACCGACTGAGCCACTCAAGCACCCTGGAATGATATTTTTAAAGTGGAGAAAGAAAAGCAATCTCTCAACCAAGAATCCTACATCCAGCAAAACTATTTTTCCAAAACCAAATGAGCAATTAAGATGTTCCACAATAAACAAAAGCTGAAGGAGTTTGTTATTAGTACACCTGCCCTATATGAAATGCTGTAGAGAGTTCTTTAGTCTGCAATGAAACGATATTATACAGGAACTCAAAACCTTAAAAAAATAAAATCTGGTAAAGGTAACTACATAATGAAATATAAAACCCAGTATTATTCTATTTTTGGTTTTCAGCACTTCTTTTTATTTCCTATATTATTTAAAAGACAAATACATAAGACAATAATTATCAATCTATGTTAATGGACACATAATGTATAAAAATGTCATTTTGGACAAAACAACATAGAATAGGACAGGGTGGTTTGTATAGGAACAAAGATTTGTTTGTGCTATTGAAGTTAACATGGTATAAATCCATACCAGATTTGTTTTAAATTCAAGATGCCAACAATAATCTCCATGGTAACAACTATTAAGAAACTGTCTTAAAAATATACCACAAAAAAGAATGAGAAGAGAATCAATATGGCAGAGTGCAAAATAATTAAACACCAAGAAGGCAGTAATCAAATATCAACAATAAAAAACATTCTGGAAAAGGCAAAACTGTGGACATAGTAAAAATATCAGTGTTGCCAGGGATGTTGAAGGAGGGAGGGATGGAAGAATAGAAGGAAAACAAGGGATTTTCAGGGCTATAAATTATTTTATATGATACTGTGCTAATGGATCCATTTCATTATATGTTTATCAAGACCTTTAGACTATTCAACACGAGGTTTGAACTCTAATGTAAATTATGGACTTGGGTTGATAATGATATGTGCAATGTTGGTTCATTTATTATAACAAATACATCATACTGGTGTGTGAAATGTTGATGTTGGGGAAGACCAGGTATATGTGTGTGGAAAGTGTATATGGAGAAGAAAATTCTCAAATCAATAGCCTAACTCTACACCTTGAAGAACTTGAAAAAAAGAGCAAACTACATCCTAAATTAGCACCAAGAAGAAAGAAAGATTATAACAAAAATTAATGAAATAGTGGATAGAAAAGTAGTAGAGAGAATCAATAAAACCAAAACATATTCTTTAAAAAGATCAACAAAATTGACAAAGCTTTAGCTAAATGAAGAAAAAAAAGAAGATACAAATAACTAAAACCAAAAATGAAAATGGAGACATTACTACTGGCTTTACAGAAATAAAAAGGATTGTAATAGAATACTATGAACAACTGTATGCCAACAAATTAAATATCTTAGATGAATTTTTTAGGAAAACACAAATGACCAAAACTGACTCAACAACAAATAGAAATCTGAGCAGATCTATACTGAGTAAAGAGATTGAATAAATAATCAAAAACCTCCCAATAAAGAAAGATCCAGGGCCAGATGGCTTCATGGATGAATTCTACTAAATGGTTAAAGAAAAATGAACACTTATACTTCTCAAACTCTTCCAGAAAATAAAAGAGGAGGGAATACCTCTAATAGTATTCTGAACCCAGTTCCACCGTGGTGGGGGGAGCAGTTTCCCCACACTACTACCCAATTCTCAGATACCCTCAGGGTGTCCTAAAATTCAACTCAATTCTGACACTTTCTAGAGATAACACCAGATTCCACAGGTAAAGTGCTCAGTCCCACAAGTGATGATTGCCTTCCATCACAGGATGCCAATCACATGCCCAGGCTGTCACCTGCACTTCTAACCAACTGGCTATAAATTTACAGGTTCTCATGACCCTCTTCTTGGGTTCAATTAATTTGCTAGAGTGGCTCACAGAACACAGGAATCCCATTTACTTGCTATATAACTGGCTTATTACAAAGGACATTAAATGATATGAATCAACAGTCAGATAAAGAGATATACAGGGCAAGGTATGGAAAAGTGTATGGAGCTTCAATGCCCTTTCCAGGCCGCACTCCCCCCAAATCTCCATGTATTTACCAACCAGGATGCTCTCCAAACCGTGTACTTTTGGTTTTTATGGAGGTTTTATTACATAGGCGTAATTGATTAAACCATTGACCTTTGGTGATTGAACTCAATCTCCATCCCCTCTTCTCTCTCTGGAGGAGGGGATTTGGCGAGGCCAAAAAAGTCAACCTTCTAATCACATGGTTGGTTCCCCTGGCAACCAGCCTCCATCCTTCAGTGCTTCCCACAAGTCACCCCATTATCAGAAACCCAGTTGTGGTGGAAAGGGGCTTGTTATGAATAACAAGACACCCATTTCATCTTTATGGCTCTGATGTGATTTGGGGAACTGAGAACTAAGAATCAAATATAACAAAAGATGCTCCCAATTCTCTTATGACTCTAGAAATTTCAAGGATTTGGGAACCTGTGAGCCGGGAACTTTAGATGAAGACCAAATACACATGAGAGATATATATTTGGTCACTCAAATGATATTCTTTTGAACTAGAATATCACAATCTCTAACATATTCTATGCTGTCAATATAACCCAGATACCAAATGAACAAAAGACACCACAAGAAAACCACAGACCAACACCCTTTATGAATATAGATAAAAGTCCTTGGCAGGGCACCTGGGTGGCTCGGTCGCTTAAGTGTCCAACTCTTGACTTCAGCTCAGGCCATGATCTTGCGGTTCATGAGATCAAGCCTTGTTGGGCTCCTCCCTGATAGCACAGAGCCTACTTGAGATTCTCTCTCTCCCTCTCCCTCTGTCCCTCCCCTGCAAAATACTAGCAAACTATTCTCCTGGGCAAAATACTAGCAAAGTGAATTAAAATAAAATAAAATAAAATAAATAAAATAAAATAAAATAGTAAAGTAAAATAAAATAAATAAACTAAAATAAAACAAAATGATTATACATAATAACCAAGTGACATTTATTCTTGAAATAAAAGGGTGGTTCAACATAAGAAAATCAATCAATATACATTCATGCATAAGGGGAAAAAAACACATAATCATCTCAGTTGATGCAGAAAAGGCATTTGACTAAACTTTGTTCTTTAAAAAGAGAGATAAAATTTCTAAATCCATAATGTAATTGGTTAAGGAAAAAGGAAAGAAAATTGTATATATAAAAATCAAAATCAAAATGTCTCACAGACATTAAAATAGAAAATAATAAAACACTAAGAACAACATTTTCCCAGGAAGTGCCACAGCTATGATGAAATGGAACAATTCATTGGAAAACACGACTTGCTGAAACAGGCATAAGAAATAGAACACCAGTATAGTTTCGTATCTGTAAAAAAAATCTAATTAAAATTTTAATTAAGAGCCTTCACACAAAGAAAGTTCCAGGCCCATAGAACTTCCCCAGTGAGTCTACCAAACATTTAAGGAAGATACAACACTTGTTTACGTGACCTTATTTTATGATGCCTGTATAACTGTTACACCAAAGCCACACAAGGATATTGTAAGAAAGAAAAATCATAGACCACAATTTTTCCTCAATGTGCATGCAAAATTTCTCAAGAAAATTATTAGCAATTCAAATCCTGCAATATCAAAAATTTTTAAATGATGGATAATGTATCAGGACTAAATGAAGCTTCTGCAAGAAACTCAAAGTTGTCTTAATATTTGAAAATCAGTGTTATTCTCAACAATATAACCTCAATAGATGCAAAAACTTGACAACGTTCAGCATCCACTTAGGATGAAGGAAAACAAACACACCTCTAAGGACACTGGAGTTGAAAGAAACCTTTCATATCTGTGAAGATGGTTCTCGCTAGCCCTGGGGCTGCCCTAGTGAGGTGGCTGGAGCTGAAGTGGGTATGGGCCCTGGGGGCGGGGTGGGGGGTGTCTCAGGATTCTCTGCAGGACAGCTGAAGCTGAAGTGGGTGCAAGTCAGGTTACCCTGGGATGCTCTGTGCAGTGTCACCCTGGTAGGGTGGCTGGAGCCGAGACAGGGCACAAGCCAGGGTGTCCTGGGGTGCTCTATGCTGGGGGCACCCATGTGGGGTGTCTGGAGCTGATGCAGGGTTCCCCAGCTGATGCCGGCTGGGGGTTCCCCAGGGTGTTTTGCACTGGAGGGACCCTGGTGGGGCCGCTGGGGCCAAAGCAGGCATGAACCAGGAAGCCCCAGAGCGCTCTGCTCTAGGAGTGCCCTGACAAGCCCCCTGGAGCTGAAGTGGGGCAGGCCTGGGCTGTTCAGGAGTGCTTTGTCCCCGCGTCACCTTCGCTTGATGGCTGAAGCTGTAGTGAGCACTGACTGGGAGTGTCCCTGGCGGGCACCATCCTGGGGTGTCCTGCAGGGGTGACTAGGGCTGGTGTGGGCTAGGGAACTGGGGCCCCCTGCAGGACCCGCTCACATCTGCACTCTGGAGGGGGAGGGGAGCATCAACCAGTGCACTCACCACTCCACAAGCCCCGAGAGAGTTCCAGAGCTCCAGTGGCTCTCTCCCGAGGTTTGCCAGGGCCCTCGGCTGGTTCCTTTTCATTCCTGTCACTCCCTTAAGCCAAGGCTTTTTCTCTGTGCCTCAGAGCAGATGAATCTGCTCCTGGTCCCTCCAGACTATCCCACTGCAGTGCGAGGAGGGTGAGGGTTCTCTCCCTCAGGGTATTCCCATCTCCTTTGATGTTCTCTACAGGGTCTCTCTATCCTTTGTTGCCCAGAAGCTGTTCAGTCAGCCCTCAGTTCTTCAGGAGGAAGTGCTCTATGAGTAGGTATAGACTGGGTGTGTGCGTGGAGGAGGTGAGTTCAGGGACATTCTACATTGCCATCTTGGACCAGAAGCTTCTAAAACTCTTCATTTAAATCTGAGCTTCAATCTTTATAGAGCTTTCCTGTTAACCTTTTCTCCTAAAGCTGTAGCCTTTCGGCCCTTTCATACCAAGTCTGAGGCCCCTCTCATCCTTGAACTCCAGTTTTTATCTTTCAACCCCAATAGACTGGCTATAATTCTACTCAGCTTTGTGACCACAGCTTTGGTCACATGAAGCAAATGACTTCTGGAGAGTGTTGAGTGTTGTGTTTACCACCCTGAGAGTCTCTTCTCTCTGGAAGTTTGGTTTATTAAATCCTAGCTACCCTTGGTAATTATCCAAGCATTTATTGCGTTGTGTTTGTTTACCGTTTCGGTTTTAGTGGGAAGGTTGTTTTGAAATAAGGTTGTTAACCATTAGAAGTAAAAATACCAGATCATCTGGTTTCGAAGTGAATTACTTTGTTTTTCTTAAGATCTTATTAAAAAATTTTTTTTAAATAATTTATTTATTTCTGAGAGAGACAGAGACAGCATGAATGGGGAAGGGGCAGAGAGAGAGGGAGAGACTGAGAATCCCAAGCAGGCTCTGTACTGTCAGCACAGAGCCCGATGTGGGGCTCAAACTCACAAACTGTAAGATTATAACCTGAGCCGGGATCAAGCATCAGACACAACCATCTCAGCCACCCAGGTGCCCCTGGAGTGAATTACTTTAAATTAAAGGTTGGCAAGCTTTTTCTGTAAAGGGCTGGATAATAAAACCTTAGGCTTTCAGGATTGCATGGTCTCTGTCACAAATATTCAAGTCTATTCGGTAGTGCAAAAGCAGCCTTATACAATTCTTAAGGGCATGGCTGTCTTCCAATAAAACTTTATTTAGAAAAACAGTTGGCAGAGTGTGGTTGCTAATCCTTGCTTCACGTGGAGAAAGAATGTAGCTTTTAAAGAGTTGGGTGAAGCTGGTCAAGAAAAAATGTATTTCCACAGCCATTAATATTATTTTAAAAAATATTTGACTCCACAATAGAATCTAGAGTTCTACGAGGATGCTACAAATGAACCAAAAGTCATAATTTCTTATTTATTTCAGGGTCTTATTAAAAGAAGTAGATTTTATATGCACAAAAGTTACACAAAACAAGTGTACTGGATAGTCTAATACAGACTTAGTGTATAAGTACTTGAAGGTTGCTAGAGCAGTTCAGGAGATTGGGAAAGCCTCCACATTCTTAGTGCTATTTCGTTCTTCACATCTCTTTCATAAAAACCACAGCAAACAGGTTTTACAGTGGGAAGGTAAAAGGGAGCGCCAGGGTACCTGTGGAGGGCAGGCCTCGTGGTATATCCACCGTGAAGGTCCCTGGGATTACATGAGGCAGTATGAAGGTTCTGGATAGTCACTCATTCAGCCAATATTTACCAAGAACCCACCATGTGCCAGTGGTAAACTATGCATCCCTCCATCTCACATGTCTTTTGCAAAGCAGAAAAGAAAGCCTATTTCATGAAGCATATACTTTAGTGGGGTGAAATCATACATACGCTTGTACATAGTCTGTCCTGTGATGATAAGAATTATGAAGAAAAATAAAGCAAGTGACAGGGACAGGGAGTCACTGAGAGAGCACTGGTGTGGGAGGTCACTATTTATCATAGGTTGGTTAGGGAAGGCCTCTCTGGTCAAATGACAGCTGACTATACGCAGGCCACTGATGAAGTGAGAAGAAAGTTCATGGAACTAAATGGGGGAAGAACTTTCCAGGCAGAAGGAAATGTAAAGGCGTGAGTTGGTCTGAGCACGGTTAAGTGGAGTGATTAGAATCTATGGAAACTATGACAGATACATTTCTTCTACGTAAATGTACCACCAGTTCGGCAGAAAGAAGTGTTTAATGACAGAAAAAAAGAACACCGACTTCTTTTGGTCTCTATACACATTTACAAATAGTAATACTTTAATAAAAGGTCAGTCTAGGGGCCCCCAGAGGCTCAGTTGGTTAAGCATCTGACACTTGATTTTAGCAGGTCATGATTTCACAGTTGTGAGATCAAGCCCCTCCATGGGCCCTGTGCTGGGTATAGAGGCTGCTTAAGATTCTCTCTCTTTCTCCCTCTGCCCCTCCCCAGGTCATGCTCTTTCTGTAAAAAATAAAATTATAAATTAATTAATTAATTAATTAATTTTAAAAATGTCAGTCTTGAAACCAGCACTGTCAACTTCAAGATTCTTTAGCCATGAACCTTTTCATTCTTATACACTATGTGGCGTAGCCTAATGCACTACAGCAACGTCTCCCTTCTCTACAAGCTGAGTAATGGAGTTCCTTGGTTCAGTCAGGTGACCGTTAGTGAGTCTAGGATCCTTAAGAAACAAATGTTTCCACTTTCCTGGAGCATTAAGGATACTGGGGGCAGCAGGCCTGTCTTAATCAGTTCTGGCTGCTTTGACAAACTACAACAGACTGAATGACTTAAACAACAAATGTTCATTTCTCACAGTTCTGGTGGCCGGGAAGTCCAACATTGAGGTGTCAGATGATTCGTTTCCTGGTTTGAGGTCTCTTGCTCTCAGCTGTCTTCTTCCTGTATCCTCACATGGTGGAAAGATAGAGCTCTGCTCCCCTCTTCTTCTTATAAGGGCACTAACCCCGTTATAAGAGCTCCACCCTTAAGACCATCTAACCCTAATTACCTCACAAAGGCCTCACCTCTAAATGCCATCACACTGGAGACTGGGGCTTTCACATATGAATATGAGGGGAACACAAACATTTAGTTCATAACAGGACATAGTTTTCTTCAATCAGAATTGGCATACTTAAGCAAGAAATTTTAGATAGATGTTAGTTTAATAGCAAGGTAAGAAAGAAATAGAAGTAGAAACATGAAAAAATAAAAGATATAATTCAATGTAAAATATATTTACTAACTTTTCAGCATGTAGTGGACATTTAATAAATGTTTGCTTGTTATTAACGAAAATAATTCCTGTCACACATATAACACTATACTTATTACATACACGAACACTTAGCAGTGTTTCTATTTTGTTTCTATCCTTTACATAATTAAGAAGCTATTATTATGACAGACTAAATGAATGGAAGATGAATATAGGCTTATTAGTGTGTTGTGATAAACACTGTCAGATTATGTGCTCATTGGTTTTTTTTTTACCTTTACATAAAATATTTTGTGCATTGTTAACAATTAACCTCTAATCTCTTGTCACTTTCTTTTAGGGTTTTTTTATCATGAATTGTCCAGACTTAACGCCTTTGGCTTCCCAATTGATATATCTTAACTTATCCTTTAATGATATCAGTGATTTTCCCACAGAAGTGAGTCCATTTTTATCATTGGTATATATTGCAATATTGTTTTACTTTTACTTTTTATTTTACTGTCTTTTCAAGGATAATGTCTTATTAATTATAATTAGAACAAAAAATAGACACTTATGATGCCCTGGAAAAGAGTGAAAAAAGAGGTAAATGATGCAGCCAATTAATGTTCCTTTGCTGATTCTACTACATTAGTTTGAAGGGCTTACAAAATGTAACAAATAGAGAGAGATCTGTACACTTTATCATGCCACTCATATTTGTTTCTCTTTTCTGTTCCTCAGATATTTTGCCTTAAAAATTTACAACTACTATTCCTGAGAAATAATCCAATCAAAGAAATCCCTTCTGAAATTCAGCAACTTAAGTTCCTTAGAGTTTTCAGCATTGCCTTTAATTTGATTACTACTCTTCCACCTGGGTAAGGTCGGTAGACCTGAGATTATAAACACAGAAAAAGAGTTTATAACTTAGAAAGAGATCAATTTCCCATTTGAAAGCTGCTGGCAACATTTTAGCCATCGAATAATTCGCATTTTGTTCTGAATCACTGATTTGCTGCTTATTATTGTGTTAAAAGTAATCCTACCAGCTACATATATGCCAATTCTTATGGGGCCCAGGCCAGTGAGTGCTTATGTAGCAATCCATTATTTGGGTATGGATTAAAAGAACACTTGTCATATAAAGAGACTTTCTAGACTTTTTAGAAAGGCTGAATGTGGAATTAGGAAATCTAGACTTTTAACTTCAAAATTGATAATCATCTGTTTTATCTGGAGAAAGTCACGTAAGCTTTTTGGTCTCAATTTCCTAATCTATAAACTAAGAAATTAGCCAGTACAATACCCAAGAAGGAATGTTTGAGTATAAGGGAGATGGGTTTTTCTCCCCACATATGGACAGGTAATTATTTAACCCCTAATGAAAATTTTAAACCAAAACCATAACCAAATGCAAAACAAGATACTTCTTCCAGGTAGAGTTTAGCAAACTGAATGTGGATTAAGAGCAAAGGGACAGGGCTCATAAATAGTTGAACAACATTTTGTAAAGAAGATTCTCACAGTAATTAAGGAACTGCATCAAAATTCATTTATAAAGTTGTTCACCCACCATTGTTCGTAATTAACAATCCAATAAATTCTAACAATCCAATAAAATCTACATTCATAAACTGTATAACTATTGAGTCATTTAAAACACTAAGAAAGTAAGAATACTGCATTGTGTGTATTGCCTTTCTGTTTAAATCATCTATATTTTTCAACAGTAACGTAAATTGTATTTTCTCTGCCTTGATACTAGAAACAGCTATTTCTCTAAGGAAACCCTGCTTCCTTTTTATTGAAAGATGGTGTTTAAAACTTGAGATCTGAGTGCTAGATGTCCCATTGCTATTGGGACGACATTGCTTCTAGACACTCCCTGTGAACAGAGCTAAGTAATATATGTATATATACTAATCTGTGTGTACACACATATCTACAATTATTTCTCTCTGTGTGTGTATATATATGTATATATATAAACATTAAGAAATATATATACACATATCCCTGCATACATACACACACACAATTACATATATATGTACATATAGAGACACATATATATGTATGTGTATATACCTATATATGCATCTAAATATAAATTTGCATTTGATAATCTCTTATTGTAATTACAAACTTTAATAACCATAACTGTCATTTAAACAAAATGTAGGGGCGCCTGGGTGGCTCAGTTGGTTGGGCGTCTGACTTCGGCTCAGATGGTAGTCTGACGGTTTGTGAGTTCAAACTTCCTGCTGGGCCCCGCTGGACTCTGTGCTGACAGCTGGGAGCCTGGAGCCTGCTTCAGGTACTGTGTCTCCCTCTCTCTCTAACTCCTCCCCCGCTTACACTCTGTTTCTGTTTCTCAAAAATAAACATTACAAAAATGTTTTTTAAATGAACAAAATGTAAAAATTCTTTTTTAAATGTTTGTTTATTTTTGAGAGAGAAAGAGAGAGAGAGGAGGCACAAATGGGGGAGGGGCAGAGAGAGAGGGAGACACCGAATCTGAAGCAGACTCCAGGCTCCTAGCTGTCAGCACAGAGCCCGACATGGGGCTGGAACTCACTAAATGAGATCACGACCTGAGTCTGAGTCCAACACTTAACTGACTGGGCCATCCAGGTGCCCCAAAATGTAAAAATTCTTAAAGCAACTACAACTCATTCATAAGTAGAGGGTCAACATTGTTCACTATTTAGAGATTAAGCAAATTAGTTTGGAATATTGGTTAACCATTGGTTATAATCAAAAGTTTTAAGGAGCTATTTCTCAATAAGATTAGCGTTTCTAAAATAAAGCCGTGTATTTTTATAAGATAACAGGTTATGTATGTATATCAGGGGAAGATTGACAGCACAGCACAAACTCCCTGAGGCCTAAATTTTTGTTGCTACAATCTGGCTTTGAGCTACTTAGGGCATCTGATATAAAGCAAACATAGTTGGAACGGCCCAGCTCTGAAAGCACAAAGAACGGGATTCTCATCCTAGCTGTGACCTTAGATGCCCTACTATTACAGTTATGCCCTTGATTATACAATGTAAAGGTATAATCAACTCTCTCAGGTTAAATGTTTGAAGTTTTGTAACCATGGAAAGTCCTTTGATTTGTCTATTTAGTTTTCTTGTAAAATAAAGATAATACATCACTTCAAAAGCCCAACAGGCCTCTTCTTTTCTACAAAGCTTTGAGATAGGATTTGCTCATGAAATATATTTTCATTGTTCATTTAAGGAGTAAGGACATCACCAAAATGTGTCTCTTTCCTTTCCTTTTTTTTTTTTCCTTTTTCTTTTTTGGCTCTTGTCTTCTCCATCCCAAAGCCTACCTGGAGAGTCCTCACAGCCTCCAGAAAGAACCAACCCCAAGGTCTGATTTCAGACCTTTGGCCTCCAGAACTTTGAGAGTGTAAATGTCCATTGCTCCATGACACCTGGCTGTGGTCATTTGTTACGTCAGCTCTAGAAAACTAACAGCAACTGAGAAAATAACATATCCAAGTGTGTTAGAAGTTTCTCAGATGGCTTTTCTGTGTGGGGCTTTATGGCCAACAGACACATGAAATGATGCTCAGCATCCCTCCTCATCAGGGAAATACAAATCAAAACCACACTGAGATACCACCTCACGCCAGTCAGAGTGGCTAAAATGAGCAAATCAGAGGACTCTAGATGCTGGCGAGGATCTGGAGAAACGGGCACCCTCCTACACTGTTGGTGGGAATGTAACTGGTGCAGCTCCTCTGGAAAAGTGTGGAGGTTCCTCAGGAAACTAACAATAGAACTCCCCTAGGACCCAGCAATAGCACTGCTAGGAATTTACCCAAGGGATACAGGAGTGCTGATGCATAGGGGCACACGCACCCCAAAGTTCATAGCAGCACTCTCAACAATATCCACTCCAAACATTTCAAAGCAGTCTTAAAGGATAAATGGGTTCTTTTAGGAACTTTGATTGTAATTATACCCAATAACGAAAAGAAGTCCATAAATTTCAAGATCTTAGAAAAATATAGTTTCTCCATACTTCTACCTATTTACTCAAATATTTAGTTCTTTATTCATGCCCATTAATGACAAACATTTAATCATTTTTAATTTCATTTTATTTTTCTATTTAAGGTTGTTTTCTTTGACCTATCTTGAGGAACTTGATATTTCCTACAATAGTATTGCTTCTATTTCAAACGAAATCCAGAGACTCAGGTATTTTGGATGTAGTGAGTACACACAGTCATAGGCCCTATAAGGGTGTATTTGGTAATGATTGTGCTGGAGAAAATTGAGTTCTTTCTTATACTCAATAGCCATAAAACATAATATGTGAAAGCATAAAGTTTACAAAAACATAATCTGAATGATCAGTATGTTTAAGACATAACATTTCAAGACATAACATTTTCAGTGATTGTTTAAAAGCTGTACTGATGACTACTTAATAGAACGACAGGATAACTTTGTTCATTTTTCTGTGTGTACACCTGTGTTCTTATCAGTCTTATTTATTTTGGGTAAGGATATACATATACACAGTGTAATCTTAATAATACCAGGGATACCCTGCACTGCTTGGTAATAATAGCAAGGATAAGAGACAAAAAATAACAAAAGATGTTCCCATTGTTCTTATTTCTCAGGAAATGTCAAGGGTTTTGAGAGTTGTGAGCCAGGAACTATGGATAAAGACCAAATATTTCTTGTAAATCCCAACATCACACCTGTCTTTCCCAGAATTCAATGAACTCTTTTAATCACCAGCTTAAACATTTTTATTTTCAATTAAAGAAATATGTTTAACCATCGAGTCTTCTCCTCCATCTGGTTTCATTTTGTCTTCCTAAAATACCTATTGTTTATCTGTTAGGTCTCCTAGTTCTATCTTCTGTGACATCTATATATTTTTTTCACATGATTTTTCTTCATATTTTTGCTCTGTTTGAGTTACTTCTTCGTCTTCACCTCTAATCCAGATCTTTATGAAGACCATGTTCTTCTTCAGTTCATCTGCTGAATTCTTTAGTTTTATAAATCATGGGTTTGGGTTCAAGAGAGTCTATCTGTGTGGGTTTGTCTCTTATTAAGTGAGTTTTATTAAGTTCTGCCCCCCACCCCAACACTTCCTCTGCCTCCACAGAGCGTGATTGCCTCAGGAGCACTGTTGTGTGTTTGTTCGTTTTTCTCTTCTGGCTGCTCTGTCTTCTGCTCTGGGCTGAAGGCAGTCTCAGAGCACCTGCAGACAGAGTCAGTGTGTGACAGGAGGAAGTGCCTCTGGTCCGTAGGATGCTCAGCTACGAAGGCTGTCTCAGTGGGGAGCTCTTCCAGCTTTAAACATTGTTTAGCCTCTCGAACTCCCCAGAACTCTGAGAGGAAAGAGGAACCCTATCTGGTGGAGCCTCTATGATAAAGAAACTCAGGGGACGCCTGGGTGGCTCAGTCTGTTAAGCGTCCGACTTCGGCTCAGGTCATGATCTCGCGGTTTGTGGGTTCGAGCCCCACGTTGGGCTCTGTGCTGATGGCTGGCTCAGAGCCTGGAGACTGTTTCAGATTCTGTGTCTTCCTCTCTCTCTGACCCTCTCCTGCTCACGCTGTCTCTCTCTCTCTCTCTCTCTCAGAAATAAATTTAAAAATTAAAAAACTAAAGAAAAAAGAAACTCAGGCAGGGGCAGCCTCACCCAGGGGTGTTTGGGGACCCTCGCTGGCGTTTCCCCTAGAGTACCCCACACTTATTCTGGCTGTCCACTAGGCTCTCTGCTGCTGGCCCTGAGGCTTGTGCTTGGTGTGGAGGGAAAATAGTGACCATGCCACTTCCTCCTTGGAAATCAGAGCAAAGCCTGGGGTCTTGCTTTCCTTTTCCAGGCTGTGACAGGTGCAGTGGTCAAACTGTGGCTGAGGGATGAAGACATTGATGGTTCTTCCTAGTCTCATTATTTTAAATCCCTTTTTTGACCATGTTTAATTTTTTTTTCAGAGAGCGCAAGTAAGGGAGAGGGGCAGAGGGAGGGAGAAAGAAAATCTCTTGAGTCTGGAGCCTGACACGCAGCTCAACTCCACCACCCTCTGGGATCATGACCTGAACTGAAATCAAGACTCAAATGCTCAACTGACTGAGCCACCCAGGCGCCCTGATCACATTTTAGTATTGTCAGCCAGAGTCAGAACTGAAGGATTTGTGTGGACGAGAAACTAGGCTGCACATGAGACTCTAGACCTCCCAGCCCCTCATTTCAAAAGTCCTCATTTCAACCTTTTCACTCCCAGTACATTTGACAAGTTGGACCAGCCTTTGATTTGTTTTTATGTGGCCCCCATAAACAGATATTTTTCTGCCTGTCTCCAGCACTAATTAGAAAGGAGATGAGTGACTGTAAAACACACCATCAAGACAAGTAGTATAAATAAGAAAATCAGTAACATCGGGTCTCTTTCAACAAAGAAATCAGGGTTATCAGAATCAACGAACACAGTAAAACCAAGGGGACTCAGGGGATGAAAAGTCCATGTGCAACACAGCACATGATAGTGTGATAGTGTTAATTTCACGGTTTTGATTAGGCTTGAATGAGATAAGAGGTACTGATGTTCAATTTGTCAATGAAAATATACTCTTTCTTTGTATCATTGTACTATATTATTTCTTTTCTCATAATAACATGTTGCAAAGACCCAGAACGTATGCTTTAATTCACTTACACAAACCCACATATTGGTGTAATAATATATTGTTTCCGTTATTTTTTAATTCTCTGATTCTGAGGAAATACTTAAACACTTGTATTTTATTGCTAAGTGTGATGCTAATTTTCAGGAACATTGGAACAGAATTTTACTTCAGTGTTATAAATTGCATAAATACCTTTTAAATTTGGCTTCCTTTATTTGCAGACTACTTGAAAAACTGAATGTTGATGGGACAGAGCTGACTACTTTTCCACCTGCAATTTTGAAGCTTAACTTGAAAAAACTCCAGTTTGAGAATACTTTCACTCACCCGATTTTTTGGAAAGAGAATTCTTTGAATAGCCCCCCGTGTCTTACTCATCTTACTTCTTTGTTCTTTTTAAAAAATGATCTACATAAATATTATGAAGTGATCCCAGTGGAAATTCAGAAGCTGCTAGAATGGTGAGCAAATTCTGAAGCCCTTTTAATAAAAGAAAAATACCCTTATAAGCATTTATTTTTAAAAAAATTTTTTAATGTTTTATTTATTTCTGAGAGAGAAAGAGAGACAGTGTGAACAGGGGAGGGTCAGAGAGAGAGGGAGACACAGAATCCGAAACAGGCTCCAGGCTCTGAGCTAGCTTTCAGCACAGTGCCTGACGTGGGACTCGAACCCACAAACCGTGAGATCATGACCTGAGCCAAAGTCAGATGCTCAACCTACTGAGCCACCCAGTGCCCCAACACCCCTATAAGCATTTAAATGTTATTCAATAGAGGCCTGGTGACTGTTTTACTATTAACATGCACACCCCACACCACACCCTCAGACATACATAAAATTCTTCACCTTTCTCCTTCTGACTCTTCAGGCATCATAATGTAGTCTGAATTCTGCCATTTGCTAATATTCTCATTACTACTTAATTCCAGTGTGAGTTACAAATTGCTGAGGTGTAGCTGGCAAAATTGTTGTAGTATTAATCTTTTCTGTGAATTACTGAAGACATAGAAGTGGATTCTTCCAAAAAAGGATTCTTTATTCCCAGGCACTCTATGCAGGGAAATTCGTTATACTCTAGCTTCCTAGGGACCAGGAAGAGACCAGACGTATTTAGAGCAACTTCTCCTCCTCAGTGATCAATGGTCAGTGTGAGAATCATTGCCTAATCTCAAAACTTGGGTGGATCCCATGCACTGGCAGTCCACTCAGCTTATCTCTTATTTCCTGCACGTGGTATAAATCTGTTTTTACACTCATCAGTGTGTATATTATTGATTTAACAAATATCTGTCGTGTGCCTAAGTAAAATTTCCCAGGAGTATATAAATTACCAATATTGACTCAATAAAAGGCAGGGAGTCTAAACAGACGAGTAATCTTCCAAGCAATTGAAGAAGGTGATTAACAAAGTACCAATAAAAAGGGACCAGGACCCAAAGTTTTCCATTTTAATGCATCGAGATGTCAGTGCTCATGAGATTCGAATGCAAATGAAAAATTAAGAAAAATTCTCAGAAGATAAAAAGTTTTATAAAGAAATAAAACCAAACCAGAGAGTGGTAACAGATGTCGTATGAAACAATTTGAATTCACCACAAAGTAGGGAAGCTGAAGCTGACATTCCTCAAATCTGTACCCAAGAGTGGGCTCCATGTCCCCAAGCAGTAAATACCTTTTTTCCAGCTAAACAAATATTTTTGAGAGAAACATCCTCAGTTTAGCTCTGAAGATTCCAGAAAAATTAAGTTAAATTGAACATTATCTCACAATTTAAAGAAATGTCCAAATACACGAGGAAATGAGCCAGCAAGAGTAAAAGGAAGCAAAATCAGTCAACAAGTACAAATCTCCAAGGACACAAGATATTAGAACTTTACAGAATACAAAATACCTATTTTAAGGGTTTAAAGTAATAAAATATCATTTTAATTTTAAAACTGGTCAAGAAATAAAAGGCCATTAAATATCAGCAGGCACATATGAAAAAGAAATATTGTTTTATTTATTTATTGAAACATTGTGTGTGTGTGTATTTATTTTTGAGAGAGAGGGAGAAAAAGTGGGCGAGCAGGAGAGGGGCAGAGAGAGAGGGAGACACAGGATACGGAGCAGGCTCCAGGCTCTAAGATGTCAGTACAGAGCCCGGTGCAGGGCTAGAACTCACGAACCCCGAACTGTGAGATCACGACCTGAGCTGAAGCCGGCCATTCAACAGACTGAGCCACCCAGGCACGCCTATTTATTTACTTTTTAATGTTTATTTTTGAGAGAGAGTCAGAGTGTGAGAGGGGAGGGGCAGAGAGAGAGCGGGGAGACGCAGAATGTGAAGCAGGCTCCAGGCTCTGGGCTGGCTGTCAGCACAGAGGCCCATGCAGGGCTGGAACTCAGGAACTGTGAGGTCATGACCTGATCCAAAGTTGGAGGCTTAACCGAGTGAGCCAACCAGGTGCTCCTGAAAAAGAAAATTTAAATGAAATGAAATTCTAGAAACTAAAAGTGTAACCGTTAAAATTAACTCTGTGCATGGGTTAAACAGACAATTATACAGACATGAAGAGGGATCTACGGGATTACTGCGTCTTCACAGACAGGAGGTAAAGAGATATTAATATATACCCTAACACAGACGTAGACTCCCAGAGAATTCTGTGCATTTTCAGAAGTAATGAAAGACGTGAACTCAGATGCTGAAAGCTCTGCACGAGCTAAGTAACATACCTGATAGACACCAAAGACAAAGGCAAAGACTTAAAATCAGGTGGAGGGGGGAGCTGCTTACAGAGAATAACAAGCCAACTGCTAACAACAGTGTAACAATAACTGAAAACATATTACCTTGCCCAGCACAACTAACCTGCAAGAACAAAGGAGAACAAATGTCATTCCAGAGAAAAAAAAAACAGAGAATTTCCTCCCCCTAGATTGTCGCTAAAGGAACTTGCAAAGCATGTGCATCAGGAGAAAGGAAAACGACTCCAGAAGCAAGTTCTGAGATGGAAGAAGAAATGGAGGGAAAAGGGACTGGAATTGGAAATATGTGAATAAACAAACATGAACTCTAGGATCTATGAAATAATAATAACAACAGTATCTATGTTATGCTGTTTAAAAGAAGCTATAGTTAAAATCAGACATCAAAAATAATTAGAGATGTAATATTTAAATGATACTTTTGTAAAGAAACAGACTATACCTAGAAATATATGAAGTGAAATATGCATAAGGTACTTAGAGAGAAAACTTAAAATGACAGAAAAATAAAGAAGTTTGAATGAAATGAGAAAGACACATATCCAGGTATGATATTAACCAACACCAAAAATATATTCATTCTCCCCAAATAGAGCTGTATGTTCAATGTATTTCTGGTCAAAACCCCAACAGAATATCCTAAGAAACTTGATAAGCTGACTATAAAATGTGTTTGAAAAAGCAGAGACTTCAAAATAGCCAAGACAAACCTGAAAAAGAAGACTAACATTAAGGATCTCATTGATCTATACATGGTCAGATATGAACACTTATGATAAAGTCAGAGAAAGTAATACAGCTGATGTTACGTGCAACGAAAGAAAAATTGACCAATGGAAGAGAGTACATAGTCCAGTTACATTCTCACGCATGTGCGAAAGCTTGGTATCAGGCAAAATAGCACTGTGGATGAGTAGGGAGAGGAGAGACTTTTCAGTAAATGATACTGAGATATTTGGTCATCTGCAGGGAGAAAATGTATCATTAGATTCCTGCTATGTGTTTGTCACTATCATATGATGCAAAATCAGTTCCATTTGGATTAACGTAAATGTGAAAAACAAAACTTTAAAGCCTTTACAAGCAAGTATAGGAGACTAATGTGTATGATTTCATGATAGGAAAAGATAGCCTTAAGCAAAACAAAAAATATAAACAGTAAAGCCAAGTTTCATAAATTTGATAAAAGTGTAATAGGACACTTATAAAATTAAGAGACAAGCCATTAAGAAGATATTACAATGCTTACAGCTGTTGAAACATATATGTATGTCGATCACAAATCAGTAAGAAAAGATATAACCAGGGGCGCCTGGGTGGCTCAGTCGGTTAAGCGTCCAACTTTGGCACAGGTCATGATCTCACGGTTTGTGGGTTCGAGCCCCGCTTCGGGCTCTGTGCTGACAGCTAGCTCAGAGCCTGGAGCCTGTTTCTGATTCTGCGTCTCCCTCTCTCTCTGACCATCCCCTGCTCACGCTTGCGCTCTCTCTCTCTCTCTCTCTCTCTCTCTCAGAAATAAAGAAAACATTTAAAAACATTTAAAACAAGAAAAGATATAACCAATAAAAACTGTATAAGTGATAGGAATATGCAATTCATGGGAGACGATAGGAATATGCAACTCATGGGAGAGATAGCTGATAAACATGAAGAATGTTAAATCTTGGGGCACCTGGGTGGCTCAGTCGGTTAAGTGTCTGGCTTAGGTGCAGGTCATGATTTCACAGTTTGTGGGTTCGAGCCCTGTGTCGGGCTCTGTGCTGACAGCTAGCTCAGAGCTTGGAGCCCGCTTCAGATTCTGTGTCTCCCTCTCTCTCTGACCCTCTCCTGCTCATGCTGTCTCTCTCTCTCTCAGAAATAAATAAAACATTTAAAATTTTTGAAAAAAAAAGAATGTTAAATCTTACTGGTAATCGAGGAACTGTGATACCACATAGCAACAATTGGTTTTTGTTTACCTGTTTAATCAAGATTAAGAAGATTGATGTTTAACGTTGGCTTTGGATGCCCCAAAACTGGATTATCATGTACCATTAGTGGTGCTGTAAGTTGGTGAAAACTTTGCGGAAGGCATTTTGACAGTATCCTGCTTACTCCTTGAAATAGAAATTTAAGTCTTCAGAATCTGTATTATAGAATAGTAACATGTGAACACAAGTCAGGCACAGGGATGAAAATCTGAGCGCAAATGTGCTCAAATAAATAAAATAATTAATTAATTAATAATTTTAAAAAAGTAGTAAAGTACAATTATGATGTATCCATGTTATGGAATATTATGATGCTATTAATATGAAGCAAAACAAAATTTACTTCCATAAAAAGTTGTCGAAGACATTCTGTTAACTCTTTTGAGATTTTATTTATTTATTTTTATTTATTTTTTAATGTTTTATTTANGACCTGAGTCAAAGTCGGACACTTAACCGACTGAGCTACAACTCTTTTGAGATTTTAAACATGCATGAAAATGAATATGTATACATGTTTATATCAATTTTTTTAAATTTTTTAAAATTTAAAATTGGTAAATCATACCAATGTCTACACCACTAAGAAAGTATGAATGCCCTCCCTCACCCCCACCCCGATGGTTCTCATCCATATCGAACTTCGTACTGGCAGACTTTTCCATTGTGCCCATTGGATGATTATGAAATGGGATCTGTAGTCTCTGATGGCTAATGAAGGTGAGAAGCTACACTTCTCAATGTGCTCTCGACATTTAAGTTTCTTCTTCTGTGAAGAGTGTGTTCATGTAAATGGAATAATGGGTTGACGTCCTTTTTTTTTTTTTTTTTAGCTGATTTGTGAGCATCTAAACATACATGCAGACACTAATCCTATACTAGGTTATGGTAGTCCGTTTATTTTTAAAATGATATATTTATTTTGAATTCTACAAATAATATGTGGTTCTTACAGAAAATTTGGAAACTACCGAAAATCTTTAGAAAGATATTTAAAATGTCCTGTGATCATACTGACCAGAATAAGTACTGTTTTCTCTCTGCAATCTATCCTTAGAGTGTTTTCTAGCTATGCATCTATACCTTTTTTGTTTTAGAAAACTAGGATTGTTTCATATACATGTATCTATTTTTTAGCATTTAATTTTTACTTGTGTATGTTTTAGCTCCTTAATTAGATGGTAAGATCAATAATGATAAAGGCCCTATTTTAAACTGCTTTGCACAGCATCAACCAAGATGTCTTTTCTTTAGTAGATATTTACTAAATATTGATTTGATGTTTTCTCCCTTGCAGCCCATCTAGATGTGAATGGTGTCAAGGTCCCATGTTTGGTGAAGGTTTTCGAGTCATCCAATCCTGTGATATTTTTGGAGCAACACATCTTCCTATTTTGTATCATGTCTGTTCTTCTTACTGCTATAGAAAAGTAAAGGAGAGCAGTTTCATTTTAGATACTGTTTCCAGCCAAAGAACAACTCTAAATTCCGAGTTGGTAATTTAGGAGTCCCACTTTAAGAGCCATTAAAGTTTATGTATGTAGTGATTCACTTCTTTGAGAGTACAGGTTCTGTCTTCTGTGACTCCTTTTTGTAATCCCAGCTCCTTATGAAACTTTGTGACTGTTATGGAATTGTTGAAGAATAATTACTTTAGGAAGATTAGTAAAGGTCTTTGGATTTCAGTGAAAATCTAGAAAATTTCTTTTATCACATGTTTGCTGTAAAACGGAGAAATGATAGAATCCTTTGCACAAAAGGATTTATCTTACAACTGGCATTTTTATGCATCCATTCCAAGTGATAAGATAGCATTTCAAAGTCATCAGTGGGATTTGTGCCTTATATGGGTTCAAAGCCATGTACCCAAGTTCTCTTTGTGAATTCTGCTTGTGAATTTTTGTAGAAATCTGTACAGTGCCAACCATCTCAATTGTGGATTGTTCTAAGAATAAAAGATTCATTCCAGTCCTATATTTAGTTGTTTGAATTCATTACTCAGGCTTCCTAGAACACTCAGTTATCTACAGTCTTTCAGTTATCCTGACCTTCATCTCATAAAGCCTGATTCCATAGGCCAGTGCTAGCATTCACCAGGCCTTCAAAGATAGCCTGGCAATTGAGGTGCCTGGGTGGCTCAGTCGGTTAAGCATCCAAATTTGGCTCAGGTCATGATCTCGCAGCTCATGAGCTCAAACCTTACATCAGGCTCTGTGCTGACAGCTCAGAGCCTGGAGCCTGCTTCGATTCTATGTCTCCTTCTCTTTCTGCTCCTTCCCCACTCATGCTCTGTCTCTCTCTCTCAAAAATAAATAAACGTTAAGAAAAAAAAAAGATAGCCTGGCAAGAAAATAAAGTAAAACTTACAAGATTACACTGTAAAGCAACATATGCCTACAGTAGAACTTGAGGCTTTAAGATTTAGTGTTTGGTAAGAGGAAGGTAAGAGCATTTTGATATAACAAACAACTGACTATCAGAATGGCACAGAATTGTTTCATATGCGGCATATTTTTATGTGTGTTTAAGTCCAAAATGCCATTGTTAATGATGAAACTTGATGAAATCACATGGTTGAAATTTATACAGGTATCTTATCTTTAGAGAATGTCAGAAAATTCACATTATGTCAGGTGTGTGTTTCATTTAGTAATATTTAAATCAAAGACAAAACAAACCAGGCAAATATTTTTTCTGTTGATTTAAATAAATTGAGATACTTATACTCATCTGCTTGAGACTCAGTCTGATTTTAAGCAGAAATAAGAAAACATCACTTGAGAAGTATACACCATATTCATCAGCAAAATAATGAAATTATTTATACAGAAGTAACTACCATATCACACATGTAATCTAGACAAGGATATTTATAGCCTAATAACAAATAAATGCATTAAAATGTAATATATCCATGATTACAAACAAGATAAAAATAAGATTAAATCCTAGTTGCATATAGCCAATTAGTACTTACCTTTGTCCTTGAAATATTTCTTGGAGGGAAAAGTGCATTTATTTCTTTAATTTAAAAATGTTGATTTTTGATTTGATTAACAGTGATATCATATTGAGATAGGGAATAAAATAAACTGAGATAGGGAAGAAAGAACAGGTTTCAAGGGAAATTACAAGATCTTAGAGATGCTGCAGAAAAATAAATATACCTAGACATTTGGACAAATACAAAATACACTTAGAGTCCAATCTCATTATTTCCTCGTGGTTAGTGTAAGCCTTGAATTTAAATGATCTAAGACATACTTATTACACAAACATTTTAAAAGAGAACTAAACCTAAGGAGAAAACAAAGTTCTCCTTGTAACGCCACTCAGTGAAAATTAGAGATAATCCTTGTGACATGTATATGTGTATATGTGCACACTTACATATTGCTTTCTTTTTAAAATGGGATTATTTGCCTCATACCACACACAATGATTAATTCTGGATTCCTAAAGGTCTAAATTGAAAGTATAAATAGATAAATAGGGTCTAAAAATTAGAATGGGAAGGATCTTTTTAAGCAGGAAAAAAAACCCAAAAGAAAAGATGAACAGATTCATTATGCAAAAAAATTTTTAATTTCCGTACAGCTAAAATCATCATAAACAAGGTCAAAAGACAAGTAACACATGGGAAAACACCTGTAATATATATGACTGACACAGATTTAGGCTAGTAGCCATGGAATCTTGATTGTAAATGACAGAAATCCACTTGAAGGAAATGTACTAGTGTGTGTGTGTGTGTGTGTGTGTGTGTGTGTGTGCATCTCCAGGGGCAGCCAATATGGGAACTCAGACTGTGTCATGAAGGCATTATCTATTTTTCTGCCTATCTATCTATCTATATATCCATGCGTCCATCCACCCACCCATCCATCCATCTATCTCTTAGCAACGCTTTTCTTTAAGTTTGCCTCATTTCCAGGTAGCAAGGATGGCCACTGATGGTTCAGGTTAATGTACTAAAATGCCAGGAGCCTCAGGAAAAGTACACTATCTATCCCAAGCATTACACTAAAACGTATTAGAAGTGATTTTCATTGGCTCAACTTGGGTCACATGTTCATATATGGACAAAGCATTGTAGCCTCATGGATGGAATACTCTGATTGGCCAGGACTAGTCACATGCCTATCTGGGAAAGGGGGAATTAGCTTCTTCCAAAACACATGAGATAGATTTTCCCCAAGAAAGAGCCTGGAACTGAAAATTGAGAAAAGGAAAAATGTTTTAGGCAGCTAAAATCTAGAACTATCAGAGACTTCTAAAATTCCTAACACGCAATAAGCTGTTACAAATAACAATAAAGGGGCACACGAGTGACTCAGTCAGCTGACTGACCGACTTCCTCAGGTCATGATCTCCTGGTTTTGGAGTTCAGGCTCCCCATTGGGCTCTCTGCTGTCAGCACACATCCTGCTCCAGATCCTCTGTCTCCCTCTCCCCCTCCCCTGCTCTCTCTCATTCATGCATACATCTCAAAAATGCATACACATTAAAAAATAACAACAAATAACAAAAATAAAAATGTGAGCTAAATATTTAAATGGCTATAACAAAATTAAATACACATATATTTTCACCATAATTATAAGGAGTTATTGCTTAAGAATACTCACAATTGGATGCAAATATATATCTGAGGATATTATAACAGTGATCAATTGGAAACATTTTAAGTCTTTATCAGTAGACAGTTGCTTAAATATGGGAAATCCAACAAGGTAATATCATTCAGCCATTTAAAAAAAATAGATAGCTTTGTTTTTCCTGACACAGAAAGATATTTACCAAGTATTATTAACAAGATATTTACTAGGTAATACAACCATATAATTTAAGATTCAAAAGATACAAAAGAGTAGATCTTAAAAATTCTTTAACCCCAATGCTCTGCTATCTGTTTGCATCTCAAAGATAATCAGTGATATCAAGCTTTTTCTATTCTTCCAGGATATTTTATGTATATATAAGCTAGTAAGTAAATATATTTCTTTCCTACCATCTATACAATATTAACAAATATATACTCCTTTCTGGACCTTTCCTTTTAATACTACATCACAGAGGGGGTTCCATATCAATACATTATTACCTTCTATTATTTTTTTATGATTGCATATTATTCCATTGAAAAGTGTATATAGTTTTTTTTTTTTTACCAGTTCAGTACAAATGAACTTTAAACTTTTTATAACCTCTTACTATGAAAAAAAAATGTTGCAACAGATAATCTCATCATTTGCACATGTTTAAATATGTTTGTGAGATAAATCCCTAAAGGTGAAGTTGCTAGGTCAAAAGGTATGTGCATTTATATTTAATTGGGGGGATATAGAATATTCATTTTATTTACTTCTGAATATGTAATACTAATCTATTGTACCTAGTTCAAACAAGATTTGGGTCAGAGTGAAAAGTAAGTCTTTCATATTCACTTCCTTCAGATTGCAGTTCTCCTCAGAGGCAAACATTGCTACCAGCTTCTTGTTTTGCCTCCAGGGAAACTCTAAGCATGTGTAAGCACACAGCTGGATGTAGAAGAAACTTCCTTATTCCAGTAGATTTTTATTTTTATTTTTTTTCCAGTAGATTTTTAAAACAACTTTTTTGTGTCATATTCTATAGCAGCAATACTGACTTCATTTGTAAGCTTCTTGGAAATGCAAAATCTCAGATCCACCCCCATCCTACTAGATTAGAATCTCAGGGGTTGGTTTCCAGGAGTCTTCATAATTACTCTCTCTCCAGAAGATTCGGACAGTCACTAACGTTGACATTCTCTGGTTTCCAGAGGTGAGAAGACTCACCCCAAGATGCTGGAGAAATGAAAGATGCAGGTTGGGGCACAGCGCACTTTACTGTCTTCTCATCTCATCTCAGCCATACACTGTCATCCTTGAGATCTCATTCTATAATTATTTTAGGAATGTTATCCCAGGACTAGTTTAACATTCAAAAATTGATCAATGTAAGCCACTAGACATCTGGAACTCCATGAGCATCAGAGGCCAGAGAATAGAGACAGGTGAATGTTTCTCTTTCTAGATGTTCAGTATCCGGGTGCAAAACATCTCAATAGGTAGGTCCTTTACCCCCTTTCCTTTCCTTCACTTGCCCTGCCTTCAGTTTTTCTTCTCACCCTCCTTCCTTCCTTTCATCGTTTTCTTTGGGTCTCTATTTTTTCCTGTTTATCAGTCCTGATGTAGAGAGTGTTTAACTCAATTTAAACATGAAGGAGGACTAAGGGTCATTGAAACAGTCTGTCTGTAAAATAGTCAAGGTAATCCCAGGGCGGCTGGGTGGGGCAGTTGGTTAAATGTCCACTCTTGATCTTGGCTCAGGTCATGGTCTCGTGGTTCGTGGGTTCGAGCCCACTTTGGGCTGTGCGCTGATGGCATGGAGCCTGCTTGGGATTCTGTCTCTCTTTCTCTCTGCCCCTCCCCAGCTTCTCTCTCTCCCTCCCTCTCTCTCTCTCCCCCCTCCCCCCCATGCACGCACTCTCTCAAAATAAATAAACTTAAAAAAATACTCAAGGCAACCCCAACGTCATCCTATAACAACAAGTATGTGTGTGAGCACACATCTGGGTACACGTAGAAGAATATGGGAGAAACAGTCTGGATGCTAAACAAAGGATTCATGGTTCCCTCTGAGAAACGGTATCCGGGGGCTGAGAACAGGGTCTTTCACTTTCTATTACATGATTGTTTCCACTTCCAATGTTTGAATTTCAGTTTAATTATGAATTACTCTAATCAATATAAAAATGTCTTAATTTTTAATGGGATCATGTAATGGTGACATTTCCTTTCTTTCTTCCCTGAATCATGTATTGCAAACACTTTTCTAGGTTAGATCCAATATTGAGAAATTGTGATGAAAGTGCCCTAACTTGCTTATCTAATATTCTCTTGTTGAATAAACTATCTTCGGTGTTTATCTATGTAAGCAACAATAGATTTAATAAATTTAATAAAACTAAAGATAAAATGTTGCCAAAATTTGTATTTGTTTTCGTTTGTAATAAAAATTTCTGACATTAAAATTGCTAGATGAGAATTGTGCAGAAATTTACAGCTTTTTATTCTTTTTTTTTTTGTATGTTTTATTTATTTCTAGAGAGAGAGAGAGAGAGAGCCTGGGCAGGGGAGGGTCAGAGAGACAGGGAGTCACAGACCGAAACAGGCTCCAGGCTCTGAGCTGCCAGTCAGCACAGAGCCCGATGCGGGGCTCGAACCCACGAACCGCGAGGCCATGACCTAAGCGAAAGTCGGACGCTTAACCGACTAAGCCACCCAGGCACCCCTACAGCTTTTTATTCTTGTGATGAAATTGTTATTATCCTCACTATCAGCTTAGCTTTTCACCAGCAGTGTGTGAGATGCCCTTTTTCCCAAACTCACGTCATTGATTTTAGTTAATTAATTAACTATGCATTGCCAATAAGACAGATAGAAAGTATATATTATTATTTTACTTTCTTTTATTACTAATAAAGTTAATTTGGGTTCCATGTTAAATAGTCATGATTCTATCATCTTTTGTGATTTTTTTCTTTACATCTTTTTCTGATATTTCTATTGATATGTTCATCTTACTGGTTTGTAGTGGTTGGTATGTGTTGAGAATGTTAACCTTCTATTAACATTTATGATGAAAGTTTTTTTTCTCCACTTACTACCAGCCTTTGATTTTTATTCAAAGGGGGGTTTTTTTGACACAAAGATTTTATTTCATTGATCTATTTTTTTGATGTGAAGATTTTAAATTTTAGGTTGTAAAATCATGGATGAAATTGGAGGACATAATGTCAGTGAATAATGAAATAAGCCAGACACAGAATGAAAAATCCTATGTGATCTCCCATATATGTGGAACCTATAGAAGTCAAAATCAGAGTAGAGAATAAAACAGTGGTTACCAGGAGCTGGGGGTTAGGGAAATTGGGCAGATGTTGGTCAAAACCAATCTATTCCCTTATGTTTTTGTCTTTTATTGCTAAGCTTAGCAAGTCCTCCTTTTTCCCCAGTTACATAAAAATCCATCTGTAGTTTACTTATTTTACATTTTAGTCTTAATTCATTTCAAAATTAATTTAGTATGGAACATGAGGTGTGGCTTCAAATTTAAGTCTTTCTAGAATGCTGAGAAATTATGTGCCCATTATCAACTGAAGCTTCACTCTACCAACTTGAAATGCCACTTTTATGATGCATTAAATTCTTACATAATTAGGCCTGGGTTTTTTTCCCCCCTACCCTATTCCATTAACTTGTCTATGTGATGTCAACACCATACTGTTTTAATTATTTTAACTGAAACTGCATCTTAAGTAATATATCTGGTTTATCAAGTTCCAACTCATTTCTATTTCTGTTCACTACTTTTTAGTTATTCTTATACCTTTATTTTTATACAATAATTATTAAAATCTTTAAAATTGTTTTGTATCGTGTCCCCCACCCCTTCACCAAATCAACTCTTCTGGATTTTTGTTAGAAACAGAAGAAAACGGATATCTTCACAATATAGACTCCCCATCCAGAACATAGATTCTATGACTTCATATCATTATGTAACAATAATGATAATGATAGCAATTCAGCCATTGGGAGATTTTCTTCTGTATGACCTACATTGTTTATGTTAAAATGCTGACGTCTTATTGGAAGCAGTAATCATGGCTATTATTGCTTTATGCACTTATTCAAAAAGCAGAATTTTTAAGCTCAAAGGTTTGAACAATAGAGCTCCAAGGAATATTCTGCCTTGCTCAGAAAAACTGGATGCAATTCTGGTTGTTCTCTGCTCTGCCCCTTGGCCACCATCAGAGCTCTGTATGGAATCAGCATGCTGAGTGGGCTGTGGCAAAAGGCAGGGGATGGGGATGGGACGGCAGGGCCAATCTACAGCAAATCCCCTTTGCTGTAGATTGTCATTTCCTGCTTGGAATCTAAGAAGACAGAAGTTTGTAACATCTCCAGGGGCCCAGGCACTTGGCGGTCGCTTACTGGTATCACTGTTAGTCCATAACCATAACCTTAACCCACAGAGAAGTGCTTTCCTTTCACATACCTGAATTCACACATCCTGAGCCTGTACTCTTGATCATCTGTCTCCTATAAACTGCTCTCCCAACAACATGCCATAAGGAACAATTTGAAGAGACTCCATCCATGGTGTCACGGTGTGCCAGAGACAGCAGCGGTGGAAACGGGGAAGCACTGGCGCTCAACCACGGAGCCCAGAGCATTCCCCAGCCCAGGCAGGCACAGCTGCAGTGAGCATTCTAGATGGTCCCACCCAGGGCGTCCACTTCCTGCAGGCTCGGAGTCAAGGCCTGGGGCCCCAGAGTTGGTTGTTAGGAAGCTGAGGGAATGTCCTGTTCCAAAGTGGTGACTGGGCCTTCCACTCTCCTTTACTAATGCTCTATCCCTACCAAACTCCCAGACTCTGGGCTCTTACTTGCAATAACGTCAAGGAAAGCAGAGGTCGAGTGGTGAGCATTACAGAACTGACTGATAAGCACCTAGCGCAGGACCGGGCTCGGGAAAGGATAGCACTTATTTTTAATGTCAGAATATGTGTCTTTTCACACCCCATCCAATTCTCCCTTCTCGTATACCATGATGGCTTCCTTCAAGGGCGTTGTGGTTTGTCTTTTTAAATAGATTTTAAATATGTATTTCTCCAATTTCTTCTACTTTTAAATTACCAACACAAGGAGATTTCCAATTGATTGGATGTCAATTGAGGATCTCTCATATTATTTATTTGTTGTTTTCATTACATTTAGGGGAGGGGGAGGATATAGAGATTAATGGCAAAAATTGATTCTTTTTTTCTATTTTCTCCAAGTTGTGCTTAGTTAAGCACTTCTAATCTTTAAATAGGATTCCTTTGGCTAGCAAACAATGCAAATGTTCCAAATACAATTAATCTCAGAAATCCATAGCTCCACAAATCAAGAGTGACAACCCATTTTGACCATTGAGCCACTCTTTCCTAACATGTCAGGAATTACTGTTTTTTACCAATAAGAAATGTAGTATTTTACTCATAAAGTGGTTGTGAGAGGACATATGTGTGGGAGGCCAAAGAACCCTTCTGCTACACACCTCTGGGGACAAATGAAGATTTGTTGTTTTGTGGCGGAATAAAGAAAATAAATAATAATCACATTAACTTTTTTTGAGTACAACTTTCAAGCGAGTGTTCCCTGGAGATCACTTTTTTCCTAGGTGAGTTCAAGTCTCGCCTGTGATTTATTGAGTACCTACTAGATGCCATGAAATATAGACTCCTTGGATAAAGTATAATGTGGAATGTTCTACGATGGAGGTGTGTCCACAATGAAGTAGCACAGACCAATTACGGAGACTCAAGAAAGATTTCCGGAGGGCATATTCATTAAGCCAGATGAACAAGGTTAATGTTGTAAAGTGCACAGTAGAGGATTTTCAGAGATAAGGCTTAAGGCTAGAGAAGTACACAGGGCTGGGTCATCAGGCTCTCACATTCCATACTAAGAAGTGTCATTAGCTGCTGAAGAGCCATTGAAGATTTTAATGGAAGAATAACATGATCACTATGTAAATAGATTGGAAAATGCAGAGAAGGTGCTGAGATTTCCAACAAGGCGAGACAGTAGTAATAAGGAGGAACATTTTCTAGAAATAGTTAGAATGTAAAGTTGGCAGAAAGGATGTTGAGCATGAGGGAGAAGGGGGGGTCTCTGGAATAATTCCCTTGATTTCTATCTATTTCATGAGAGGAAGAAGTATGAAAAAATCTTGACTTCACTCAATTCGCCAAGCCTATAACTTTGTCATAGAGAAAACAGTTTTATAGAACTGATATGATATTTCAGAACTGCATATTGGTTTTAATTCATATGCTGTTCTCTTCTGAACACTTAAGTGGAGTTGAGGCCACTTTATGCAAACGTCACATTTAAAAAAATCTAGATCTGTCAGAACAGAGGTGATTATTCTCTTTATAAAAGGATTCTTTGTTCTATAAAATCCATCTTCATATGTCACCTTTAAATTGTCAGCTTGAGGGGTGGCTGGGTGGCTCAGTTGGTTGAGTGTTCAACTTTGCCTCAGGTCATGATCTCGTGGTTTGTGAGTTCGAGGTCCACGTCAGGCTCTGTGCTGACAGCTTAGAGCCTGGAGCCTGCTTCGGATTTTGTGTCTCCCTCTCTCTCTGTCCCTCCCTTGCTTGTGCTCTCTCTCAAAAATAATAGACATTAAAAAAATTTTAAATAAAATAGCTCTAAATATGATTTAATATTCCACTCCTCAGAAATAATATATATTTTATAAAAACTGACACATACACACTTTTGAATTAATTTGTGGGTTTTCTTTTCCAAGATAGTTTTTTGGTTTTTGTTTTTTTAGAGTAAGTGGCAGGTATTTTCCTGGATGGATTCCTTTATTTATTCATTCATTCAATTAACAAATATTATTGACTTCTCTTTGTATGACAGACACTGTCCTAGACATTTCAATGATAGCAGGGAATGAAAGAGACAAATGTTTCTGTCCTCATGGAATTTGCATTCTAATAAATTGTTCCTTTTTTTCCTTACAAATAGGGTATGTTATTTTCCCTTTTGCTGGTTTTTAAGGTATTTTCTAGCATGGTGCCTGGCACATAGCAGGGACATTCTCTATATTTATTCAATTGAATAAATTCTCCGCAGAACAGAACATGACTTTAATAATATATTGCATAAATGACTTCACAATTTTAAATATTCTGGTCTATCATCAGGCTCAGACAAGATGCCAGACTATATACTGTCATTTAAAAAATAACTCAGGTATTTGCTCACAATCTTTAAGTTATTTATAAGGAGAAAAAGACAGTATGATTTAAATGCTCTTAATTTGCTCACTTAGTCTCTCATCAAATAATGTGCTGTCTTGGCAACACTTCAACCCCTTCCATGCCATTGTAAAGCAGATTACATGTCTAAATATTTTATAATTTGCAAAGCACTTTCATATACTGAAGGAACGGAGGGATTTAAAAGCCATTGTTTTTTTTTTTAGTATTACCTGTGTGGCACAGAAGATGGATTATTCACTACATTTCCTTTTCCCTTTTCCTCCTTTGAAGAAGAATCTTCATTTTTAACTAGGCACAATTGCCTCCCAATATAAAGTACTATGTTTCCCAGGCTCCCTTGAAGCTAGATCCAGTCACTAAATCACGGCAATGAAATATAAGTGAAAGCACTGGTCGGACTCCAGGAAGGCTGGTTTAAGGGAACAGATTGATTTGAGAGAAGGCCCTTTTTGTTCTCTAATCTCTCCCCTTGTCTCTAGCCTGGAATGCAGACAGGATGGCTGGAGTCCCAGTAGCTATTTTCGGCCAGGAGATGACCTTGAAAGTAGAAGGTAGGAAGCCTAGGGCCTTGGTGACACCATAAGCCACAATATCAGACCACTATGCCTACCTTGCACATGAAGAGAACTCAATTTCTATCTTGTTTTAATCATCAGTATTTTGGGCTTTTCTGTTCTCTCTAGCCAAACTTAATCTTAACAAATATAGCTTGTAATACACTCCAAACAAATACATTAGGAAAGAGTCATATTATATTCCCCCTACTAAAGTACTATGTTTTAAGATCATTTCATTTTCCCTTCAAGCTTCTCTCAACTCCTCTTGAACATGATTTCACTTAGGTTTATATGTTAGGCTGGGGACAAGGGGAGGCAAACTGATTTACCTGTAAGGCCATTTGCGTGGTGGGGCAGGGAGTCAGGCCTCTCACCTCATCAGATTCTGACCTACCAGCGAATCAACCACTTCTGGTCCTTTTTATAACCCTGTATATCTTTAAAAGAAAAAAAAAAGTCTATTAAACCAGCAAGCCAAGAAAGCCTAGGAACAGAATGGAAGCATGTAAGAGCTGCTTTGTTATTGAGTGCCCAACATGCACCAGGATAGAAGATGCCTGGCCCCACGTTACCATAGTTCCCAGCTCACTGCAGACATCACTAAGCAATCTTCACACTCTCACCTGCCGAGTCTTGTTCTGCTTCCGACTTAATAAAATTCTCTGTCCCTCCCCTGCTTGCATTCTCTCTCAAAATAAATAAATAAACTTAAAAACAATTCCACAGACTAAGCTTCTCTCGGTTTACACGTTAGCACCTCACATACACATGCATCTGATATCACCTCTTCTTAGGTTGCTAAGCTATTGTTCGGTATTGGTTAGCAACTATAACAGGATGCTAAAATGTGACTCTCGGGGTTTCCATTTTTAAATGCTTAAAACAAAATGATAAGTTTCCAAATTGAGATGTTAGACAGAACATTCCAAACCAAAGAGCTAGGAAAGAAGTGGACAAAGCTAGTTTTGTGACAGCCAGTGGGAGCAGCAATGGCAGATTCCTGGTGGGTGGGGGGCTCTCCAAGAAACCCAATACATTGCCCAGACGGAGTCAGATCTGAGCATCCACCAAGGCCGAAGGGCACAATGCCTGATCATGACAGTGCCAGTGACAAAGCCTGTCCTTTTCTCCCATCCTTTTCCCCCTCGGCATCATTCCGACAGGGTCAGAAGCTGCAGTGGAGTGATGGGAGAGCACGCTGGGGGAGGGCGGGCCGGGGGTGACCGGCAGAGTTGATCAGGGCCCCTGCCCCACTGTGAGTTTCAAGCCTGACCCCATACTATTCTCACTTGCCTAAGAGCTTCCAGTATGATTGTCACACCGGATTGGATGCTTTGTTGCTGCGATGGTACTGTTCGTATGACCAAAAAGGGCAGGAAGGACTTCTGGCATCTACCAGAGATTTCATGTGGAGGCAGAAAAGAATGAGTTCTTGGAAGAGGTCATAAAGGACCAGGGAAAGAAAGGGTCAAGTTACTCCATGCTGCCCCCAGCTGCCTCCAACCTTCACTGGGTCTCACTTGCTCAGAAAAGTAGCCACACCCGCTCTCCCATCAGGCCCCTCAGGACCCACAGGCAATGCCTGAATCCAGGGCAGTGGGACTACGCATCCCTTTTGAGAGAATTTCTACCCCAGCTGCTCCTGAAAATTGGAAACAATGTCTCCTGCCACCTGGAGCATGAGAATAGGAGTCTGTGTCCTCAAAGTGTCACATCAGATTTGAAAGGTCTGACCCTCCTCAACATTTCCACATCAACTTGCTGAATTTGTTTGATTACTGGGAAAATCTGAACCAGTTAAATTTTCAGTATACTTCAGATACAGAAAGCTGATGTTTAGAAATTCGGCAGAAGTCAGGGATATGCCCAGAATAGTATTATGACTAGATTTTTCTTGAGTCGATACTCCAAGGGGGAAATGGGCATTTTCTTCAGGAATTCAGCCAAGCTACTTACCGTAATTTTTTAAAGTTCAGTGAAAACCATGGGGTTCTATAAAATTGTAGAAATAACAGCTCAATTTTCTTCTTTTACCTTTTTAGCTCAGTTTCACATAGCTTACCGGTTGTGTACATTTTTTTGTACTGAAAAGAAATGCACGCTAATGACATTTTTTGAGCCCTGAGTCACTCTTGCTTCTGTCATACGCTTTTAATTTGAAAAGTGAGGAACTAAAAAGTAAGAATTACCCAAGTTATTTACAGTAATGCAAAACTTGGCTCAACAACCCAATCAATAGTCTCCATGACGCCGAGGACAGACACAGAGACTGTTACAAAAAATCATTATCTAATTGGGAAATATCTGCTTGGACACCAGATTTCCAATTGACCTTAACTGAGGATTCTCTTGGCCCAAAAGCATGGTGATAAACAGACCTTAAAACAGCATCCAGACAAGGACAGTTCTTTGTAACATCATACATCATAGAAAGAATTGCCTGGACTGGAACTTTCCAATCTCATTGCCCCTTCTATTTGGCAATATGCCAGAAAAGAAGCCCAAAATGATCTACAGTATTCCTTTTGGCAAAGCTCAAGGAGCCCTCAGATGTCCATGTATTTGGATTCCAAATGAATTCATTCCATTATGGTAATAGAAAGGGTTTGTTATCATGATTATCACATCCAGTTCCTTGCCTGCTCTCCTTTGAGCAAATGGAATTACGGCTACTTGCAGTTCTCAGTGGGCACAGTGGATAGTATTTCCTGTGTAAAAGACAAGTCACTTTACAAGAAGTAGGAAAATAGTCCTCCATTATAAAGGTAACGAAGATGTCATTAAGCACTATCCCAGCCTGAGGGTCTAGTTCTTGCTCAGTTTGGCAGGACCCGCGCCCAAGCTCTAGACTTGGAGTTTTCCCAGCACCCCACTTGGGTTTTAGATATCCTGGGAAGTTGTGGGGAAGTGTGTGCACAGGCAGTTGGACAGAAGCAAGCCTGTGGCATTGCTGGGGGGGTTGCCCCGGCTAGTCTGGCAGCTGGAGAGGTACAGGAGCAGGTGGAGGCAGGTCTCTCCTGTGTGCAGCTCAGACGTGGAGCTAGCGGTCTCCACGTGGGTAAAGGCTAGGTACTCAGTGATGAAGGCACCATTCAAGGCTGTTCCTGGATGCATGAGAGGGATCCGGTAGGGGCCCATAAGTCTACTCCCCCAGACTTTCCTCTCACCCACCACCCCCTGAGAGTCTCCAGTCCCCATTCTGACCACTCTCTTTTACTCAGGGCCCAGGTCACTGAGCCTCAATCCCATAACCACTAGAGCTCTATCGTCTCTATTTTCTGTGAGTTCCTGCCACACACCATCTTTACTGCTTTCCTAAACAGCAGTATTCTCCTTTTATTTCACAACAGAGCTTGATTTCTTTATCTAAATGGCAGCCCACTCATTCCCAGCCAAAGCCAATGTGGATCCCCCTTCCTCAGGGGCCCAGAAAGTTCCATCTTCACAGCCCTTTGAAAACCTTCAAATAGACCCATACCATAGCTCTACAGCAGTGCCTGCTGAGCAAGGTTGGTAAGCCCACACTTAGCATGCAATTCCAGGAACACAGTGCTCACCGGAATGTTCCCTCAAGAGAACACTAAGTTGGCCCAGAAGTATCCCATTAAAAACAACATATGTAATTTTCTTATGTCAAAGAAGTCCTTACCCTTTTTTATGACCATATGTCTGAATTAAATCAAGATCTCCAATTTGCATAACTTTGAGACATCTTAAGAGATCTATTTCGAGAGCTGAATGGGAAGTGGGTGAGCCAAAGCTCTCTTCCTAAAATGGTTTTCAGGTGTGCTCAAGCACATGGTGCTCTCAAGGCCTGAAGTTTCTATGCCACGATGTTGCAATAATTTTTATCTGGAAAGATTCTTATTTTTTCATCAATGATGATGCCTAACGATTGCTGAGTGCACACTGTGTACCAGTTATCCATTAGGCATTTCTCACATCACTCAATAGTTTCTATTAATAGCTTGGTTTTACAGCTGACGAAACTGGAAGGATGAGTTTTATTTTTTTTTGTTTTATTATTTATTTATTTATTTATGTTGAGAGAGAGCGAGCACAAGCAGGGAAGGGGCAGAAAGAAAGGGAGAGAGACAATCCCAAGCAGGTTCCTCACTCTCCTGGGACGGG
>NW_027532407.1:3056697-3188885 GCF_008692635.1 Crocuta crocuta
GGGGAGGTGGGGGGGTGGGGTTCATCTCATGAACTATGAGATCATGACCTGAGCTGAAATCAAGAGTTGATGAGTTTAAAATTTTTTAATGTTTTTATTTATTTCTTAGATAGAAAGAGAGAGAGAGAGCATGAGTGGGGGAGAGGCATGATCTGAAGCAGGCTTCAGGCTCTGAGCTGTCAGCACAGAGACTGACTCAGGGCTTGAACTCATGAACCACAAGATCATGACCTGAGCCAAAGTCAGAGCCACCCAGGCACCCCAAGAGTCACATGAGTTTTAAAAGGATGAATTCTGAACAGTCAAATTTCAGGGATCCAAACATTAACATGTTTGGGTTCCTGCTACAGGAAGCCAATTTGCTTTCTGGAAAATCTGTACCTCCCACTTGTGGTATATACCACACACTCACCAACACATTGAGGATTGTCTTCTGAAATATTTAATCATTTGATGGAAGAAAGCTGTACCTTACTGTGGTTGTTTATTTTAAATCTTCTATTTTCTTCTAAATTCTGTAGGGAGCGAACATGATGGAAATCCTAAACAAATGGATGAAATGTTTCACTATTCTATGAGGAGCCACCTTAGCTACTCCATTCCATTTCCATTTCCATTTCCATTCCATTCCATTCCATTTTTTAATTTATTTGTTTTGAGAGAGACAGAGAGCACAAGTGGGGGAGGGGCAGAGAGAGGGAGAGAGAGAATCTCAAGCAGGCACTGCTCGGTCAGCACCAAGACCTGTGCAGCACTTGATCTCAAGAATTGTGAGATCGTGATCTGGGCCGAAATCAAGTCAGACACTTAACCTACTGAGCCACCCAGGTGCCCCTAGCTATTTTATTTTTAAAAGGAAAAGAAAAATTTAGAAAAGGGAGAAGCTAAAAGTAACCCACACTCCCACAGCTCGCCCCAGAAGTAGGAACAACTTGTTTCCTCCGAGGAACCACAAAGAAGTTTTCTCTGCTCCCCTCTCAACAGCCCACATCAGCACCAACATCAGCACCGCCAGAGAAGCTGAGAGCGGCCGACCTACATGACTGGAGGCGTGTGGGCACGGAGGTATCAGCACAAGGGGGAGCCTCACTCTGCAACTTCTCCTTTTCTTGTATAAACTCGTCACGGGCAGCGATCATGTAATAGTGTCCTTGCAGGCTGAGAATTGTATGGAACTTCATGAACACGTGGTCACCCAACACGCAAATCCTGATAACCTGTGCTTGAGCATAAAGAAGTGGGTCAGACAGAGGCCGTCACTCCCACTGAAGCAGCTTTCACACTGCATCAAAGGGTTGTGTCACACAGGATGGTGGCTGTTGCAAGGGGGCAGAGACCACAAACCGTCTGTCACCGCTGCCAGTCAGCACGGAACCTCGCTGTTGCCTCTCCCTCAACCATTTCCTGGCAAATGGCATCTGACATCTTGCAAGAGGGCAGCGCTTTCTGGAAAGACTGCAGCTCTAACTAAAAGATGTATGATCCGGCAGGAGGAAGAGCGATCAGATTACCAGCTATTTTAGAGCACATCTGTGTTCCCAAGTGTGATGTGTCCCAAATACAAACCACTGCTTTCAGTTCAGCTCTAAACAAACTAGCTACAAGGGATTGAGAAACCACACCCTCCGAAGAAGCAGCCTTCTGCTTTGGTTGGCTTGTGTTAGAGCAGAGATTCTGCCCAAGAATACCACTACGAGGCGTGTCCTCCAAAAAGCTGCAGCTAACCAAAAGATGATGTAAAGACTGCTCCGGGGGAGCAAGAACAATGTGCAGACGAAAGGTCTAGTCATTTCCTAGAGCTGCTGTAACAAATTACCACGGACCAGTGGCTGAAAACACCATACTTGTATTATATTTATTGTTCTGGAGTTCTGAAGTCTAAGATGGGTTGTACTGGGCTGAGGCCAAGGTGTAGGCAAAGGTGTGTTCCTTCTGGAGGCTTTAGGGATGTGTCCATTTTATTGCCTTTTCCAGCTCCAAAGGCTGCCTATATTCATTGGCTCATGGCCCCACTTCTGCATCTTGGAAACCAAGAGTGACAGGCTCAGTAATCTCACAATCTCTCTGATTCCTCCTCTTCTGCCTCCTTCTAAGGACCCTTGTGATTACACTGGGTCATCCAGATAATCCAGGATAATGTCCTCGAGATCAGTGATTAGCAGCCTTAATTCCATCTGAAACCTTAATTCCCCCATTGCTGGGAAATACCACATAAGGCTCCAGGGATTAGAATGGAGACATCTTTGGGCAGGGGGTGGGGGGTGGGGGGCATTATTCTGCCTACCACAAGAGGGAACACCAGAGAGTTCAGTTTTAGATCTCTAATCCTCATAGTAACCTTGGAGGCGGAGTGTTTACCAAGAAACTGAGGTTTTGAGAATTTAAGTACTTTGTACTTTTTGTAGACATTCTGCTAGTAAGAGACACGGCTGGAACATGACCCAGCTGTGTTTTGAAAGCCTATGCCCATCCTCCACACTATGCGGCTACCAGGTAGCAACCTGGCCTCTCTACCGAATCCCTACACCACGTGGAGCCTGGAGATACTTCAGCAGGCAGAGTCTCAGAGAAAATTCATCATCCTTCAGGAATTTCAAGGAATACCAGTACTGACCAAGAGTTAGGACAATTGGCCTCTACTTCATATTGCATGGTAGCCAGTGCATTACCTGGCAATGTGCTCAAACTCTCAGGTTCTCGGGATCCTCAACTGTACAACCAAGGATTTGGACTGCATGGTGTCCAAGACACCTTCCAGACTAAAATTCCAAAATTGAGTAATCGTATTGGTGAAACCGGTGCACTGGAGAACAGGTCCACTCAACGATGGCTAAGTGTTCCAAATGCGCCTTACTACTGTCAAGTGCTCGTCCATAACATTTCCTAGGCACTCAAACATATGGGCTCTTGTTAGTGTTTTTCCTTGCAGCCCTGTTCTCCACCTCCAAGCTGGACCATCTCCTGCCCACGCCTGCTACACTTGGTTTATCCCGTCATCTTTCTCCACTTCCAACTCAGGACCTTTCATTTGCCATTCTCCTGTGATAGATCTTCTCTTTTCTGGACCCACATCTTCCTCTTTCTTGGTTTATTCCTTTATTTTGGTGGAACACAGACTGTGGTAGTTTCCTAAGAAAGTACAAAAGGAAGGCAATTCTTTTGAGGGCTTTGAAAATGCCTTTATTCTAGCCTCCATGTGTGTGGCTTATAGAATTCAGGGTCACGTAGCCTGGAACCTTGTCTATGAACTCTGGCATTGCTGGTCAGCAATCTGATGCTGGTCTGACTCCTAAGCCTTTGTAGATTGTTGTTGCTTTTCCCCCCCTCTCTTTCCAGAAGGTTTTAGAATCTTTATCTCTTGCATTGTGCAACTACACAATGATGAGCTCTGGTGTGAATCTTTCTTCACTGGTTGTGCTGGGCACTCAGTGAGCCCCGTCACCTGGAACCCTGTCCTTCAGTTCTGAGAACTTATCTCATTGCATTGCTTTATTTGTTTTCATTACATCCTTCTCCTGTTTTCTCTCTTCTGCTTTATGAAAGTCCTGTTCGTTCATATTGGACATTCTAGACGAATCTAATTCTTTTATTTTTTTCTACCATGTGTTCCACTGCTTTATTTTATTATATTCTTTTATTACTGAAGTGCCTTACTTCACTTCTATTTTATGTGAGATGTCTTCACTATGATCTTCCAGCCCTGTAATTTTTGGGGGATGTACCACTTTTAACCTGAAATGTTTATTCCTTTCCTTATTTTTTATGGTATTTCTTTTTTGTTTGGGATGCAATGTCTTTTCTTAACTCATTGGGGATATTGGCTTTTAAAAAACTTTCCATTTTGAAATAATTATAGAATTGGTAGGAAATTGCAAAGATAGTACAGGGAGGTCCCAAGCACCCCTCACCCCTTTGCCTCGTTTCCCCCATTACATACTTGCAATACAACATCAAAACCAAGAAACTGACATTGGCCAAAGGTGTGTGCCTAATTATGCATCATTTTATCACATAAAATACATCGCCAGTAAGATCCCCCTTGTGTGACCTCTTTATAGTCTCATCCTTCCACCTTCACTATAGAATATTAATTTTTAATGTTATTTTTGGGGGCAGCTGGGTGGCTAAGTCAGTTAAGCAACTGATTTAGGCTCAGGTCATGATCTCATGGTTTGTGGGTTTGAGCCCTGCATTGGGCTCTGTGCTGACAACTCAGAGCCTGGAGCCTGCTTCAGATTCTGTGTCTCCCTCTCTATTTGCTCCTCCCTTGCTCATTTTCTGTCTCTGTCTCTCAAAAATAAATAAACATTTAAAAATATTTTAAGTTATTTTTTCCTATTTTTGGCATAATGTTTCCTCAATGTCCCCGTTTCTTATCTCTTTCATTTTGGAAACTACTCATAATGTTTGGTGATGTTGCCTATTTATTCATAGTTAAGCATGAGGCTCAGCTGAGAGTATTTGTGGGACCTCACCACAAGGAGATCATTAGCAAGTCTGCTTTTTCTTTTCTTTCTTTTTAAATGTTTATTTATTTGTTTTTGAGAGAGAGAGAGAGAGAGAGAAAGCAGGGGAGGCACAGGGAAAGAGAGGGAGAGAGAATCTCAAGCAGGCTCTGCGCTAACAGCACAGAGCCCAGTGTGGGGCTCAAACCCACAAACTGTGAGATCATGACCTGAGCTGAAACCAAGAGCTGACGCTTAACCGACTGAGCCACCCAGGTGCCCCAAGTTCACTTTTTCACTGGAGGATCCCCCAAAGTCAGTGCCTCGTCTGGGATCTTTTCTCTAGGTTCATTCACAGGCCCCAACATAAAATCCTCCAATCTTCTCCCCAGGGATGGAGAAGACTGGAAGCCTGGCCAACTAGAGGGTAGGGAGGGAGGTGAGAGCCTAGTATACAAAAGGCAGATATTCACTTAATTGCCTTGTTTTCAGCTAGCATCCCATCTCTCTCCACTCCTCTTCCCTATATTCTCCATTTCTTAAGTTCAATTTCTTTAGAGAATTAGCCTCCAGCTTCTGAGAATAAGCCTTCAGTACCAGTGGAAAGGCAGTTGCCTAAGTGCACAGGATAGTGCAGTATATTCCAGAAAAACATCACATGCACAAGACAACTGCAGTTGTCTGAACAGGTTTCCAGGAAATTCTTTGTTCGCAGCACTTTGCCTCATGGCACCTCACCTGTGCAGAGCCTTTCTGTGGGTCTAAAAAGGAATCCCTGACTTCCCATCATGCTTCCTCTTCATAGCCACCCACATTAGTTATATATCCTCCAGCACCCAAAATTCTGTTGAAATCTCTTTCATCTGATGCTGTTCCCTATCTAATTCACTTTGTCTTCTTGGACTTTTGTATTTTCTTACTTCCTTTATAGTAATTTTTAAATTTTTTTTTCATGTTTATTTATTTTTGAGAGAGAGAGAGAGATCAAGGAAGGAGCAGAGAGAGAGGGAGACACAGAATCCAAAGCAGTCAGCATAGAGCCTGATGTGGGGCTGATACTCATGAACTGTGAGATCTTGACCTGAGTCAAAGTCGGACACTTAACCAACTGAGCTAGCCAGTTGCCCATATAGTCATTTTAATAGGATTCTAGGAAGGAAGGGGAAAGGAAAATATAGTTAATCTGCCATGTTTATGCAGCATTCAATAATCATTTTTGAGAATATTTGACATATATAATGAAAGCTGAATTTGTGGTTTAGTGAATTTTAAGTAACATGGCAGGGGTGCCTGAGTGGCTCAGTTAGTTAAACATCTGACTTCAGCTCAGGTCATGATCTCACGGTTCCTGACTCTGAGCCCTGTGTAGGGCTCTCCATTGTCAGTGCAGAGCCTGCTTCAGATCTTCTGTCTCTCTGTCTCTCTCTCTGCCCCTCCTCTGCTTGCTCTCTCTCTCTCTCTCAAAAATAAGCAAAATTTAAAAGAGGAAAAAAAAGTAGTAATATGGTAGTATATTTCAGAAAAATATCACACAAAAAAATTAAAATTACTTCCAATAATCAGAAGAGAAGTAATATTTTTTTTCCTTATTTGCCTTTAAAACTTTTTTGGATGATATATGGCTCTATATTCCACGTATATTAACCCTCATTTCCTGCTACTGCAATACCAATTTGCGAAATTTGACAGGATATGCGAAGAAAGGCGAAAGTCAAAATGAGCTCCAGACAGTATATAACTTTTGCCTCTACAGTTAATCACCTCTAACAAAAGACATGGACCCACAGAGATCTTTCTTTGGGTTCTTTGTGGATGATTTGAATGAATGATGGTTTTGTCTGCTCTTATTTTGTCTGCTCTTATTTCTAGAATCCAGACTGCTTCTGACTGACCATTGCTCAAGTGGATGCCAAACAGTGGTATAGGAGAAGTTGGTTTTGAAAGATATGAGTAAGGTCTCCTGAATGTTGAAAACTGGCAATGAGTGTGGAAGTAACAGAAAGATCTTGCCAGGAAGAAAGAATTTAGCAACAATGAGAACAAAGAGAAGAGTGGACAGAAGTGGAAGGAAAGACAATGGAGAATGTATGAAAAGAAACTGAAAGCAGTATGAAAGACATGAACTAAACAAGTAGGAAGCTAGCGCCATTAACCAGCAAATATTGATCTGAACAGAATTGAAGTTAGCCCATTCTAATCAGTTTGTTAGTTTGTTCATTCACTTAACAGTCAAGAAATCTATTTGGCAGCTACAGTGTACAAACCCTGGTAGGAAGGAATAAAAAAGACCAACAAACATGTTTTCTAGGAAGAGAGAAAAGAAAATATCAGAGAGTAAGAATTAAAATACGGTGAAGTAGTTGAGTGACAAAGTCGTCTCAAAGTGGTGATTATTTAAGCTCAGATTTGAATCATAAGTGGGAACCAGCCTGCAGAGATCAAGGGAAGTAATCAGCAAGATGCAAATTAAAAGCATAATGAGCTATCACTTTTTATCAGATTGTGGCAAAAGTTTTAAAGTTAGGCAATATCAGTAGCAAGGATCTAGAGCAATGGGAATTCTTAGTCACTGCTGAAGAGAGTACAAATTAGTACAACCACTTTGAAAACAATTTTGTGTTACCTATAAAATGTTGACACACTTCCACCCTAGAAGCCACCAGTCCACAACTAGGTACGTACCCTGGAGAAACTTGTACATGCATTTTAGGAGATATGTCTGCACAAGTCTACAGTTTTGTTGTAACAGCAAAAACTGCACTAGGCTCAAATGTCCACCAATGGTAGGATATAAAACACATAATTGCATCTTGATATTTTAATGCAATAAAATACTATATAGCAGTGAAAAGGAATGCATTACAGCCTCAGTCAGCATCACGATGAACCTCAGGAACATAAAGCAGAGTGAAAAAGTGGATTTCATGAAAATGTAATTTAAACACTATGTTGTTTAAAGATACAAGCAAGCAAGCCATAAGGAAAAGCAAGAGAATGCCCAATTCAAAATTCAGGCCAGTATATCTCGGGGTGGGGAGGAGACGGGCTGCAATCAGAGGAGCTCACAGAGTGGACGGTGAATGACTAATGATAGGTGGGTATATGAGTATAAGGTATGTTGTTTTTCTTTAAACATGCTATGAGTCTGACAAATACTGCATGTACCCAACAATAATTGCTTTGAGTCAAAAATAAAAAAAACAAACAAGAGCAGAGAGAATGTTGCAGACCGAGGAAATAGCAAGCATAAAGGCTTTAAGGTGGAAAAATATAGGTGTTTTCCAGGATATGAGCGGAGGCCAGTGCAGCTGAAGCACAGCCGGTGGGGAAAAGATGAGGTTGGGGGATTAGAATATGTGAAGTGAGGGGCACCTGGGTGGCTCAGTCGGTTGGGCGTCCGACTTTCGCTTAGGTCATGATCTCGCGGTGCGTGGGTTCGAGCCCCGCGTCGGGCTCTGTGCTGACTGCCAGCTCAGAGCCTGGAGCCTATTTCAGAGTCTGTAACTCCCTCTCTCTCTGACCCTCCCCTGCTCACGCTGTCTCTCTCTCCTAGAAATAAATAAAACATTAAAAAAAAAAAAGAATATGTGAAGTGATTGATGATAAGAAAGTATGAGGGCTAAGAGAGTGAGGGGCTCAATAATGCTGAAGAATTGCTGGAGTGAGAATAATAGAAGCATTAGTCAACGGTCTCCAGAGAAAGAGAAACAGTAGGATGTAAAGGAATTTATCACGAAGAAGCGGTTCACATGATTATGGAGGCTGAGGTGTCCCGCGGTCTGCCATCTGCAAGCTGAAACCCCGAGAAAACCAGTGGTGCAAATTCAGTCCAAGTCCGAAGACCTGAGAACCAGGGGAGCCAATGATGTAAATTCCAGTCCAAAAGCAGGAGAGGAGATGAGATGTCCCAGTTCAAACACTGAGGCAGAAAAGAAAGGAGGAGGGTGTGAATTCTTCCTTCCCCCACCTTTTTGTTCTATTCGGTGCTCAGCTGATGGAATGACACCAACTGATGGAATCTAGGCAAAGGAGAAGGGGAATTGTTTGCACTACCTCTGTAACTTTCTGTGATTCTGAAACTTGCAAAATAAAAAGGGTTTTACTGTTAGAGCTAAGAAAGAGGAAGAGAAATCGAAGAAGAAAGAGAAAGAGGGAAAGGAGAGGAGGAGGGGTAGGAGAAGAAAGGGAAGAAGGAGGAGGAGGAGAAGAAGAAGCATCTTCTGCTCTGTTCCCTCTGAACACCTACACACCCCTGCAGGCTCTTACAATGAGGTTTTACTCCGTAAAACAGGACTCTCTAATCTGATAGTGCCCTGAAAACTTTCTCTTGATCTTCATCAAGCAATTTCATTGCAAGAAACTAGAGACACAAATTGCTTCAGAATAAAAAGGAGGTTATGCACCAGCAGCCCTGTACTTCCTTCAGGTGCTCCAAGGGTACATGGTGTCTTCTCCGCCCCCGGCCTCACCGGCGGCTAACTTTCCTTTCAGCCTGGCGTTGCCATTAACCCATCTGATGTCTTTCTTCCTTCCAGAAAGATGGAATTTCTGTCCTACCATCCAGCTCCACAGAGAACATACTTGGAATTGTTTTTCCTGCTACTAAGTTGGTTTCATAAGTCATACTTGCCAGCTCCACCTTTAACTTCCTGTGCCTTAAAATTGCAAAAGCCGATAATTGGGTGATACCATTTGTAGGGTCTCTTCCAGCTCTACAATCTGTGGTTTCGCAGCTCCAGAGAAATCAGATCGGGGATCCCACAAAGCTGCCTGGCCTTCCAAAGAGATTGGAAAACATTCTCAGTCAGGGCTGTGTCACCAGTGCCCCCTTGTGGGCACATCAGATACCAAACACAGCCAGGAAACTGCATCTTAAGGCAATCATAAAATCAAACAAAACACTTTAATAATAATGATTGACATCTGATTGGCAGTTTGCTAAGTGCCGATGCTGACCTGCGACCTGCAAGCGTCTACAAGTGCATTACCTCCCACCAGCCTTCCAGCACCCGAGGGAGTGAGTGGTGCGATTTCTACCACTCTGTCCAAAGTCACAGAGCTCCCAGACCCCCAGCACTGAACTCAACCAGGGGGATTCCAAGCCTTATTCAGGGCCCAACATTATGCTGCCTCATCAGAGGGAAATATCTTTAAGTGATTTTTAAAATGCAATACAACTTTAGGGATCATCTAACCATCATTTCCCCAAATGGCCCACTACCTGGAGGCAGTTTCGCATGAGGATAATAAGGTTGTGGGTATATTTGGGAGGAGGTGGGGAGACAGAGCGTTACAAGATCAGACAAGTATGACAAACACTGGGTTGAAGAGAATGTATAGAGATACATCTCCCTGCCTTTACTATGCCAATGCGAAAAACAGAATGAGATAGAATAATGAGAAAGAAAGTGACAGAATATGCCACGTATGTCCCCAACTCACTCGTTTCTCGTTAGTTCCTCCACCTTGTACCACTTTGGGCCAGGGAACTTTGTTCTTTGTTGTGGGGACTTTCCTGTGCATTGCAGGATATTTGGCAGAACCCCTGGCCTCTGCCCACTAGATGCCAGTAGCCTCCCACCCCTCCCCCAACACTGTGACTACTGAAAATGGTTCCGGACATTACCAAAGGTCACTGAGGGCCAAAAATGCACTTCCTGGTGGAACACGGTTTAGACCATAGAATTTGTGTCTTCACGGAGCAACTCAAAGGACTAATGGTGCAGGAACTCACTTCTGGAAACACTGTTTGAGTTCCTTTATGCTCACCTCGTAGGCAAGAAAATGAAGACTCGAAGCGGTGAGGTGACTTGCTTACGTCAGTTATATAACCTGAGTGGTGCATGGAAGAGCTACATTTCCAAATAAACTCTAGCCTTTGGACTTCAACCCTATCCTAGCGTTTTTTGTGTGACTCTGACAAGTGGGCTGGGGGCGGGACCTGGAGGCAAGCCTCACTCGGCTCAGTGAGGCCCTACTTTGGTCACTGCTGCTGCTTCACAGATATTCAAATTCTCTAGCCATGTTTTTTCCTCCTATTGATGCAGCTCATGGACCCAGGGCACTTAGACACTCGTCAAAAGAAAGACCAGCTCATGGCTGACCCTGCAGTCAAGGTCATACTGTAATGAATTTCTGTTTTCTAACCAAAAGCAAGGGGAGGCTAAGTTCAGAAAGACTCCCTTTTCCCTAATGAATGTTCCAACAGTCCCTTTTCCTTAAGGATTTCTCAACAATGATAGTACCTGGGGTCAAAGTTGACATCTTCTATCTCTTTTCCCTGAAGAACCTTTGGAATGGGGGCAGATTTCCATTTATTGAGGCTGATGTGAATGTGGAGTTAGGATCAGGGGTGTAAATGACAGGGGGCCAGATGGAATCTCAGAGAGCAAATGCTCTCCTTTCTAGAGTGCTCAAGCAGAGGCCAAATCCTGAGGTGGGACCCACAAGCAGAGGAGGTTAGACTAGGTACAAATTTAGTACCTACCCTGTCTCTACATGGGCTTGTGTATAGATCATTCTAGAAGCAGGGACACACCTTATGCCTGTCTCAGTCCCTTGCAACTTTGGGTTTCAATCACCTAGATGCTAACCTTGGAAGGCTAAGGAGATAGTCTGTGGCCAGCTGTTCCCGGTCTGGGGCAGTGAGCACTTGGTGCTCTGCAGAGTTGTTCTCACCCATGAAGTGCGCAAAGCATGTTGACTGTGTTAGCCGTCGCCTTACTGTGCTTGCCCCGAGGCTGGCACTGCTCTGTGTGCTTTACACTTCTAACTCGCTTCATCTCCACAACCACCTCACATGGCAGGCACCATTATTGTGCCCATTTACAGACAAGGAAATCGAGACACAGGAGTTAAGTAACTTGCACAACATCACAGAACTAGTAAGTATCTAAGCCAGCTTTGAAATCCAGAACGGATCCAGAGGCTCTCAAACTCTGTGCTACCCAGCACTTCCGCCCACCCCCCACGAGGCCTGAAAGCACAGCTCTGGGAGCCCTGCCCTTAAACTGCTAAAGACACTGCGGACTTGTCAGGAAACAGCCCAGGGCACAGTACGTGCTTTGTAATGACTAAAAAGACAGAAAAAAACAACTCTTCCTTTCAAAAAGGTGACATGCTACCCTTGTGGGAAAATGACATACTTGAAACATAATCTGATTAACCGCCTTCCTAACAGGTGATTTCTTCGACAATGATAATGACTGATTAGCTGCTTCTCTTCCCGTGGGGACACCAAGGTGAGCTTGAAACACTGGATTTTGGTATCCTTGATGGGCAGGCTTCTTTGCTTGAGGCCTGTGATGTGATCAAAGCGATGCTGCCACCTGCTGTAGAAATGGATGACTTTCCCCCTCTTTTCTAAACAAGGCTAACAGTTCTAGAAATAAAGGAGAGAGAGAGAGAGAAAGGAGATTTCGATCCCAGCCTGTTTCCCCATGTGCTGTGTCGGCGCCTCCTGGTGATCATGGCCAAAGACAATTTTGGTTCACCGCACATTAGAGCAGAAGTACATCCCGAGGTCTTAATCAAGTGTTGATGCTTGAACAATAGACCATCAGCTTTTCTCGAACTCGACTGCCACCATTGCCATTCCAGGCACCATCATCTCTCACCTGGACCTGGAACCACTTCCAACTGATCACCAGCCAGTTTCCTACCCTCCACACTTCCTTCTCCAGGTGATCACTTTCAACGTAGAGCAAAGCACAGACTCCCCTTCATACAATCCTCCAGTGGATTCCTGTGACTCACAGAGTAAAAGGCAGACTCTCACTGTGGCCTGGGCAGCCCTATGTGATCTAGCTCCCGCCTGCTCTCTGCTCTCTCCCGGACTTTGTCCAGCCATGACCTTCTTTCTGGTTTTCGCACATAGAAGGCTCCTTTGCACCTTTGGTCTTCCGTATTTGCCGTTCTTTCTGCCGAAAGGCTGCTCTGGCCCCAGATCTTTCTAGTCTGTCTCCTCTGCATTACTTAAAACTTAGAATCAATGTCATTTTCTGGCCATTCATTTTAAAATATAAAACCTCAGTCTCTACTACATAATACATAAGTAATAAATATTAATTTGCTTCTTTTCAGCAGATAGCACAGGCTCCGATGCTGTTGACAGAAACAAAGCCATGAGCATAAAGATTGAGGTCCTCGTACGCCTCCAGCTCTGAAGCTGGTTGAGGCTAAGGGAGAACACACTACTGGTCAGCAGTTCATTCATTCAGCTGGGAAGGCTGAGGGAACAGTTACAAGTGGGTGAGTCTGGCTTGTGTCCCTCCCACATGCCCACATACAAGTTCCTCTTTACAGTTACCCACAGCCTGGGTCCCTCACAGCTAAAAACAGATTTCCTCTGCTTTCTCCTCTCTGGCTACAAGTCAGAGAGGGGACTCAGGCCTAAAAGCCACAGAAATATGGCACTTTGTGAACTGTAAATCACCTTCCTGATGTCCTTGTTAGAACCGCCCCTAAACACGTATGGGGTGTGTGGTAGAAGACAACATTTCAGTGGCATTTCACAGGCTGCAAATGCTTTCACATACAGGGTCTCAATTATACTTCATCTTAACCTCTACAGGTGAGATTAACTAAAGGCTCCCAGATCTAGCAAGCAACAAAATCTGAATCATATTCCCAAGGCAGGAAAAGTATTTATTTTTTTGTACGTCTAGGTCCTGGAAAGAGGGTGCTCTGAGTGAAAATTTGCTGGAGACTAAATTGTATATAATGAGAGTGTCCACTTTTAGAGACTAGAATGTGATTACTAATCCATTTCTGTCAGGTACTAAACCACACCTGTTTCCCAGGACATGGTATGCACACTGGCCTTACATATTCACCATTAAATAAATGTGGTGAATTTAATTCTAGTCTAGTTTCTCCATTTCTGTAATTGCATATGGCTAAAAAAAAGTCTTAAAATATATACAAAGGGTGTTCCTGAGGGACAGACTAAGATGAAAACAATGCGATGATTATTGGATTTGGTAACAAACATATTCTTAGTGATTTTGACAGTTTGGGTGGAATGGTTGAAATTGAAACTCTATTGGACTAAGGAAAAAACAGGAGGTGTGGAAATAAAGACAAAAATTAAAGACTCTTCTTTCAAAAACAGTGCTGTGAAAAAGAACATAGAAGTGAAAATACAGATGAATGTGAGGTCAAAGAATTTTTCCCTTCTGTTTATTCATTTATTTTTTAATATAAGGGATACTAGATGCTAGTGGGTGACTTAGACGTAGTAGAACAGCTTTTGCTATCTGTGTGATGAACCTGCCCCCTACCTGCTAATCCACTTGACAACAGGCATCAGGACTTCTTGTTAGGGAAGGCTGGGTTATGCTGCAATAACAAGCACCACCAAATCTCAGTAACTGAACAAAATAAAAGTTCGCTTTCTATCATGCCAAGTCTAATGCAGGTGCCATGCTTAGGAGTAGATCTCCTTCATACCACCTCACGCCAGTCAGAGTGGCTAAAATGAGCAAATCAGAGAACTCTAGATGCTGGCGAGGATGTGGAGAAACGGGCACCCTCCTACACTGTTGGTGGGAATGTAAACTGGTACAGCCCCTCTGCAAAATAGTGTGGAGGTTCCTCAGGACTAACACTAGAACTCCCCTATGACCCAGCAATAGCACTGCTAGAGGAATTTACCCAAGGGATACAGAAATGCTGATGCATAGGAGCACATGTACCCCAATGTTCATAGCAGCACTCTCCACAATAGCTAAAACATGGAAAGAGCCTAAGTGTCCATCAACAGATGAATGGATCAAGAAGATGTGGTTTATCTATACCATGGAATACTACATGGCAATGAGAAACAATGAAATCTGGCCATGTGTAGCAACATGGATGGACCTTGAGGGTGTTATGCTGAGCGAAATAAGTCAGGCAGAGAAGGACAAATATCATATGTTTGCACGTATAGGAGGATTAGGAGGAACTTGACGGAGGAACAAGGGGGAGAAGAAGGGGGGGAAATGGTGGGGGAAAGGGAGAGAGGCAAACCATGAGAGAGTCTTGAATGCTGACAAAAACTGAGGACTGATGGATGTGGGGGGGAGGGGGGATGGGCATGGAGGAGGACACTTGTGGGGATGAGCACTGAGTGTTGTGTGGAAACTAATTTGACAATAAACTATTTGTAAAAAAAAAAAGAAAGAAATATTTGTTATAATTTTAATTATAATAAAACAAAAATATGCTCCAAAACAAAAGAAAAAAAAAAAAAGGAGTAGATCTCCTTCAAATAATCACTCAGGGCACCAGGCCTTTTCCTTGTGTGGCTCTTCTGCCATGTAGTCCTTTGCTTCCAGACAGGCAGAGAGGAATGTGAGAGGGGAAAGTCAAGGAGGAGGTTTAGGGCTAGACTGGAAGTAATATACATTGCCTCCACTTGGATTTCAATACCACCCTGGCTCACCCAGGTGACATGTAGTTTAACTGTGTGCCCAGGGAGAGGAAAGCCACATGTTGGTGGCTATGCTACAAGCCTTAGACACACCTTCCTTCTTGGTTTCTTACAGCCTCATGGTCTGTTAACTTGATATAAGACTGTCAACCCGCTACTAAGAAGCTATTGCCTCTTGGATATTGACAAAGAAGCTGTCCCACAGGGCCTTCCACCTTCAGTGGGAAGGCCACGTGCTCTGGTTGGACACTTTTGGGATCCATAATTAGCAAAGTACAGGGGAAAGAGTTCAGATCTATAGTAAAGCCCTTTGCCAAAGGCATCTTTATGTGTCTGGCAATAGTACTTGCTCAATAAATGAACTATTAATTGCCTTCATTATTGTGTTTCTAGTGTTGAAATTTGCTCAAGTGAATGGGACAGAGGATGAGATCAATGTCATAGGGGGAGGGAGGTTGCAGAAGGGGACATGTCTCAAGTGGACACTTAGAAGCTTGTCTACCTCTGTCAGAAGTGGAAGAACAGCTCGGTGAGTGGAAAGCTGGTGCGTGGGCCCCTGACTCTGGACACCACGTCTGCTGATCTAATGCCTCCAGGCAGCACCCCCACACCCCAGGTTCCTCTTCGTACTGAAAGAACCTTGCAGACATGTCAGGGGGGAGCTGGGACTTCAGTCCTGCACCAGGTCTCAGTTGGTTTCACATCAGCAAACACCACGCATGGAAAGCCTCAGTCACAAGCCTTCTCGGCTCATCTCCAAAAAGCGATGAAGTAGAGGATTGTACTGTTTTATTTGTCAGCGTCTTTTATAAGCCCACTTCCTTAAAAAAAACATTTAAGGATCTCTATGTTTGAATAAACAATTCCCCAACTGGTGTGAAAAGAGGAATGGTAGTTTCCCTTTTCGCTTCACTGGAAACTAAAAGAGCACTTTCATGAGTGATGCTGCAGTGGGTAGACTGCACACACAATTGGAAAACCTCAGCACAAAACAAAAAAACGGCCTCTTCCACTTCCTCTCGACGAGGGCCAGCTCTCCTGCTCAAGAGGACGAAGAATCTAAGCGATTGACCATAGAAGTTAGACGAATTCCGTACTTTGCTCTGTACGTCACAGGCCTCTGCCTGTGTCTCCAGGCCCCTCTCGCGCTGGGGCTGCCTGTCACCCTCATCTGCTGTGTTCCTGTGTCCTTGCTGCTGCCCTTCCCGCACCCCCTGCCTGGGGTCACTGTGCCCTTAGATCCGGGAGCCCAAGGCCCCGCTGTGGACTTCCTCTGGTCCTGTTCCTCCCCACAGGTGACGGAGCAAAGGCCCAGGGGACAGGTCCTGCCAAGGCCCGCTCCTCCTTTCAGATGGTGCTCTGGGGACCCCAGAATTTCCTGCCTTGCGGCTCCAGACCACTTACAGAGGACAATCGGGACCTTTCCCTTGGGCCAGTCTCCTGAAGGTGAGCTGTGCTGTTCCCACCACAACTGCAGAGCAGCAGCTTATAGGATGCAGCCGGGGGAGGAAGAGATAAAGCCCAGGTCTCGGCTAGCTCTGGGCCATCATGTTCCAGAGCACTAAGGAGTCACAGGTTCGTTTGTTTGTTTTGAGAGGGAGAGAACGAGCAGGGGAGGGGCGTAGAGAGAGAGGGAGAGAGAGAGAATCCCAAGCAGGCTCTGACGGTGCAAGCCGGATGCAGGGCTGGAACTCACCATGAGATTATGGCCTAAGCTGAAACCAAGAGTCAAACACTCAACCGACTATACCACCCAGGCGCCCCATGGAGTCTCAGGTTTGGATCCAAGTCTGCCTTCCTGAGTCCTGACAAAGGTATATTCTCCACAGTAGGAGGATAAAATGAATCTTGTTTAATTTTTACAGATTTAGCTATCTGGTATATGGGCTTGAGGTGTGTTTTCTGGCCTGGGCTCTGCACACATTAGCGGTGGTTTTCCTCTCATACCTCCTGCCCATGACCTCGGTGTCTCCTATGTTCTTCCCATGGGCTGGGATTCGTAGGGGATGCGTGAGGCCCATTTGGGCCAGGGCAGGGTAGGATCCTGTCTTTATCTGAAATGTTGACTGTTGCTCATCTTGAATTATTTTACATTAATTTTTTAAAAATATTGCACAAAAAATGATTTTTCTTAAATCCTGAGTTTTCAGGTTCCTTCAAATTTTATGCCTGAGACGAATTTCCTGTTCTCCTCACTCTGGTTCTCCCTCCCCTCTTCAAGCATCTTCTCTTTCCCATTTCTTCCATGGCAGCCCTTGTTCAGAACCTCATCACATCAGCTAGTCAGCTGACAATTCCCGGCTCCCATCCATCCTAAACCCAGACTCAGAATTATCTTTGTTTGTGGAGGTTGAATTGCGAGCCTCTCTCTCTCAAAATCCTTCGGGCTGCCTGAGGGGCTCAGTCAAACATCTGACTTCAGCTCAGGTCATGATTTTTTGGTTCGTGAATTCAAGCCCCAGATTGGGCTCTGCACTGGTGGTGTGAAGCCTGCTTGGGATTCTCTCTCTCTCCTTCTCTCTTTCTCTGCCCTCCCCCACACTTGTGCACACATGCTATCTCTCAAAATAAATAAATAATCTTCAAAAAAAAAAAGGGTGTGTGTGTGGATGCCTGGGTTGATCAGTTGGCTAAGCATCTGACTTCAGCTCAGCTCATGATCTTGCAATCCGTGAGTTTGAGTCTCACTCTGGGCTCTGTGCTGACAGCTCAGACCCTGGCGCCTGCTTTAGATTCTGCATCTCCCTCTCTCTTGGCCTCTTCCCTGCTCATGCTCTGTCTCCCAAAAATGAATAAATGTTTAAAAAATTCTTTCAAACCTTCCCTGCCTCCTGTAGAATCCAAAGCCCATCATGCTCACTGGCCTCATGTTCACTGGGCTCTATGTCCTGGGTCCTGCTAGCCTTTCTGGCTTCATCTTCAGCTCAATCCCTCAGTTCTATGCTTGGCTAGCCGCCCTTCCCCAGAGAAGCCTCTGGGCTGCTCTTCCTCTCCTGGGGCCTCTTCCCTCCCTCTCCCTCACTGCGGAGTCTGGCTGACACTTCCTGGATCAGTCTCCGTGAGCACTCGTGGTGTCCCAAGTGGGTCCTGCACTCTTGCAGTGTTTAGACTATACCTGCTCCCTGATGGCTATTTACTTGTCACCCTGCCCCTGCTGGCCCCCCCTGGGGGTGACTGTGGGCACCTTGATCGCAGAGTCTGCCCTTTGTTCCCCACCTATCCCTGGGGACAGCACTACCAACTTCCTCTTCAGCGTGTCCTCAGCCTCTAGCTCCGGTTCATACTTTGACAAATGTTCTGCTTATCTCCTTCACAGCCTTTGCAATGGATCTTTCTCCACAGCAACCGGGATCTTCGCCGCTACCTGGTGGATATCCCAGAGATGCCTTAGGCTTGAGTTGAAGTTGGAGCCCTGTTCTAGACTGGCACACTTAGCATCTTCGGCAAAGGGCTACAAAAGTGACCTGGTTTGTCCACAGCCAAAGTTTTTCCCTGGGACACCACAACACCTTTTATGTCCCAGTCTGAGGTCCTCCACAGGGACCTGGGATGGGGCAGGGCCGCTAGAGCCTGTCCCTTGTTATACTCAGATGCCCATTAGTGTGGCCAGCAGTGAGCCCCAATCCCCCTCCAGCCCTGTGCAGACAAGGGGAAAAGAAGGGGCTCATAATCAAAGTCTCACTTGGGATTTGTCTGAAAGTATATTCCAATTTATGTTAAACCTGAAAATCAAGATGGATTCATTTGCTTTTTAACAGGAGGTAATAGCCACTGTCCATCACCCACCTCACAATGATTCAGACCAGCATCTTCCAAACTCCTGGCCCCAGAGGGTGGCCGTTCTCTCCAAAGCTCCAGAGCGGATGTAGAAGAGGTGGGGGCAGTGCTTAGTCACCATTGCTCTGTTTGGGGAATCTCTGTCCAAACACCCACTGACCTATAGATGCAAGATCATTATCTTTCAGAGTCCATTCTCTGTATCTTGATGCCTGAAGGTCAGAGGTCCAGAACTGGATGGCTCCTCTCTGGTACCAGGAAGCGTGCCACTTAATCACCATTTAGCCCTCCTAACACCACCAAATGTGGCTGTACCGGTTTCCAAGGGCTGCAATAACAAATGACTACAAACTGAGTGAGTGAAACAACAGACGTATATTCTCTCACAGTTCTGGAGGCTAGAATTTCGGAGTCAAGGTTTGGGTGCGCTGGTTCCTTCATGAGGCTGGCTGCTAGGGAGAATCTGCTCCATGCCTCCTTGCTCATGTCTGCTGGGTTCTTCGGCTTACAGACAGGTGGCCCATGTCTCTTTCATGTGATGTTCTCCCTGTGATTTCTGAGTCTGAATTCCATGCAAACTTTCCTTTTCTTATAAGAACACCAGNCTCTCACAGTTCTGGAGGCTAGAATTTCGGAGTCAAGGTTTGGGTGCGCTGGTTCCTTCAGCGCTGCTAGGGAGAATCTGCTCCATGCCTCCTTGCTCATGTCTGCTGGGTTCTTCGGCTTACAGACAGGTGGCCCATGTCTCTTTCATGTGATGTTCTCCCTGTGATTTCTGAGTCTGAATTCCATGCAAACTTTCCTTTTCTTATAAGAACACCAGTCATTAGATTGGGGTCCACCCTAATCCAGGATGACCTCATCTTTCAAAATTTTTTAACATTTTATTTATTTCTGAGACAGAGAGAGAGAGAGAGAGAGAGAGTGAGCAGGGGAGGGTAAGAGAGAGAGGGAGATACAGAATCTGAAACAGGCTCCAGGCTCTGAGCTAGCTGTCAGCACAGAGTCCAATGCGGGGCTCGAACCCACAAACCGTGAGATCATGACCTGAGCCGAAGTCGGACACTTAACCAACTGAGCCACCCAGATGCCCGCAGGATGACCTCATCTTAATCACATCGTTTAAGACCTATTTCCAAATAAGGTAACATTCACAGGTACCTGGACTGAGAACTTCAATATAGCTTTTTGCCAGGGTTGGGGGGGTGGGGGACACAATTCACTGCACAACAGTGGGTACTGTTCTAATCCTCATACTAAACTGAGACACAGAGTGACTTATACAAAGATACACAGAAAATAGATGGTATAACTCAATATTTAATCTGTCTAGATCTAACTATTACCACTTAATAACTGATTATACCAGGCCCTCTGCTGGGTGCTTTATTTTTATTTCTAATCCTCATATCAACTGTATATATTTATTATCCCCCATTTCACAGAGGCGCAGATCACTGAAGTATCTCTGGCAGAGTCACACGAATACAAAGCGGCAGATCTGGGAATGGATCCAATAATTCTCACCCAAGCCAACCCACTAGAACATCTTTGCAATGACTCACCTCTCCTCGCTCCATGTTCCCTGGTATAACTGCCTTGCCTGCAGCTGAGAGCCATGACTGTAAAGGACATGTTACTGGAATTTTTCAAGCGAACAGTGTAAAGGCCAAAGAAATCACCAGGATCACAGCACTGCCACTCAATGCCTCACAGCAGGTGACAGTCTGATGAGAAAGACCAAGTCTTCATCTGCCTTCCGGCAGCCAGGGAGGAGTTACATGGAAAAATCAGCACAATGAGTAAATCCCATTGAAGAGCAATATATGTCACAACGAATCACTTCCCTGCAGGGCGCTACACATGCGCTGAGGCTACTTCTTTGTTCTAACAGGCACCTTGCTGGGAAACACTGTACACTACCATGTGGGGAGGAAACACATCTCGGCCAAGCCCACAGAATGGTTATTTATATTGCCTCACTCTGCCTTGGCATAAAAAATCAAAAGCATCACTTTCTGGCAGCTTCTATGCCTTCTTCTTCAACATCAAAGATGTGTTTACCACATATACACATACTAGTGCCTTACAAACACAGCAGCCTGAACACAGAGTCCTTCAAGCAATGCATAAGCCACAGAAACTTCCTCAAATCAACTCAAGAGACTATGTGAGAAGGCACTCAGCCCCATGCCACGTACTAAGGCTTGGCCAGCACGTACCACTTAGAATTGGTTTTGCATACCAATTCAAAGATATGACATAGGTAGGGGCTAGGGTCATAGGCTCTGGAGGCAGGCAGACTTGAGAGCCAACACCAGCTCTCCCATACACTATCTATGAGTTGTTTCTCTTCACTCAGCCTGTTTCCTTACTTGTGGAATGAAGATATTGACACGAGTCTCATAGACAGGTGATATTAACATACCACTCTGATCCTTGATTCCGGAGAGGGAATAGAAGCTATGGGCAAGAATAAAACACTGCTTTAAATTTGACCTTGTTTATCTTATCGCATGGACCTAAGTTTCTATTTAAAAGAAACTTGCCTTAAATAATGAGTGGGAGCACAGCTCTGGATGCATCTGGGATGGGAAAACAAGTGATCATATGGGAAGATACCAGATTGATGAGAGACACTCATTTCTTTCATGTGCTCAATATTATCCCACTGACTGACTCACACACACACACACACACACGCACACACACACACGCACACGCACAAACTGGATGGGGTTAGGAGAGGACCAGTACCTATCTACTGCCTACCTGTACTTTCAGAAGTTCATCTGAATAGGGCATGTGAGCCCTGGGGTATATGACACCCATGCTCCAGACTAAAGATGTTCCAGGAAGGGACCCAGGCCAAGGGCCCTTCTCAAGTAGGAGAAAGAATGTAGGAGGCAGAAGAAAAAAACAGACTCACACGTCTCAAGAAAGCATAGTGATCCCCCTAACCTTTTAAGTTGATGTCTATGATTTTAATGTTATTACTAGAATCACATTGCTCATTAACAGTATTGTCCCACAATTTAAGTCTGCAAACACTTTATGTTCAGTGTTATATCTATGAGACAGAATCCTAAAGGGCAGGGAGGAAGCTCTATGCATCCATGCATCCCTTGACTTAGTGTGTGGAAGAGAGATGACAAAGGTGTGGGCTTCTGAGAGCACCACGTAGAGGTGACTGTGTTAAATGGCGCCTCCAGGCACGGCTAAGCAACTCAAGTTCATCTTGAAACAGATATAACCGCAGAAGTAACATACACTCTCTATAGGAACCCTGGAAAAAGTAATGTCTGTAATACTGATACAGTTACAAAATGGCAGTTAAGGCAGAAAAAAACTTGAGAGCAAATAGATCGTTGGTTGTACTTTTGTTCATTCAAAGTACCAATCCATTTCACAAAACAAGCTTTACAAGAAGAGGAATGGAGTAATTTGTCTTGTCAGTTATAATTCATAAAAAAATAGGTTCCGATATCAACTATATACAACCAGTCAAATACAATTTAAGAAGTATCCAAAAAACTCTTTAAAAAAAAAACAGTAGCAGCAAAAACACTGAATGTGTGTAAACAAAACCACCAGTAACAAATCTATGCTTAATAACAAACAACTGCATTCTTTTGAAAACATTAAATATAGGTAATAAAAAGAATATTGGCCATTCTTTTCTTAATATACTCAAAATCTAAAACGACATTATCAATAACAGATGCAAATGGGTGTTATCAGGCGTGTTGAAGAGTCTTTTCCACAGTACTCGGAGAATCATGATGCCACAGAGGGTAAACTTTCCAAAAGTCTTCTCCTAGCTGTGATCCTCGCACAGCGGGGGCACCCGGACGACTGAAAACACCGCTTGTGAAAGCAGGCTCTGCACCCTACGAGCAGAGGGGACAGCTATCAGCAAATGAGCTGTTTTGCTTGCTCACATATGTACAGATGCTCATCCCCACCCTGGGGAGAGAGGTGGTCTGAATCCAGAGTCATCCGACAAGAAATGAGGCAGGTTGAAACTGAGGGATTATGAAGTCCCCGCTAAGTCACCAACATGATGCTGAGAGAGCCTCACATAGTGGATGCTATAGTGTCCCCACATCTGGTAAAGGACCATTCCCCCAGCCACTGACAGCCCAGGAGGCGGCCCTCACTGGAAGTAGCCCTAACTGAAGAGAGCTGCCTCCCTCAATTTCATCTCCACTTGCTGGCACTGGCCTGCATCCAGTGACTGGTCAGCCCTGGGTTTAAAGGCTTGGCTGGTCCCTGACGGGCTATGTGACAATAGTGAAGGCCATCGTGCTCGGGAGCACCCTGAGATGTGCTGAGCCTTCGTGGTTACCATACCCCAGCTCAACTTCTCCCTCTGCCAGGCCCTGTGACTTCACACCCCCACAGGGAGTGAGCCTGAGAACACGCCCCAGTGAGCTTTCTGTTGGAGTTTCTATGCCTTGGAGTTTCTCTGCTGGGGAGCCTCTCCTGCGATACAGCCTAACGATATCGTGGAACGGGTTCAGGGAGACGGCGCTGGAGTGGTCAAAGAGGAGGAACGGCTCTTATCAAGAGTAAAGGCAGAATGCATTACCAGATGGCTCCCATGAAACAGTTTAGAGATCATGGGACTTCCTTGAGCATTAACACATACGTAAAACAAGGTCTAAAAATCTCTCTGTAAAGAGCCAGGCAAATGCAACAGGTCTTCTGGGCTACATCGTCTCCTTAACAACTATACAATCTGCCAGGGGAGGGCAGAAGCCAGAGACGGCACCTCAGCCTTAGGCCTGATTTTGATCCAACCACATAACCGGGCAGTGGCTGTGGCTTGCCCTGATGTAAAAGAAGTGGGACACGGGCCAAAGAGGAACCACTCTTCTCTCCAAACACTGTCCAGGAAGACCTCTCCCTTCATCCCTGACCACCCATATACTCCTCTCCGTACACCCAAAATTCCATTAGCTACCTTCCAACACATAAGCACATACCAGCATCATATAGTTTAAACAACACAGTGCTAAAATTAAATTGCCATTAAGTTAATTTTGTGTTTCAGTTATTAAGCCATTATGAAGCTTACATTATGAAGCTATTAAGATACCTGAACATCTTCGACATGTTTCGGTCTGAAATGGGAAGATGACAGCTGCACTCTGGCAAAATTCACAAATGAAGCCCTTCCCTTGGCACAGCTGTAAGAGAAGGGGCCAAAAAGTTAAAATCCTCATTGGCAATCTTTCTTTTGATAGAGAAGCCAAGTTACTGCTTTTACAGAACTTTTACATCAGTTTTTAAGTGTCTGTCATTCCAGCCTCTAGAAGGAGCATGAGGCTATCTGACGCTACAGTAAACAGATTCTAACAGAACACGTGTCTTTGTGTTTTGCATGGAGAAATTTCACATCAAGATAGTTTGAGGCACCAGGGAAAGGTCATGATTTTACATGTGTGCTTTTAAATGATCTGCTTTTGTTTCTGAGGGCTGCACTACAATTCTTGAGCTCATGTGGACACAGCTCTTGTTCGACTGGAGTCCGGTCCACATAGCTGTACTTGGCAGGTCAGGGCAGACCTGAGTCAAGAAAGGCCCCAAGCAGGGCCTGGCACCCTAGGAAGGAGAGGGGTCAACATGGTGGAGAAGTAGGGGGATCTGTGATTCCCACGTCTCTCAAACAAAAAAGGACTGAAGCCAAAGGGCTGTGAACCCCAAGAATCTGGAAGGGAAAGAGACTGAGTCTACCAGAGAGGAACTGGGACAACCTAACAGCCCATAGGTGGGTGACTGTGAACTGGGGGAGCCACGTGGGCATGGAGGGGAGGGATCCCCTTCTGTGGAGAGACAAAGGGAAGAGAAAGAGCAGCTGGGGAAGCCTATGACTGTATCTGGACAAGAGAAAAGCCTCCCACGGGATGGAGAAGGAACCCAGCTCTACCTGCCGGGCTTTCTTCGGACTGGGCTGGCTGCCCTGTTCACGCACCTGGGGGGGGAGGGGAGCCACCTTTGGGTCCGGTGGTAGGTCAGGGACAGTCCGCAGCAGGAGAAACTGGCCCCCTCCCCTGAAGTACTGCGGGATAGGGCAAAACCAGCACCACATTTGGGGAGGCATTGGAAGGCGCTTCCCCAGTGCCAGGCGGCAGGTGTCCGAGTTTAAATCCCAGCCAAGCTCAGGGGCTCAGGAGTCAGGGGATGGTGAAAGACCGCCCCGTCTACTCCCGCGGCACGGTACACGGTAAGATGCTGAAACTGAGTCCACCAGTCCTTGGAGAAGACACTGGGGGTGTCGCCATTTTTCTCTCCACCACCGGTAAGACGGGGCCTACAGTGGAGGCCGGACCACCTACCCCAAACCATGCCCCTCCGCGCCGGGAACTGTGAGTCAGCTGGAGCCGGGAGAGGAGCAGAGGGACACCGCCGCCTTCTCCAGACCAGCGCTGTGGCATTGCCTGTGTTAATTCTAGGACAATTCCTGTTATTTAGATATATTCTCCCTTTTCTCCTTCTTATCTCTTCCCTCCTCTAGTCTGGTTACTCTGGAAGTCACTTGGCTCAGGCTTGCATCCTAGCCCTGTCACCGCCAGCAGGATGATCTTGGCTGTGACTGAGTTGCTCTGAACCTTGTCTCTCATCTGGGAATAGTACTCCCAGCACTTCCCTCAGGGTTTGTGGGGTTAAACGGAGTGACGTGTAGAACAGCCGTCACAGGTCCTGATGTGTAAGGGACAGCTTGGGGACACACCAGTGCCAGGTGAATCCTTACCTCACAGCCGTCCACATGTGCGAGGGAAGATTTTAGAATGTCCTTGAGTAACGGCACCAGCAGCTTTTTCTTGACCCTGACCAGATCGTCCAGGGAGAACAGGTGGAGCTCATTAGTCAAGTGCCTCGGCACCTGCTCAAACTCCTTTAATGCACTGCCAGAGAGGAAACAAAGAGCAATTCAGGCACCCACCCACACAGAGGCTGGGACACAAAGGGGTGGGGGGGAGCAGGCCGTTGTTTTTTCTGGCACTCACACTTCATTTTTTTAACTCAATTAAAAAAAAAACCAAGAGCAAGTTAACCTTACTCACCACCTTACCTTTTCCAAATTTGTTTAGAAGCCAGGAACTTAAAATTCTATAAAAGCTGATTTCAAAAAGCTGGACCAGCAGATAAACATGTCTCTTGCAGCCTGCCCATGTATACACTGAGCAAAGGACAACTGCAGATCTATTTTCAAGGCTTAAAAATCTGTACTGAGAATAAAAGGACTACCTTGTTCGTTTCAGCTCAATTTCAACCATCAGCAGGCGGACTGTTGTCCCAGCCAGCAAGAGAATCACGCTCACGGGCAGGTGTGGGACTCCTCTCAACCATGAGTCCAGCACGGAGCTTAAGACTCAAACATCCAACTGTGAGCTGATCACAGCCCCCTGTGTGTCCCAAGGACATTCAAAACTGAACATAACTTTCTCCAACCCCTACTGATTTCTTGAATTCCCTAAATCAGTTAGTGGCATTATCATGCACTGCATTCCCAAGCCAGCTGCTGCTGCCTACCCTGGATTTGACACTGCAGTAATGCAGACTGTGTTGAATTCTCCATGCAGACTGGGGTCGCTGGCTTACATTGCTTACTCTTCCTGGGGGATCTCTGACCCTTCTTCTTCAGTTCAACTCACTCTTCAAGCTCAGGCTTAGGAAGCCTTGTGGCCTTCTTCTCCACCCCAACCCACCCCTTAAGACACCTTTTCTGCATCCTTAGGGTACCACGCATATGTGTCTAACATACATAATCTGTTTGTGCTTTTTCTCTGAACTTAGCATGAATCCTATTGATTTTTTATCTGAAGCACAGAAAAGAAATTTTTAAGAAATTTTTGTAGACAGTAATAATTGTGGGTATTGTTAACATATAAAAATATGTTACAGACAAGAAAACTGAGAGCCCAAGAAGTAATTAACCTGCAAATCCCATGCCATGAGGTAGAGCTTAAGGCCAAATGACTACAGGAGCCATGTTCCTCCCCAAGAAATTTAATTCAAAAGCAATACATTATCATTAAAAAAAAGATCCGAAACTGAAAGAAGCTTTAAAACAGATTTTTAGAAACTGTGATCCCATCTATATAACAAATAATCTTAACCCTTTGAGTAACAACCTCTTTTTCCACTTAAAAAATTCTATCTCTGTCAAGGAATTCATGCCTATACCTCTATGGCCACAGCTTCCAGAAATCCCAGTTCTAGAAATTAATCCTAAGGGCATATTTATGGATGTACAGAGATATGCAGCTAAAACCTAGTTTTTTAATCACAAAAGATATTAAAAATCTATCTAAATATCTATTAGGTGTTAAAATCAACTGGGTTTGGGGCGCCTGGGTGGATTAGTCGGTTAAGTGTCCGACTTTCGCTTAGGTCATGATCTCGCGGTTCGTGGGTTCGAGCCCCGCGTCGGGCTCTGTGCTGATTGCCAGCTTGGAGCCTGGAGCCTGTTTCAGTCTGTGACTCCCTCTCTCTCTCTGACCCTCCCCTGCTCACGCTGTCTCTCTCTCTCTCTCTCTCCTAGAAATAAATAAAACATTAAAAAATAATAATAAAAATAAAATCAACTGGGTTTAATATCTGTAAAGATATTAAAATCTATTTTAATATTAACATATTAAAATCCATTATAGTAATACGAATAATAATATCAATATTATCAATAAGCAAATAATACTTAAATCAACACTACATCACTGTACAGAATACTATTCAGCCAATGACAGTTTGACATGCTTCTCTACTGGGGTTTTTTAAAAGGCCATTGATAACACCCATGCTCATAGCAGCACTATTCGTATTTGCTAGAAGGTGAAAGCAACGTTTTTGGTGATGAATGCATAAACGAAATGTGGCAGATGCATACAATGGAATATTTTTCAGCCCTAAAAAAGGAAGGAAATTCTGACACATGCTACAACATAGGTGTTAGTTACCTCAAGGGTGTTCTGCTGAATGCAATAAGCCAGTCACAAAAGGAAAGATACTAATATGAGGTACCTAGAGGCGTCAACTTCATACAGACATTAAGTAGAGTGGTGGCCAGGTGCTAGAGGGGCAGCGTGGGGGGGACGGGGGAGGGAAGAGAGAGTTACTGCTCAATGGATATAGAATTTCAGTTTTGCAAGATAAAAAAGTTCTGTGGATGGATGGCAGTGACAGTTGCAGAAGAATGTGCACGTACTTAGTGCCACTGAATTGTACACTTAAAACAGTTGAGATGGTATATTTGGTTACATGCATTTTATCACAGTTTAAAATAACTAACAATAATAATGTCACTGGCTAGAGTTATTTCACCCTTGTACTGGCCAATTCTTCTAACACATTACATTCACTACAAGTGAGCCAGAAGGTTTAGAAACTTTAGCAACAGGGTCTGCAACACCAAGGAGAGGCCCGAGGTAGGTGCTGTGCTAAGGGGCCCTGCGGACTGGGGGAGCTGGGGCCAGGTGGCACCCAGGGGACTGGCTGGTCTGTGGAGGCGCCCAGCCCTCCCGGACCCAGGCCTGGCCTGTCCCAGCCAACACTAGTACCTTTCAGCAAACCTGCAGGTCTTCAACAGCTTCTTGATATGAAAAAGTTGCTCCCGGGTTTCCTAATGTAAGACACCAAAGGGGGAAAAGTTAATGTGAGAAATGACACAGAAAACACGGAAGTTAAATTGAAATGTTATTTCTAACCTTGAAATGCTACAACTCTGTAAACCAAGACTTTGATATAAACAGTCTATATAGCAAGGGTTCATGACTGAGTCCTGATATCCACAGACGGTCCAGGATGGACCCAAGTTTTGTGGAGCCTGAAGCTCACACAACCGTTGGGGGCCCTCTTTGTGGAGAACACAAAACTATGTATAAAAGCTGAAGATCCTGCTATTTGTGACCACACGGGTGAGCCTGGAGGGCAGTATGCTAAGTGAAATAAGATGGACACAGAAAGAAAAAAGCTGCATGGTCTTACTTATATGTGGAATCTTAAAAAGTCAAATACACAGAAGCAGATAGTTGTTGGACAGAAGCTACCAGGGGCGGGGAGGTGGGGCAAGTGGGAAGACGTTGGTCAAAGGGAACAAAGTGGGGGTCCTGTTGGATGAGTAAGTCTAGAGGTCTAATATATGGTATGATGATTACAGTTACTCGTAACTGTACTGAATACTGGAAACTTGCTAAGAGAGTACATTTCAGGTGCCCCCACCACAGACACACACACACACACACACACACACACAACGTGGCTCTGATGAGATGGATAGGTTAATTAGCTTGACCAGTAATTATTTCTCTTGTATTTATATATCAAACTATCATGCTGTATACCTTAAATATAAATAATTCTATTTTTAAAATAATAAATACATTTCAAAAGCTACTTATAAATGCAAATCAATGCATAAATATAAAATTTGGTACAGGGTATCAGGAAGGGCCCTGAAGCTGAACCTCCAATTGTTGGTGGTAAATCTGCCCCTTGGAGGGTCTGTGTGGGTCCCCTGAGACAGCGCCATGTGGCATCTGCTGCCCCAGGGACCCCAGGTCTTGCCTCCCCAGCAAAGGCGGCCGCTCACCCTCACTCTGTCCAGCTCCTTGGCCTTGGCATACAGGCTGCGGCCAACGCTCAGCAAATTGAAAACGGGCTGGTGCCATATGCCGTCCAGCAGCCTTTTGGAGAAATTGCTGACGTAGTACTTCCTGAAGTCCCACGTGGCGAGGATCCGGGCAGGGATGCAGGTCTCCGCGTAGGAGTGACAGCAGTCACAGAAGTATTTCCCCAGGTATTCGCAGTACCGCAGCCGCTTCACAAACTCTGCAGGGCACACGGGAGGGTGGGGAGGGTGAGCACATGGGAGGGGAGCGCAGCTCGCCTGGGCTGGCAACATACCCTCCCCAGCCCCTGCTTCCCCTTCCCACCCCAGGTTCAAGACTGCTGTGTTTGTGCTGTGAACACCATACTCCACCTCGCAGCACCTGGAAAAGCTATGGCGGGGACTGGAGGCCGAGCATCACAGCTGCTCACGAGCTTTTCTTTACGGAAACAGCTGTCAGAAAAACAGAAACCTCCCCAAACACTCCTGAACTTGGAAGTTGGGCATTGTAAACTGCAGTGTAGCCAAAAGAACACGAGGGGTGAAGTCTGGTGGGAGTCCAGACTCAACCTCCCTCTGGCAGGTGGACTGAGGGCCAAAATCTCTTGAGCAAACCATCCTGAGGCTGCAAGAAGCAACTCAGAAGTAGATGCCAGTATATCTCACATAACAAAAAGTGCTCTGTGAACTGTAAAGCACGATATGTACACAGTTAGCAACATCCAATTGGAAAGCATGATACATACAGTTAGGAAGTGACACCCCAAAAAAACTTCCTGGATAAATCAGTGACGAAAAAAATACAAGAATGCACGAAGAACAGAACAGGCGATACATAGACCCATGGAACGCAAACGACCAGGAACGACGTGAGAAACCATCTCGGTGGCAAAGACATGCGTGTTAGCAGAGCAAACTCCTTGGTTTTGCATCCGACTGTCACAAATTCAGAACATCCAAGAGCAGCTGGGGTGCTGGGGTGGGCACTCACAGGGCGGACAGGAGGGCCACTTTTTAGGACCTTTCCGTGATACATGTTAATTCTTCAGTGTGTAGCAGGGATCCTACTACTGTGATCCCAGACAGCAATACTAACATGTACACGTGGAGACATAGAAAGGTGTTCAGTGCAGCACATTTATAATGGAGGGGTAGCAATCGAAATACACATTAAGAAGCAACTAGTTAAGGAAGTATGGGGCACTCCACAATGAAATGCCAGAGAGCCAATGAAATACATGTTAGCCCGTGGGCAGTGGGCACCTGGTTGCAGATATGCATAATGTGGTCTTGCTTTTTTTTTTTTTAAATACACATACGCAGTCTAAGAGGGTCCCTACCAAAAAGCCAATAGTGAATACTTCTGGGGGGGAGGAGTTTTGCTCTTTACATTTTTTTTAATTTGGTAAAATGAGCACACATTGCTCTCAGAAATATGTGTTTCTAGCAAAACAGAGCGACAAGCAAAAAGTGTAGAGACAAATGTAGTACCTACTCGGGTACCTACCACCAGGTGGAAGAAGACAATTCAGTTAGGCTTCCTGTGTGTCCCTCCCTCAACATTTGAGTCTAAGAGGATTACGGTTGATATTTACATTCATCATTTGACTCATGGGGTTTTTTTGGTCATTAAAATACCATAAGGTATAATAGAAATATTTGATGATACATTTTGTGAAGATTAAGTGAAACCGTGGGTGGCAAGGCAGCCACCGCAGAGCCTGGCACACTGCAGATGTGAAATCTAGTTTCCTTATACGAGCTTCAACAACAAACATGGCCACTTACAGCTTAAGGAAATGTTGTTTGAAAGATGATGTATACACCGTGTGCTTTCAATGAGTTAGGTACATGGCTATTCCTATATGGTTCTGCACATATATTTCCAAGAAAGAAAGAAAGAAAACTGAATAAGGCCCCAGTGACTGCAGGAGCACACGTTTATTGAACACTTACTCCATGTCATATACTGGTTAATGTCTTACATACACTATGTCATTCTCCGCTCAAAACTTAGAGAGGCAGGGCTAGTTCTTTCCCTATTTCACTGATGAGAGCACAGACAGTGAAGGTAAAGCTGCATGCCAGAGATGGGATTCCCAGTCATATCTGGCCTGAAGCTCCAGATTTTGGTCACTGTATCCCACTCTTTAAATAAATATTAAAATATACTTAATATATTTTGTTGGGACACCTGGGTAGCTCAGTTGATTAAATGTCTGACTTTTGATTTCATCTAAAGTCATGATCTCAAGGTTTGTGAAATCAAGCCCCTGCATCAGGTTCTGTGCTGACAGTGTGGAGTCTGCTTGGGATTTTCTCTCTCTCTCTCTCTCTTTGCCCCTCTCCTCCTCATGCACATGTTTGCTCTCTCTTAAAATAAATAAACTTGAATATATATATATGTACATATATATATATATTGTTGATTTATATCATTGAATTCAGAGCCAACAGCAGGGTGACTCATGCCTGAATGAAGCTTATCTAATGCATGCACATTTTCCATAAAGCAAATCACAACCTTCTTGTGATTAGGAACACTACACAGCACTTTAGTACTACAAGTGGGGGGTGTTTTAAACAACTAAATCACCAACAAAAATGCAGAGTGTAAAAAGAAAAGGAGGGGACTAAATAAGCCACAAGAAGTCCTTGTTTACAGTACGAGAGAGAAAATAAGGAAGAGCATCACCGCCTTCACCTTCATCTGGAAACATGTGCATTGGGCAACTCAGATTGTTGGCACTTGGGCATATCTGTGCATATCTGTGCATGACCACGAGTCATGATTTTGTGGTCACAGATTTTATCAAGTAGATGGTTTCACAAATATGGAATCATAAACACTCAGGTTCAATGATAAATACATGTATATAGACCTCTCTCTAGATTTGACAAATTATCGTTAACAACTTCTTAAAGGATTATGTTTATGTCTAACTTCTCAAATTTGAAATCTCAAGAAGTCTTCTGCATTGTGTCTATTTCCCACCCTGGATCAAGGTTTCTGATTTGGTGGGTAATAAGTATTGCTTTGCTTGTGGCAGAGCCTTGATATATTTTATATAAAATGGGCAGAATGAGGTATACTCTGGCCCTTCCACTCGACATTTCTGATCAAACTTAGCAAAATGGGAAGAAGAAGAGGACAGAAGGAGATAATACATTTTCCTGACGTAATTCATCTTTCCCTGACATCTACTTTCTGAACATTTCAATACCCAGTTGCTCATTCATCAAATTTCACTGAATATATACTAAGTACTAAACGATCAACACAGAATCAATTATGTCTGTCTCTTTTGGTTTCTTCAGTCCTTTCATTAAAACAGAGCAAAACAACGTATCCTAAACCAATGCCTCCTGACTAGGAGTAATTTTTTTTCTCCCTAAGGACAGTTGGAGATATCTAGGGATAGTTTCAGCTGTTGTATTGGAGAGCCACTAGTGGCATCGAGTGGTGCTACTTGATGCCCTGCAATGCACAGAACAGTCCCGGACAACAAAGTCAGTGGTACTGAGGTTGAGAAACTCTGCTCTGACCCAGAATTGCTGTCATCTGAGGAAAAGGAAAGGTCACAGAAAAATAAGGAAGAAAAATTCCAGAACAGTGTCCCACAGAACTTTCTGTGAGGATGGAAATGTTCTAAGCCTGTGCCAGCCAATATACCAGCTGCTAGCCCCACGAAGCTACTGACCACTTGCAGTGTAGCCAGTGTGCTTGAGGAACTCGGTTCTTAACTTTATTGATTGATTGATTCATTCATTTATTTAAAAATTTTAAAAAATATTTATTTATTTATTTTATTTTGATGTTTATTTTTGAGAGAGAGACAGAAAGACAGAGAGAGAGAGGAGTTGGGAGGGGCAGAGAGAGAGACACACACACACAGAATATGAAGCAGGCTCTAGGCTCTGAGCTGTCATCACAGAGCCTGACACAGGGCTCGAACCCACAAACTGTGAGATCCTGACCTGAGCCGAAATCGGATGCTTAACCAACAGAGCCACAAAGGCACCCCTGGATTTTTAACTTTAATTAATTGGCTGTGGGACAACTGGGTGGTTCAGTCAGTTACGTGTTCAACTTTGGCTCAGGTCATGATCTCACAGTCTGTGGGTTCAAGCCCTGCGTTGGGCTCTGTGCTGACAGCTAGCTCAGAGCCTGGAGCCTGCTTCAGATTCTGTGTCTCCCTCTCTCTCTGACCCTCCCCTGCTCACGCTGCCTCTCTCTCTCTCAGAAATAAATAAAACATTAAAAAATTTTTTTAAATAAAAAAAATTAATCAGTTGAACAACTGACTCTTGATTTCAGCTCGGTTCTTGATCTTGCAGTTTGTGAGTTCGAGCTCCATATTGGGCTCTCAGTGTGGAGCCTGTTTCGGATTCTCTCTCTCTTTCTGTCTCTCTCTCAAAATAAATAAACTTAAAAAAAAACACTTTAATTAATTTAAATTACATTTTAAATAGCTCCATGAGCTAGTGGCCACCATGTTGGATAGTGCAGTTCTAGAGTAAAGGTAGCTAAAGAGAAATAATAGCTAAATGCAATGTATGAAACATGGTTAGAACTTGGGTGGAAAAATTAGCTATAATGACATCTTGAGAACAACAGATGAGCATGGATTGGTATAAGCGACTATTAGAGAGTTGTTATTAACTTTCTTTGGTGTGCTAACTGTTCATCACCCTTATTTTTAGAACGTGCTGAAGTATTAAAGAATAAAATGTCACATTGTCCATTTACTTTTTAAATGAGATTGGAGGAGACTGAGACCTGACAACTAAATGCCACGTGCAATTCTAGGTCTTTGGTGAGCTCGGAATGAAGTCTGTGGTTGAGTTAACAGAATTGTACCAAGGCTAAGTTCTCGGTTTCAATGATCATACTCTGATTTTTATAAGATATTAACATTGGGAAAAGCTGGGTGGAGGGAGTACGGAATCTCCCTGTACCATTTGTGCGACTCTTCTGTAAGTCTAAAAATATCTTCAAATAAAGAGTGAAAATGTATCCTAAGAACTATATAGGAAGCTCATAGGAAAAGTCCAAAATTGTCTACACGGCTGAAAACGCATCAAGTCTTGTGCCCTGGGCACCTCTACAGCATGTGCTCTCCTCTCCTTATTACTCCCCAGTCACACAGGACTTCTCTGCCATCACTGCAGTCCCTTTGCTCATGGTGACCCCTAACCCTTCCCAACAGACACATACACACACATGCTGAGGACCATCACTTCCTTGTGGAACTTCTCACTCCCAGCCCTGCAAGCCCAGATTCGGTTCCTGTGCTGTAAATCCCACAGTGCTCTTGACTTTCTCTTTCGTTGCAAGCATTGCTGATGACTACACCTTCCTGTAAGCAGGCTCCGTGAGAGAAAGACCATGTTTATGTCACCAGGGCAGGCATACATCTCCCCAGATGGACAAACTTAGGGAAATACTTAAAGAGTTGGTGGAATCACAGTGGTGTGTTCATAGTTTCTGACTCATGCTCTCAACCATGCAGACACTGAGGCACCAGGATACAGTGGCTAACCAAACAGACATAGTCCCTGCTAAACTAGCTGGGAGGGTGAATCACTTAAAACTAGTTATAACTGTGAAGAATGGCGGCCGACATTCAATATGGTAGAAGGAATCCCAGAAACATTTCTGTTTTCTATTTTTATTCCTTGAGGGGGAAGTCCCCAAAGTCTTTTTCTTTCCAATACTTTCCATCAAAGGCCGGGAGACGCTTTCCAGCAAAGCTCCTCTTCCCTGCCTTCCATAGGTCAGACCTATGGATACACTTGCAAGCAAAACAAGTGATTCCTAGTCTTGAGTGGACAATTTGCATTTCTGACTGGAGGAAGCTCCATCTTCTAGGCCTCGGCTAGCTCAGGAACGATCCCCTCCAGCCACCTCCTCAAACCCTCTCAGAAGAGTTTGGCTAGCTCCTTGATAGGCCATTCAGTCATTCAACAAGTTTCTTTTAAGGAACAATCAGGTACCAGGTACTCTTGTAGAAGCAGGGGATAAAGCAATGAATAGAACAGACAACACGTCTGTCCCCATGGAACTTAGAATCTAGACAGGGACACAGACAATGATAAGAAAAATCAGTAAATTCTAAAAGAACACTTCAGGAAGATAAGTACTAGCATAAAAACCAAAAGGAAGGGTAATGCAGAGTGTCCATGTGGATGTTTGTGGCCAGGAGTGTGGCAAGGCAGACATTTCCAACAGGGCAGCCAGAGAAAACCTCATTAACTTTTGAATGTGAGGGAAGTGAGGGAGCCGGCCACAGGGATGTCATTCTAAGGAGAGAAAACCACAAATGCAAAGCCCTAAGTCAGCAGTGAGCCCGCCTCCTTCAAGGACCAGCAGGGAGGCCACAGGGCAGGAGCTGCGTGCTGTAGGAGATGAGGCCGAGAGATAACAGGCCCGCCGCGCAGCCTTATAGGTTACAATGGCTTCCTCATGGAAGAGAGGGCAAGACCATGAAGTTCTTATAACAACTTCTCATCAAGTGCATCTCTCACAAAAACAATGTGTTCTTGCTCTTCTTTGCCCTCTCACTGAACACTGAGCAGGTAATGCACTGTCCATACTTACTAGTTTCTATTGGTGTTCCACAGCCAGCGCATAAAAAATTCTGGGCTGCTACCACGAGCTCCCTCCTGAGTAGAGAAAACGATAACAGTTACAATTCAGAAAAGGACAATGGAGCATTTCTTGTCAATTGGAAAAGAAATGGACATCATGGTACTTTTCTTGGCTTGGAGCCTTAATTTTGTCATTTTTCATTTGGAAAAAAAATAGGATTATTCAATAGAGTTTTCTATTCTAGAGTTGAGATCACTGGGTCTTCTAAAAGCCCCAGCTACCACCAAAGTAGAAGTCAGTATTGTGAGTAAGCCTTCCGCCATGGGCTTTTCAGAGACTTCTCGCTGTGATGCATGGGTTCCTCGCCAGACAGAATTTAAGACACATAATGCACTGGAGAAAGTTCAGGGAGATGAAATACCAAGAAGTAATGCACTTGGGAAGTTGACAAATGGATCCAAAGAAATTCAGAGGAGAAAGAGGTAATAGAAGACAAAGTATCAGATGTTTCTGGTGAGAGTCTACTGAAGTGTTTTCTATTGAACTACTGAGGTCACAACTTCACACGTGATTTGGAAATATGAAGAAAGTTGTACAATTTTATTACACTTTGGGGTCAGCAAAAAAGACCGTGGTAAAAATGTGCGGAACCCTACCCAGGTCCCTTAGAGAGGACGTAGAGAAATCCTAGAGAGATGTCACCCCTTGCTAAGGAAAGTGATCCCTCGCAAGGCCTGGAGGAGCTGTTCTGCCCAAGCAGCCTCAAACACCTTCTTGTCATTCTTTTAGAAGAAAACGTAACACAGAGCCTAGAAGGCACTTCTATGGGGCACAGGCAATAACCTTTGCCAGTCCCTTCTTTACAACGCAGTTTGGGTGCCACATTAAATACAAGCCAAGAAGAATGGAAATACTGTAACTGGTTAAAAAAATGTCCCCTTGTTGGGGCGCCTGGGTGGCTGGGTCAGTTAAGCGTCTGACTGTGGCTCAGTTCATTATCTCATGGTTCATGAGTTCGAGCCTGGAGCCTACTTTTCGATTCTGTGTCTCCCTCTCTCTCTGCCCTGCCCTGCTTGCACTCTGTCTCCCAAAACTGAATAAATGTTAAAAAAAATTTTTTTAATGTACCCTTGGCTATAATGTCATATACTCTCAGAAACAAATAAAACTACTACTTTATTGTCATGCATTTCATTTATATATATACATTTATAAACACAAATTTACTTTTTTCTTTTGCATCATCTTGGTTGTTTTGTCTTTTAGGATGATGTTACTTCTTAGAGAACAGGATGTTTCTATTTCTGGTTCTCTGTTGCACTCTGTTGCTTATCTCAACTATAGGAGCTCTCCTCAAGAGTAAATTTTCCCTACTTAAAAAAAAAATGTATCCATTGATTTTTATTTCACATTTCACTGGTAAATGGAGATGTCTTTTAAAATTACTGTATTTGATTTTTGGGGCACCTGGGTGGTTCAGTCAGTTAAGAGTCCAACTCCTGGCTTCTGCTCAGGTCATGACCTCACGATGGATTCAAGCCCTGCATCGAGCTCCATGCTGACAGTGTGGGGCCTGCTTGGGATTCTCTCTCTCCCTCCCTTCCCTGCTCACGCTCTCCCTCAAAATAAAATAAACAAACTTTTTATAAACAAATAAATAAATAGCTGTATATGGCTTTTAAGGTTCAATATTAGCTACTTAAAAATATCCCTTTAAACCTACTTAATTTTTAATTGCTATGTAACGTACATCATTAAGGACATGGTAAAATTCTCAATTTATCAAACTTACAGAGTCCTCCCCAAAACCCATGATAAAAAGGGTGCTAAGATGCTAAGGGAGCTAAGATGCTAACTCAGAAAAATATGCCCAACTTTCCTGTTCCTAAAACAAATTTTCCTTTGTCCCTTGTGTTATTTTTACCCTTTCCCCTACTTCCACGAGGAGGCGGGAGCCATCACGACTTTTGTTACCTGGATTGGAGGCCCAAGCAGCACCTGGACTTACTTGACTGGTGGGTGAATATTGAATATGATTTGAAATCTAGGGGGCTCCCAGTCTTCAGCTCCTCTGATCCTCGACTTAAAGTTAATCTCCTGAACTACATCCACACTGGATTCCAAGTCTTTTCGGATCTGCTCTTCATTCACAACCTGCGTAACACAGAAGAGGATTTCAGAGCAACTTGAATAAGCATATTCCAGGAACTGAAATAAAGAGAACATTCATGTGTGTTTCCAGACTTAAAATTTGCCATGAAAAATAAAAACTGCTTTCAACTGAAGTAAAGGAGCCCTCCCTGTATCTAATGCCGTGTACAGACTTACTTGAAACACCATGTAGCTAAGGTCACTTTTCTTCGTATTTTCAGTAGTTCATTTGTTTCCAGACTTCAAATTATTGGAAGTAGGTCACTGTGACCTGGAATGCTTTTATGTGCAGAAGCCTTAACCCCTCTTAGTCAACAGGCTGACAGATGCTACCAACCAGAACACCCAGCTGTTGTCAGACTTCCCCAGCTCTTTTAAGACCATTGCTCTGCTTAAAAATGTCCAGTGGCTCCCCTCTGAACCACTCAAGTTTCCTATTAGTATTTAAAATGCACACTTGTTGGGGTGCCTGGGTGGCTCAGTCGGTAAAGCATCAGACTTTGGCTCAGGTCATGATTTCATGGTTCGTGAGATCAAGCCCCACATTGGGCTCTGTACTGACACCCAGAGCCTGGAGCCTGCTTCAGATTCTGTGTCTCCCTCTCTGTCTGTTCCTCCCCGGCGTGCACGCACACATATGAATGCTCTCTCTCAAAATAACTCAGGGGCGCCTGGGTGGCTCAGTCGGTTGAACGTCCAGCTTTGGCTCAGGTCATGATCTCACGTTCATGGGTTCAAGCCCCGCGTCGGGCTCTGTGCTGACAGCTAGCTCAGAGCCCGGAGACTGTCTTCAGATTCTGTGCTCTCTCTCTCTCTCTGACCCTCCCCTGCTCACACTGTCTCTCTCTCTCTCTCTCAGAAATAAATAAAACATTAAAAATTAAAAAAAATAACTCAATAAACTTAAATTATTTTAAAAATAATGAATGCACACTTGTTAAATTAGCATTCTATGTCCCCCCAAATTTGATCATACCTTTCAAACCTCCTTTCTCAGGAAGACTGACAGCCCTTCCCAGCGCACAGATACACACAAACACATGGTATGCAACCACACCAAGCCGCCCTGCTCAACTAACCCAGCACACACACCCGTCACTTTTGCTCCAGCTGCCCTACACCAAGAATGTCTTTCCATACATTTCTACCTGCCACCCTTCTCCAGTTCTAAGATCTCCAACTGGCCTTCCCAAGCCCCCCTATAAAATAAACACTGCCTCTTCTGCACGCCCAGAGTGCTTTTTTTCCCCCTACCCCTATTTTAGCTTTGCCACAAAGTTCTCTCCCCAGGGGGCTGCAGGCTGTCAGGGGGCACTGTGTTCCACAGGTTGGGCATGACCCCTGCCCTTCCACTGACCAGCCCTGCTGAGCCACTGGAACGAACCCTTTAAATAAACAGAACAATGGCACCTACCTAATAGGTAGAATAGGTAGAATATTAGGTAGAATGGCACCTACCTAATAGGAGAATGAAAAATGTGCAATGCTGAATTCCCTGGTGTACAAGAAACACTCCATAAATGTCAGATCCATCCTTTAATTCAAGTGTCCCCCACAACACCCGGCCACCATACAAGGAGACGCATACATGTCTGAAGTGATTGGCAGCCAAAATGAGAATTGAGGAACTTTCGATTCAAGGCCAACTAATTTTGGTACTTACTATTGAGCCAGCTGCATTTGGAGAACCTGCCAGCTGATGATTAACTTCTGACAACATCCAGCACTTCTGGAATACTCGGTACAACTCTTTGGCTATTCGCTCAGCAGAATTGAAGTCTGGTTCATAAATAATACTGAAAGGTAAAAGATGCAAAAAGTGGAAAACTATACTCATAAAGAGTATGTTAAGGGTTTTCAATGTTTTCAACTCTCCTTCCTGCTCTAAAAACTCAGAAGAGGGGTCACACAAAAGACCATGCATCTACACCCATCGAATGTCTTACTCAACGCAATTCCTCCGTGCTTGACACAGCAGCTTTTATTTATTGAGTACCAAGACGAGGAAATGTGGTAAAAAGAGCACTGGATTTGGAGTCCAAAGACCTGAGTTCAAGTCCTACCTCTGCTATTTAACTGCATTAATGTCCTGAGGCACACTGGGTCTGAGCCTCAGTTTCCACATCTATAAAATGGGGTTAAAAACCCTACCCAGCCTGATTCAAGGAGAATGTATACCAGGGGCACTTGGGTGGCTCAGTCAGTTAAGTGTCCAACTTCAGCTCAGGTCATATCTCGCGGTTCATGAGTTCGAGCCCTGTATCGGGCTCTGTGCTCACAGCATGGAGCCTGGAGCCTGCTTTGGATTCTGTGTCTCTCTCTCTCTCTGCACCTCCCCCCGCTGGTGCTCTATCTCTGTCTCTCAAAAATACATATTAAGGAAAAAAAAGGAGAATATATACCAGTCTTTTAAATGCTATTACATAAAAACTATAGAAAGCTCTATAGAAACTTGAATGGTGATTGTTTCATTGCTAATTACTAATTCTTGTCATTGGAACTGGCTGAACTTGGTCCAAGCTGTCAGAGGCTTGGCGTTCCTAGTGCTTCAGAGGTAATGGCCCAGGGGCCTAGGTGCAGGGGGACGCGGAAGACACATACCTCTTAGAGGAGCTGCAGGAGCATCCACAGGTTTCTGTGAGATTGTTACACTCACCAAGTTCTGCAAGCAAATAAAAGAAAGGGTATTAAAGTCTTTCTGTCTGTTTCGCTTGTTCATACCCAATTTTATAAGAACACAAAAATAGATCCCTACATTTCAGAAAGAACTAGCTATTCAGCATCTTCATACTTCTGGTTCTCTGGGTTTCTATTATGAGGTTACAGCTAATGACCAGAGGCCAGATTTCAGGATATACTCACCTGGAATTCCACCAAAATATAACTGAGGGGCCAGGTACCAGACTATAATGAGTATCTGCTTTTGCATTCAGTTCTACAAGTGAGATGACAGATTGATTATCAAGACATCTGAAGAACATCTTTTTTTTTTTTTTTTAAATCAGGGACACAATTGGATCTTGAGAGAAGTTTCTCTGAAAGCCACTATCATGCAATATCATATGTGATGAACGTCAATATGTGTGTGTGGAGGGGGCGGGGGAAGTATCAGCTTCAGCTGGTGAGTTTCCAAACCTTACCTACGACAACAAAGTCATCAAAGTCACATTTACAGGCTTCTTTGAGCACATCACAGTAAGTGGGGGTCCCAGCCACTGGGCTGCCCTGTAACACAGCACAGCCTAGAAAAAGAAATGAAAGGAGTTTCACCGACAAGAAGAAAAAGAAAAACTGCACAACCTGTCATATCCAATTAACTAGAAACTGGGGAATAAAATGGGCCAAGAATTTAAAAGAATTTAAAAATCCAGCTTTAAGAGTTAAACAATGCAGGGGTGCCTGGGTGGCTCAATTGGTTGAGCATCCGACTTCAGCTCAGGTCATGATCTCGCGGTCCATGAGTTTGAGCCCCGCGTCAGGCTCTGTGCTGTCAGCTCAGAGTCTGGAGCCTGCTTTGGATTCTGTGTCTCCCTGTCTCTGCTCCTCCCTTGCCTGTGCCCACTCTTTCTCTCTTTCTCTCTCTCTCAAAAATGAATAAACATTAAAAAAAAAAAAGAATTAAAAACTGCAAGGAGCTATTTTTGTGTTGTTCTTGCATTCACTGTGACTCAGGAAAGCAGACTGATGAATATATATGATGAGGGAGTTCAGAAGAGTAAGCTGCCTACTTTTATGTGTGTTTGAAATTTTCCATAATGCTAAGTTTAAAAAAAACAAAAGAGGGCAAAAATCAGCTTCACAGTGGCACAAAAAGTATAAGTGACATAAATGTTGTGCTGGGTCAAAGAGTGTCCCCCCAAAATACATATCCATCCAGAACCTGTGAATGGGACCCTATTTGGAAGTAGGGTCTTTGCAGAGGTGATCAAGTTCAGTGGAGGTCCTACTGGATTAGGGTGAGCTCTAAATCCAATGTGACTCATGTTAACAAAATGAGGGAAATGGACACAGACATTGCTAAATGGGAGAAGGCCAGTGAAGGAGGAGGCAGGGACTCGAGTGGTGTCTTCTACATAAGCCAAGGAACGTCAAGGACCACCAGCAACCACCAGAAGCTGGAAGAGGCAGGGAAGGGGTTCTCCCTCAGAGCCTCCAGGAGGAACCAAGCCTTTCAACAACTTCATTGCTGAATTTCTGGCCTCCAAAACCGTGAGATGACACATCTTCTGTTGTTTTAAGCTCCCCCTGCTTTTTGTGGTATTTTGTTACAGCAACTATAGGAAACTACTACAAATATGTCCATGCTTTTCTATACCGAATGGTAGTCTGAGGTATTATCCTAAAAGTGTCATTAAAAAGCAAAAATATGGGGCACCTGGATGGCTCAGTTGGTTAAGTGTCCTACTTCGGCTTAGGTCATGATCTCAAAGTTNTTTCTCTCTCCCGAAAATAAACAAACATTAAACACTTTTTTTAAAGTGGAAAATGCAGACTTTGATCCTAAAGGAGCTATTTGCAGTTCATTTAAAATATTAAAATATTGAAAGTTATCTAAATGCCAAATAATAGTGCACTGATTTTGCAAATGATGTTATTAACTCAAGAAATACCATCATAGAAAAATGTGAAACCTGTAGCAACATGGAAAGCTGTATATGAAATACATTAATATAGTCCTATTATTAATAGAACTATATTAATAGGAGTACAGAACACCACAAAACTGTATTCACTTGAATAAATGTAAGAGAAAAACACAGAGAAATGTTTGGGTTTCTATTGAAGTTCCCTAAACAGTTGTTTAGGGAAATATTCTAGACCACAGCTTTATGCAGGGGTTATGTGAGTGGGCTTTGCAGTGAACTGGCCAGGGTTTAAAACCGCGCAGCCCCGTCCTAGCTATGTGACTGTGGACAATCAACTTCTTGGCTTTAGTTTCCTTCTGGGTAAAATAGGGGCAACTTCCCCTAACTCTCTGTGTTTCCCTGCACTCTTTTGACTGATCATGATCCACAGTAACATATATTCACACTGCAAGTTAGTACAAACACAAAAATATGTATCACTGATTAAAAAAAAAAAGGTTAAAATTTCCAGGAAGCATTGCTCAGTCTAGGTAAGGTGAACACAGATACTTTCTATTCTTTTGTTTGTCTAAAGTTTTTTATTATGCTTATTTATTTTGAGAGAGAGAGAGAAAGAGAGACAGAGAGACAAAGTGCAAGTGGAAGAGGGGCAGAGAGAGAGGGAGGCAGAATCCAAAGCAGACTCCAGGCTCTGAGCTATCAGCGCAGAGCCCAACACGGGGCTCGAACTCACATGTGTGAGATCATGACCTGACCCAAAGTCGGATGCTCAACTGAATGAGCCACCCAGGTGCCCCTCTTTTGTTTGTTTTTAAATGCTCTCAAGACTAACCTGTAAGAATGCTAAGCTACCTCTACCACTGGCATCTCTCAATGTAAATGTCACAGAAGAGATACTTAATAAAAGATGCCTATTTTTATTAGGGGTGGTAGAAATGTTTTAAAATTTCATTTAACATATTTATATTCACATTAAAAAAGTTGAGCTAGACACGAGCTTCCACGTGACCATTCAACAAATATTTATAAAATACCTATTTTGAGGAAGACACTATGCTGAAGGCAAATTCCAATAAGACAAATGCTTATCCAACAAGGAGTTTAAAACCTCACAAGGAGCTGAGACACTGTTACACACAACTGTAGGAAAACACAGTTGTGTGCCATGGGCTTTAAGAAGGCAGGGTCCCACACCACACACCTCCAGGAGGGACTGAGGCATGCACATGGGCAATTATAGAACATTCTGGAACACAACTTAGGCTGGATTCCACATGAATGGTGGTCCTGCTCCAGGATGCAAATCTGGGAGCACGTCACAGTGCTGGTGGCAGGAGACTGCTTTCAAAGGATGGGAGAGATGAAATAACTAATATGAAGTTCCTGGGCAACGAGTATTCCAGAAGAGCCTAGACCAAGCAAAGGAAGGCAGGAGCTTGGGAGACATGTCCACTGTCGAGTCTGACTGGCCAGGATTACTGAAGCCCATGGGAAATGCCAGGATATGCCTGTTGGAAAGGCACAGAGAAGCTACATCCCATGAGGCTAAAAATCTGAGGATAAAATGTGGCACAAAGTCAGCAGCCCATTTTAGAGGAATAGAAGTTGGCCTAGGAAGCCAGACGTGTGTAGTATTCGATGAGGGGAAATAAGCTGCGAGTAAAGAGAAAATTAAAGGCAGCAAATGTGCCATGAGTACCTAACTGCACTTTCTATTGAATGACTGAGATGCTCCAGGTCAAAGGCAGGAATGGGGAACTATTCGAGGGGATGTGTCATGATTACCAAGAAGTTGGGGCTCATCAGTTCACTAGAAACAGGGCAGAGACACAGGCACAAAGAAGAAGAAAGAGCCAAAGATAAAGCACAAGAGTTACTGAAATAGGAATCATTTCCTTTCTCTCCATGAGCAGCCTCAGAGGGGATGATGATCCAAATCACACTCCCTTGCTCCCCTGGCCACAGCTGGCCCACCAGCTGCGGACGCCCACTCAGAGCCCGCCCCCTCACATGCTCTTCCTTGGGAATGTGGACCTGGGGTCCTGCAAGACTGGGTTGCACTGTGAAGCCCCCACCTGGCAGTCGGGAAGACCACAGAGCTACAGAGCCAAAACCAGATGCAGCACTGGGGGGAGAAGTCAGGCTGCAGGAAAGGAGAACTAAGTAATTGCACAACGCGGTAAGAGGCCACACGGCCCCACAAAAGACAGATCCTCCACGCTGGTCATTCTGTGTTTCCCATCACTGGGTTCAGTGAGGATGCTCTGTATCCTTGAAAAACTTTCCCTTTCCATTTGCGCTGGGAAGTGCATTCGACAGCTGTTCATTGTGCATGGATTTTGTGCCAGTCACTGTGCCACACAGTAGTGCCTGGAGGGAGTGCTCCCTCCTTACTGTAAGGCTCATGCTTAAGATGCTAAAGTTAAGAAAATCAAAAGGCATTTTTTTTTTTGGAAGGAAGGGGGTTGTGAGGGAGGAATAGATAGATAACTAGTTTAGACATGTTAAGTGAGTTTAGTTACCTGCCAACCAGCTAAACAGGACCCAGCAGTATGGAACAAACACTGGTCAGAGAGGGATGGGACAGAAACACAGGTTTGGGAGATATCAAGGGACAATCATGGAAAGATCCTGCAGTAGGCAAGGTCTCCCACTACGTGAACAGAGAGAACGAATCTAGGACTGAAGCAGGACTCTCATTCAGGAAGTGGTAGGAAAATGACGCGTCCTAACTTCAGTTCCCAGCTGAGGTACCCTCCTCTCTAGAAAGGACTCCCTGGTGCCCACACCAAGCCTGCCTCTCTTGCTCTGGGGCCTGCTGCATGGGGCCCCTGCTTCCACTACCCAGGTGACCCCCACACAGTGTCCTGTGTTTAGCCAGCTCCCGCAGGGGTGTTCCTTGAGGGAAGGGATGTATCTTGTTGCTTGTCGATTCCTGGCACCCAGGACTTCAGACTCCTGGTTTGTGGAATGAAGGAAAGAGGTCTATTCGGAAAAAAAAAAAACAAACCAATGTGTGAGAAGAGCTAGGGGAATGCCACGAGGCAGAAAACACAGAGGGAAGCCAGCAGCCACTGCCAAACACAAAGGAGGATGGAGTCCCAGAATAAACAACACATCGATGTAACGACAGAGGGGAGCATGAAAATAGATGCCGAGTCCAAATGGCAGAAATGGCGAGGATCACGGTTATCCAGGAAGGTTTAGACAAAGGATGTGAAGATATATTTCGCGATGTGATGGAAAAGAGATTAAGTCGCGAACGCAGCAAAGTTGCTCTGATTTGCCCCACTAGCCTTCATAGCCACTGTCAGAGGAACTGGAAGATCCAGATTCTTGCTTAACGCTCGTATAAGAGGCCGCTTCAGGGTCCGCCTGATCATTCCCGAGTGGCGCACTGGCTCCTTCTGCACTGCAGTTCTGTGTGTGCTGTTGACTGAGGACGGTATACTTTATTTCCTCCATTACGGCGATCATCATGTCCGCTACATAAAAGTGGGCATTTTCCTGCAGAAAAATAATTATCAGTTAAATTGCAAAGCATCAACTGTTTTTCACTGAGGGCGTATTAACTTGAAAATCAAGAACCTGTATGTAAGCAGAGTTAAGGATAGGAATATAAATGTTCATTTAAGGGACGCCTGGGTGGCTCAATCGGTTAGGTGTCCAACTTTGGCTCAGGTCATGATCTTGCAGTCCTTCAGTTAGAGTCCCACATGGGGCTCTGTGCTGACAGCTCAGAGCCTGGAGCCTGCTTCTGATTCTGTGTCTCCTTCTCTCTCTGGCCCTCCCTTGCTCATGCTCTGTCTGTCTCTCTCTCTCAAAAATGAACACAACACACATTTTAATGTTCATGAAACTGAGTAATCACATGAGGTATAGCCCATATCTCCCAGGCACATCAAATTTAGCCCACTGCAACCCATAGATAACCCAAGTTGAATTTACTGTGATATAAACCCCTAGGATGGTGGTGGCCCAATGGTAGACATCATGCATCAATCAGGGGAAACTTCCCAGCTGAGCGCAGAGGCGGCCTCAGAACCCAAACCCTCCTTAGCTCCTGGCGGCCTCTGCTAACCAAAGGTTGAAATGAAACCTATTCGCCATGTTTCATCAAGTGAAGTTTCCAGATTTAAGTCAGAACAACACTATCTTAAGGATTTACACTCTCTGTGGTTTTTTTTTTTTAAAGAAAAAAATGTGTTCACCTTTTCTACATTGACAGGAAGCAAGAACGCTTCTGGGGAGAAGGAATTCAAAGAAGCGGCTCTTCGACCGACCGGAACAGCACCTGCCAATGCAGCAAGGTATTAAAAACGGAGAAAAAGACGTTCAAAGACAACAAAGCAATTCTAGACAGTGGCCTTTAAAACCCGTTTTTTTTTTTAATTTTTCAAAAATTCTTTTAAAACTTTATTCTTAAGAGAGAGGCAGAGAAAGACAAAGCGTGAGCAGGGGAGGGGCAGAGTGAGAGAGGGACACAGAATCAGAAGCAGGTTCTAGGCTCTGAGCTGTCAGCACAGAGCCTGACATGGGGCTCGACTCACAGGCCGTGAGATCATGTCCTGAGCTGAAGTTGGACGCTTAACCAACTAAGCCACCCAGGCGCCCCTAAAATCTGTTTTTAAAAAATTAACAGAATTCTAGAATAAATTACGGTGCCAGAAGAAGACAGAGCCTTCTGGGGGTAGGCTTTGCAGGTACTGCCTTTACAGTGATTGTTCCTACAAGGGCCTTTTGGAGCAACTTGGCAGGGGTCCTCAGAGGAGGGATGGGAGAACCACTGGAATGTAGGAGACCAATGAAAGAAAGAGGAGGGGGTCATGGAAACTACCTAAAAGAGGTGGAGAAGGGAGAGAAGGGACAGTCTAGAAGCAGAGTCCTAAGACTCGTGGGATCTCTTCTCCCATGCACTGCAACTGGCCCAAAGCTTCTTGTTTACAGAGACAAAATCTATCTGACAAAGGCCAGCACTGCTTCTCTAAAACGGCCTTCCTCCAGGCCAATAACAAGAAGAAACCACAGAGGGTATACCCTGCTGACTCATCCATTCTGCACCCTGAAGCCACTCCATTACTGGCAGTGAACACCATCGAATGAAATGATTCCTGTCATGTGGTTCCTTCTTGCAGCATTTCAGGCAAAGCCCTTCTGTGAGAGCCCCAAGTGCTCAGTTGTCCCAACCCGCTAAATGAGGACAAAATGCCACGGGTGTCTCGATGACCAGACAGTTCCCAAGGGGACAGACAGAGATGCAAGCCATCACCCAACCCCTTCAAGAGAGTGACTGTTCCATGAGCGACGTCGACTCTCTTAGTGTCAGGATCCAACTGGGGTGGGTAAGCATTTTCTGCAAAGGACTAGGGAGTAATATGGCAGGATCTGAGGGCCACCTAGTGCAACTATGCCGTTCTGCCACCGGAGCGAGGAAGCAGCCATCAGCAACACCAACAAAACTTTGTAAAATCCGGAGGCCTGGATTTGGCCTGAAGGTCACAGTGTTTGGACCCTGAGTATAGAAGCAGAAGTACAGAGGAGAGGGGCGCCTGGGTGGCTTAGTCGGTTAAGCGTCCGACTTTCGCTTGGGTCATNGAAGTACAGAGGAGAGTCAAACAGCATGGATTCCAGTCCCAGCTCTCTCTCTACTGCTTGTTGTGCCACTGCCTTGAAATGTCCTCCTGCCTTAAACTGGATAATAATTCTCTTAGGAGATCAGAGGAGATAAGGCATGTGAATGTGCTCCGTAAATACCTAAATCCTATGCCAGGAGAAAGGGAACCGTGGGACTGTTTCTTCCAGCCTCAGGAAGTGCTTACAGGCTGGGGTGGGGGAGGGTCTTTCTCTACCACATTATCTAGAAAACGAAAAGTGTGCCGCTGTACTTCATGATGCAGCAGTCATAGGAAAAATCCTGTGTCTTAGCAGCAAATGCCTGTTCTCGCAATGCCGTCCCACAGCCAAGAAAGACCAGATGACTCAGGACTTCCTTTGTTTGTAATCCCATGGGATGCATCCCCCTACCAAGTTGAAGATGGTTCTTAAAGGTAGTTAGAGAAATTGTTGTCTTTGGACAAAAGGGGCTGGAGTACCTGTTTTCTTTCTGGGAGAAAGACAAACTACAGCAAAATTTTAAATTGCAAAACCACTTCCGGTAGAACGTGTCATTTTGCCCAAATCTAGTCTTTCTTTCAAAATTACCCATTTTAAGACGGTCCAAAATCTGCTATTCTTAAGCGATGAGTAATACGTTAAAAGACCATCATCATCTTCGACTTTTCAAAAGTGTTTCCAATACAACCAACGGAAACCCATGCTTTAGGAAAAGTGGAGGGCTGGCTCTTGCTAGTGAGAAGTAAATAAATGCCTATGTATATACATGCAAAATAAATGCCTACGTATGTACATACACACATACAGGCAGGCCAGCAGTGTTCAAATTGTTAGGAAAGAAGAAACTTCATTGAGTATTTGAACTAGGGTTCTAACAAAAATATAAATGAATACAAATATAACTATGATGATTATTTTTTTTAAAAAATTAGAATGCCATTGGGGCGCCTGGGTGGCTCAGTCGGTTAAGCATCTGACTTTGACTCTGGTCATCATCTCGAGGTCACGAGTTTGAGCCCGGAGTTAGGCTCTGTACTGACAGCTCAGAGCCTAGAGCCTGCTTTGGATTCTGTGTCTCCCTTTCTCTCTGCCCGTCCCCCACTCACGTTCTGTCTCTCTCTGTCTCTCTCTCAAAAATAAATAAACATTAAAAAAAATAGAATGCCACAAATTATAACAGCAATAAGAGAATGTATTGGCTCTCGAGTGGCATTTACATACATTTCTCTTATTTGGGGAATTTGTGCATTACTTCATAGCAATGGGAGCCCTTGTTTTAATGGGAAAAAAAGGTTTTGTATAGTCTCTGGGGAAATTGCGATTACTGTTTTTAAATCCGACTAGCTTCTAGTCACACCCTGTCCAGGTAAATGGTGGTGAGGTGAGTTCATCTCCTAGGAAAGTACTAGTGTGAAATGGAGCCCAATCTGTCTGGCAACACACTCTACCACCACACTGGATTGAGAGCACTTATAATACTCCTGCTTGCAGACAACTTCTTCAGCTGGAAACTCCGGAAGGCACACTCCACTCAAAGATGGCAGCCGGCATGGACGGCCCCCTAAGCGGAGCAAAGATGACATTTCCTTGCTATGGAAGGAAAACGGAAATTCTTGACTTTACCCCTTGTGACCATCCAGGCACCCAGGTAGCTGGGCTGGAGAAGATGAAATGCGCTAATGTACTGGCCTCCGATCAGAGGGGAAAGCCAGGACTTCTTTCCTCATAAGGAAGACAGTAAGACAGGCTTTTGACCAAGGCAAAGCTGCATGTGAACAGACAAGAATGAGGCAAGTCTCGACTGAAGTTACCTTCATCAGCAGAAGCTGTCGGGAAGGAAGGCTTCAAAAAAGCACTGTCAGCCTCTGGACATGAGGAAGCAGCTGAAATCCTGGAGCCTGTGAACACAGACACCTGAAGAGAGTGTCCTGGGAGCCTTGCCTGCTCCTCCTTTGAGGTAGAAGAGAAGTCGCTGCTCTTGTCACCGGAGCCCCAGGCAGGGTCTGTACTGTCCTTGGACAGTGATGTCTCCACCATGGACTCCCCAGGGGATGATGGTGAAGGACCCAGGGGAGGGATGGTGTCCCTTCCAAAGTGGCTCCCACTGTTCTCCCCTGTCGGCACCTGAGGCAGCAAATCCTGTAGCTCTTGCTGCGCACACTGGGGGTTAATCCAGGCAGCTCGGTGCCTCATGAACATGACGTCTGATTTGTGAGGAGGCTGGTCAGTGTCCAGGAGACTGGGCGAACCATCAATGTCGCCAGGGTCATTGCTGACCCCTTCCCAAGGGTGCACGGGAGAATCCTGCCGGCCCATAGACTGTGACACCATCTTTCCAGGCTCAGAGTGGTGTGAACTCCGTTGTACTACGGGCTTAGGGCCTTGAACTCACCACGAGGCTGGCTCAGGTCCAGAGAGCTTTTCTGCAATGAGCAAAAACCATTCCAGGTAAATAAGAACTCAGTCGTATTTGTAACTCCAAAATCTTTTGAGGAGGAGGAACGAAAAATAAATAAGTTTGTACTTCACTCTGTACAATACAGTAAAATCCACCTGGATTGACAAGAAATAAGCAAACAAATCAGCGATGAAACTGGCAACAAAGCACACGAGGCGTGACATCAGGATAGGAAAGGGTTTTCAAGGCATAAAGATAAACGAAGATTGCTTTTATACACGGATACGGTCAGATAAGCACACTGCGGATAAAACAGACAAAAGTGAAAGACAGCCACGCATTCTTCCAATGAGATTAAATGTCCAACCCTAAATGGGAATACCATTTGGAAGTAAAGACACATTTTCACAGTTCCTTATTTTTATTTAATCTGTGTTTGTATTTCTGCAAGGTAGACAAGTGGCATGTGAAACTGAGGACAACTAATAGCACTAAAAACTTTGCTTTATGTGACTTAGTTTATAATAAAAGAGAAGCACTCTGGTCCCTGTAACCACTGGCCCAGCACGTGACTTTCTATTCTTCCAGGGTCCTTCACACTGTGAGGCTCAACGCAACCTTGGTCAGCACAAGCAAGGTCAGCAAGAACAAGGCCTGGAGATGGAAGTGGTCGGCTTCTGCGAGCTCAGCTTAAAGGGAGAGTGGAGAACAGGGCTACAGGGCTTTATTTATTTATGTCTTTTTTTTGAGAGACAGGGCATTAAGTGAGAGCAAGCCTGAGAGAGAGGCAGAGAAAGAGAGAATCCTACTAGGGGCAGAGAGAGAAAGAAAGAGAGAGAGAGGAGAGAGAGAGGAGAGAGAGCTAGAGCATAACTCATGCTTACCAGATGCAGGACTTGAACTCACGAACCGTGAGATTATGACCTGAGCTGAAGTCAGATGCTTAACTGACTGAGCCACCCTGGTGCCCCAGTTCCAGGGCTTTAAATACCATCATTATGTATCCAGATATCTCCCACCTGGATCCCTATGCCTGACCCCTCCCTTGCCCCCCGGAACTATGGGCCAGCAAATTTTACTGCCTCTCTGATAGTCATCCAGGGGGCCTCACAACCTGACACATCCAAAAAAGACCTTAATTTCACCCAGATCTGCTCCTCCCTAGTTTTCCCATCTCGGGAACCACACCTCCCAGTTGCTAAAGCCTGAAATTGGGACATTCTCTCTGATCCTATCTTTCCTCAGTTCTCCATCTTTAATCCGTTAGCAAGTTCATATCTATAGCTACCGCTCTAATCTAAGTCACCATCTTCTCCCACCTGGGCCTCGTCCCATCTTTTCAGTGGGTCTCCCTGCTTCAACTCTGCTAACTGATAGTCAAGAGGTATGCAAAGAGATCTTTTATAAGTGTAAATCACGGGACACTGGGGTGGCTCGGTCAGTTGCTTCAGCTCAGGTTATGATCTCACAGTTTGTGAGTTCAAGCCCCCCATGGGGCTCGCTGCTGTCAGCCTGTCAGAGAGCAGAGGTCGCTTCAGACCCACTATCTCCCTCTCTCTGCCCCTCCCCTGCTTGTGACTGCCCAAAAATAAAATAAATATTAAAGAAAATATAAATATAAAGTATAAATCAGATGTCATTCCCCTAGTCACCATCCACCCCCCAACAACTTCTCATCAAATCTGGAATAAAATCCAAAATCCTTACCTTGTCTTTAAGGCATGACCCGATCCTGTCCCGCAGACCTCTCTCACTTATCTCTGTCCAACCTCCATAAGTCCCAAGCACGCACCAAACTCAGTCCTACAAGCTCTTGCCCACCCGAATGCTGCTGTTCTAGCCCTTCTGCCTGGAAGGCTCTTTCTCCCCCCAACTGACCATACATCTGGCTCCTTCCTGTCTTGTTTGCATGCTTTGGTTTATCAATTACTTCCTCAAAGAAGTCTTTCTTAACTACCTCTCTTAAAGTAGTTCCCTAGTTACTCCCTATCACATCACCTTGCTTCATTTTCATCCTAGTAGCCTCACTTCCTGATTTTTTTTCCTGCTCCTTGCTGTCACTCCCTCCACCCCCTAATCTGCCCCCTCCCATCCCCCCCGCCTATAGGCTCCATGAGAACAGGGGTCTTGTCTGTTCTCTGCCAGGTCAGACATAGGGTCACATATGGGACTTCAATAAACTTACAGACTGAAAGAACAAATCCAATGGTGGAAATGACATCATGAGCTAGAGAGACAACTTCCGAGGTTGATACAGCTGCTCTGTTACTGTGACAGAATTATTCATACAAGGATAGAAGTGAGTTCATGTTTCCCAAAGGTATGACATTCTTCTTAACGCTTACAAATAGGCCAAAAGAAGGTATGTGTGAAAACTGTACTAAATTCCTTGGGTTTTCTTGATTTGGGGACCTTCCATTCTAGGTCAAACCTATTGAAGTGGTATACACACACACAGACATATATGTATGTATATACACATATATGTGTGTGTTGTGCAGTATTATGTGTGTATCACATGTACATATACATACATATATACACATATACATATACATACACATGATATACACATAATACTGCACAATACTGCATAAGCTTCAAATCACTGCTCACAAAATATCACGGGATGTGGTGGCAATCTGAAGCGCATCGTCTTCCTTCTCCAGACCTGAAATCTTACCTGGTACCCCAATTTCTCTTTGTTGCACATCTTTTCCTCTCCAATAATTCTGGGCATCAAAATTACAAGTGGGAATCATGACTGTGTATTTATGAAATGGCAAAAACACAGAAGCCTAGAGTGAGTGAAGCACTCACACTTGGGTGACAAATCCGCCAATCCTACCTCAGCCCCGGAAATGACACTGATAACTACTTTATCCCTTCCAGACCTTTCCCGATGAATTAACATACACACATCAGATCAGAAGATGCATTTTGTTTTCTCTTTTGTACACATGAGCTCACACTGGACAAAATCTAAGATGAAACTTCTTTTTCTCTAAACAAGCTCTTGAGGGTGTATATCACTCTTAACTATCTTAACCACTTTCTATAATATAAAAGGATCATAATTTACTTAGACTACTGATGGAAATTTATTTTTAGTTTTTCACAATTACAAAATATAAAGCAATGAATAACTTTGTTCATATTGCTTTTTGTTAAATTTGTTTAACTAAATTTTCCCAATTTTCACTGAGTCCATAGCTCATGATAACATCATGGTTTCCAAGCAAATGAAGCTACATGAGTCATATTCTGTGCTCAATTCTCTACATGTCATAGATGTTCTTGTGTGGGGAAGAGGAACGCAGATGTGACATCACATAAAAAAATGCATAGCATCGAACCAATGACAAGTGGCAGGGACCCCCGTGTTTTTTTACAAACCAATTAAAGACAATAGTTCAAAAAGAATGATGTTATTTATGAGCCGCCCAGCTATGGAACTGACTTAACGGCACTGAGCAAAAACAGACTTCCTTTTAAAAAGTAATTTTCAGAAGTGGTGCTTGCTCCACTTCCTTCTAGACAGGTGTTCTTGTTTCGTACAAATAACTAGCAGGTGTTGGCTTTTCCAGGTGATAAAACGAGAACCTTTCAGACCTGGGATAGGCCCATAGAGATTAAAAGCCATGTCTAAGGACAGGCTGAGTAGTGGCAAGGAGAGGATGACAAACCAGGTTGGACAGTCATTAAGAAGTATGAACCTCTCCGAGAGGGAGACCGACACAGGACGGAGCTATGGTGAGAAACAAAGTGCTGGTGCTAGTCCAGGAGGTCCACCTCTCCACTGCTTGACCTTTGGGGCAACAGATAATTTACGAGATACCATCGTATGGTATTTTGGCTCGTTGTCACCTTGCTTGTCGTTTGGTAATCATTCAATTAAACAAATATTTATTGAGCAACTATTACACGGCCGGCATTGTTTCTGTTTCAGAAGCACTGGAGTAAAATAAGTCGGTGCTTCTTCCAGTAGCTTATGTTCTGGCAGAGAGGAGACGGTGATTGAACATATCCGTTCATATGTTTCAGCGCCGACAGCCGGCAGGTAGAATGGGTGTAAGCGTGGTTGGCATCTTCCCAAAATGCATCTCGCTGTCATAAGTAGGGTGCTCGGAATCAGAGAGGCTTAAGTACAAAGATAAAAGCAATTTCCGAAAACATTTTAAAGGAAGGTAAGTCAAACTGCAAAGCTTACTGTCATGTCTACTGCGAGTTTCCTACTGAGGGTGAGCACAGGCCAGATTACTACTAGTTCCCATAAATGCAGTAGCAAAGGTCCTAGACAAGAGAGAGACTCCTGCACTCCCCCTAACAAGTCATTCTGGATGGGTCTCTGCCCATGAAAGTCAGTAGTTCCATCATGAATGACTGCATAGTGAGGGCAACCTCAGAGCCACGATACTGACTGCAAAGATGCAACTTTTGCAAAAGGGGTGGACGGCTCAGTTGGGCATGAGCCACCATGACCTCTACAGGGCCCTCATAAACATCTTTCAGACCATAAGCAGCCAGAACTTTGATGCAGATGAGCAGTTTTAGCTCCCAATACCCCTAACAATCTTAGAGTGACTCCATGAAGAGACACAAGCATGTCAGATTTTGGATTTAAGATCTTCTCAGCCCCAGCACCAACTACCAACTGAATACATGATTAGGAGCACTGAGATTCATCTTAAATGTTACCTTCTCAGTGAGGCCTCCATGGCCACCCTATGTCATGGCAACTGTCCCAGCCAGCAATTCCTCTCCCCCCTTCCTTACTCCTTAGCACCAATCTCCACTGTATTTAACTCAAACACTAAAATCCACTAGAATGGAAAATCTCTGAGGGTGACATTTTTTTTTTAATTGTACTTTGGACATTGCTTTGTTTCCAGAACCTAGAACAGAGGCACATAATAGGTGCTCAACAAAAATTTTCATTCAGTACCTACGAATCATTCTGTTGTGGTTATTTCTGTTGTCTAAGGAAGAACATCAAGAACAGATGTCAACCTTTAGAAGATACTGGAGATCACGACCTAAAGTTTCTGTTCAACTGTGTTCTTAGAATAAAGGAAGTTAGAGAATAGAAAACACAAACAAGAGTTGGGGTAAAAGGTAAAATTCATTTATGCCAATTTTAAGGTGCCTTAAGCATGCTCAGTAAGAATGAACTGCAGTGAGCAAACAGCAGGGACGCTGTCTCGTTCACACAGCTCCCCAGTCCTCTTCCCATCTATTTCCCTTCATGCTTTGCCTTTAAACAAGCTCCAACCCCCAAGGATGTCGAGAGACTCAAACCCTTACTTATCAACCAGAAAGCATTAAGATGCCCGACAAAGCGATTCCGCAGCTTCCACAACGTGGTCAGTAATCAGGGTAAACCACCATCTCCACACAGCTGCATCTTCCCCACAGCACATGCTGAACTCTGTGTTCTAACACAAAAAGAACCAGGAAGGAAACAGTGCTATATTGCAATGGCATATGGCAATGATGCTGGCATGGCATCACATGCACTCCTCCCAGACCAACTTACCTTTGGCAATGACCCTTAACTTTGAAGGTCCACTGTAAGAAGAACACAGAAGAAGGACAGAAAGCAATTATGACAGATGGGCGGGGTAAGGTTAGCCGGGGAAGACCCAAAAAAGACACAGATCAAGGAACGGCAACTATTTGCCTAAGAAAACTGCAAGGTTGCCCAAGATACACAAATGACTAACTTCCTGTGGTCACTGCGTATGTCACATGTTCCATTTGCGTGAAATATTTCAGGTATTATTATGGCAATTTGGGAATGGAAATAAAGAACATTAGGGGACTTGACTGAGGCCTCACCATTAGTAATTACCAGTAGAACAAAAAACAAAACTCTGACACCTGATCCAAAGCTCCTTCCAATGTGTATATCATTGGGGCTGAAGTTGGGATATTTTCAATTTCATTAGCAAAGTAAATTTAAGAACTTTCCTGTTAAATCTGTTACAAAACAAAGGATTAAGAACCACACCACTATATTGGATTCCATGTCTTTAGAACAGTTGTGCCCAGAATGTTACAATTAACACCGATTTGTGTAAAAAACAAAAAAGTCTCGTACATACATCTATAATATGGGACTATCTTTTTATTTATAAACCTTATATAGGCACGGCTATTCTAATATATTATGTAATTTAAAAATTCATGAAAACAGCATTTTGTTTCCTGCTTTCCAATAAATCATCTTGTAACCTAAAGGTACCTACCACCACTGAGGTAATGCTTTCCTTAAAACCTTTTATATAAAAAACAATAACAAATAAAAAATGACTTATACATCAACACTAGGTAACTGAATAAGACTTAAAAAATATTATTAATTCAAAAATTTACCCAAAGTAAGGGAAGGTACCTGCACTTGAACAATGATGGGGTTTCCATGTTTAGGCAAAATAAAATGAGGAGCCGTACTGGAAAACAGTGTGACAGTTCCTCAAATGGTTAAATATACAGTTACCATTTGACCTAGCAATTCCACTCCTGAGTACATACCAAAGAGAATGAAAGCATATGTGCACACATGTTAATGGCAGAATTATTCACAGTAGCCAAAAAGTGAAAACAATGCAAATGTCCATCAACTGATGAATGGGTAAACCAAGATTGGGACAGCCATATAGCTATCAATAGCGGCATTATTGAACCACAATGGGGTGGAGGTGGGCAAGATGGCGGAGAAGTAGGGAGCTCCGTGCATTTCGCCTGCACCCATCTCTCAAACAGAGAAGGCCTGAAGTCGTAGGACACTGAGCCACAGGAGTTTGGGAAGAGAAAGAGACAGAGTACACTGGGAAGGAAACCTCATAAGTGCGTGAGTACGAACTGGGGAAGGTAAAAGCGGGACGGGGCCCAGAGATACGGAGAGAGGGGAGGGAACCCAGCTTGCGTGCAGCTGCGGTGAGTGATAAACCAGTGAGTGGTGGTGAGCTGTCGCGAGTCCAGCGGAAAGGAAAGAGAAGCTGAGATTGCTCATAGAACCATCCCTGGAGAAGACAAAAACCTCGGCTTGGAAAGAGAGTGTTTTTTAGCTCTGGCTGGGGTGCTGACTTTAAACTAGGTGCCCCCAGTCCCAGAAAGCGCCAGGAAAATCTGAACTGCCCTACGCCCGGCACCATCCATGGCAGCGGCGGCCCGGTGAAGCGGCGGTAGCCGCGGACCCTGCGGACCTGAAGTTACTACGTTCCCCAAACACACTCCGGTTGTATCCCTGCTTGACCCCAGCGGATCTGAGGCTGCGACACTGCCCCCACCCCCCACTCAACCCCCGGCTGCAGGGAAGCAGCGACCTGCAGGACTGTTTAGGGCGGTATAAACAAAGCCCGCGGACTGGGACCTGGAAACGAGGCGGGGCGCGGGGCATAGAACTCAGCCCACGTTGGCTACATCCTCAGCACAGGGAGATTGAACCCAAAGAAGGGATTTGCAATGCTTGGTTGAGAAGGGACTGGGGAGTTGCCATTCTTCTCCCCACAACCACCAAGGTGGGCCGTCAGGGAGGCCAGCGGACACAGTGGAGGCGAGACCTGCCTACACCAAACAACACCCATCGCCTCCAGAGAGCTGTTTTGTTGTTGTTGTTGTTTTTACCTGAGCCTGGGTTTGTGTGTTTATTGGTTTTGTCTGTGTGTTGGTGTACCTTTGTTCCCTCTGTGGTTGTCTTTTTTTTTTTTTCCAGGGCTGCCTCAAGAAACAAGCCAAACTACACATGGTGGAGAGTCCCACATAGTAAGGAAACAAAATAACCAAACACTCAACAAGAGAAACCAAGAGACATCATTCAAATAACACTTCCTGAACAGACAGGCCCTGAACAGTCAAAGAGCCCTCTCTAATACAGCAGAACTCGCAGGGGCAGAGTACACAAGCTGCACTTGAGCAGAGAGACAGAAATCTAAAATTAACAAGAGATAGAAAGCTAACCAAAATGATGAAACGGAAGAACTCTCCTCCAAAGAAATTCCGGGAAGAAATGACAGCTAAAGAACTGCTCAAAACAGATATAAACAACATAACTGAACAAGAATTTAGGACAATAATCATAAAATTAATCACTGGGCTTGTAAAAAGTATGGAGGACATCAGAAAAACTATGGCTACAAACACTATGGAGCTTAAAAATAGTTATAATGAATTTAAACATTTTTTTAATTTTTTTTTATTTATTTCTAGGAGAGAGAGAGAGAGAGACAGTGTGAGCAGGGGAGGGTCAGAGAGAGAGGGAGTCACAGACTGAAACAGGCTCCAGGCTCTGAACCGACAGTCAGCACAGAGCCCGACGCAGGGCTCGAACCCACGAACTGCGAGATCATGACCTAAGCGAAAGTCGGACTCTTAACCGACTAAGCCACCCAGGCGCCCCAATTATGATGAATTTAAAAATGCGATAAATGAGATACATAATAAACTGGAGGCATCCAATGCACGGATTGAAGAGGTAGAAAGGAGAATAAGTGATTTAGAAGACACTATTATAGAAAAAGAAGAACTGAGAAAAAGAGAGAGAAACTGATCCAGGACATGAAAGAAGAGTTCGAGAGCTCAGCGATACAATCGAATGGAACAATATCTGTATCACAGGAATTCCAGAAGTGGAAGAGAGGGAAAGGTGCTGAAGGAGTCCTGGAACAAATTATAGCAGAGAACTTCCCCGACCTGGGGAAGGAAGTAAATGTGGAAATACAAGAGGCTCAGAGGACTCCCCTCAGACGTAATTTGAATCGATCTTCTGCACGGCATATCATAGTAAAAATGGCAAAATATAAGGACAAAGAGAGAATTTTGAAAGCAGCTAGGGAGAAAAGGGCCCTAACATACAAAGGGAAACCTATCAGAGTGGTGACAGACCTATCTACTGAAACTTGGCAGGCCAGAAAGGAATGGCAGGAGATCTTCAATGTGATGAACAGAAAAAATATGCAGCCAAGAATCCTCTATCCAGCAAGCCTGTCATTCAGAATAGAAGGAGAGATAAAAATCTTTCCAAATAAACAAAAATTGAAAGAATTCATCACCACTAAGCCAGCCCTACAAGAAATCCTGAGGGGGACTCTCTGAGGAAAATGTTGCAAGGAACAACATGCTAGAGACACCACTACAAGCATGAATCCCACCAATGACACAATGACTCTAAACCCATATTTTTCAATAATAACCCTGAATGTAAATGGGCTGAATGCTCCAATCAAAAGACATAGGGTAGCAGAATGGATAAAAAGACAAAATCCATCTATTTGCTGTCTATAAGAAACCCATTTTAGACTGAAAGACACCTTCAGATTAAAAGTAAGGGGATGGAGAAATATCTATCATGCTACCGGAAGTCAAAAGAAAGCTGGAGTAGCTATACTTATAACAGACAAACTGGACTTTAAAGACAATAACAAGGGATGAAGAAGGGTATTATATAATAATTACAGGGTCTATCCATCAGGAAGAACTAACAATTAGAAATGTCTACACACCAAATATGGGAGCACCTAAATATTTAAAACAATTAATCACAAACAGAAACAATCTTATCAATAAGAATGTGCTAATCGCAGGGGACTTTAATACTCTACTTACAGCAATGGATAGATCAACCAGACAGAAAATCACTAAAGAAATAATCGACTTGAAAGACACATTGGACCAGATGGATCTGACAGATATATTTAGAACTCTACATCCTGAGGCCAGGGAATACACTTTCTTCTCAAGTGTGCATGGCACATTCTCCAAGATAAATCACATACTGGGACATAAAGCAGCCCTCAATAAATATAAAAGAATTGAGATCCTACCATGCACACTTTCAGATCACAATGCTATGAAACTTGAAATCAATCACAGGAAGAAGTCTGGAAAAACCTCCAAAAACATGGAGGTTAAAGAACACGCTACTAAAGAATGAATGGGCCAATCAGGCAATTGGAGAAGAAATTAAAAAATATATGGAAAGAAATGAAAATGAAAATACAACAATCCAAACTCTATGGGATGCAGCAAAGGCAGTCCTAAGAGGAAAGTACATTGCTCTCCAGGCCTATTTCAAGAAATTAGAAAAAGCACAAGTGCAAAATCTAACAGCTCACCTACAGGAACTAGAGGCAGAGCAAGAGGAGCACCCCAAACCCAGTAGAAGAAGAGAAATAGTAAAAATCAGAGCAGAAATGAACCACAATGAGAAGTGAAGTACTAACACACACCGCAACAAGGATGAGCCCTGACAACATTATACTAAGTGAAATCACCAGTCACAGAAGACATTATATTTATAGGTGCATTTTTATGAAATGTCCAGAGTAGGCAAATCCATATACAGAGAGAGCATAGATGAGTGAATTTGGGGGAGGGGGGGAGAAGGGAATGAGAACATAAACAGTGAGAGCTAAAGGGTACAGGATATCTTTTTCAGGTTTTAAACGTTCTAAAATCAACCATGACAGTGATGACACATATCTGTGAATATATTAAGGCCACTGAATTATACACTGTAAGTGGGTGAATTGTATGTTATGTAAATTCTATCTCAATCTCAATAATGCTGTCCAAAAAAATGAAATGGGAGAAGTACCAATCTCTCTTCAAAAAGGTCTATGAGGCCTGGAGAACGCAGGGGTGCATGGGCAGGGGGCTCGTAGGAGCGCAGGCTGTAAGTCAGGCTGCAAACTAAGGCACTGAAAACTGAAAGGGGAAATAGAGAGTAAATAAAGGGAATACTGAACATATGTGCCTGAAGTAGGTATAGAGAAGAGAGAAGAAGTAGAAGTGAAAATGCCACAAGAGAACTATCTAGAAAAAGAAAAGAGAAAAACAAAACAAAACCAAGGACTGGTAAGACAACATCATCAGCAACGCCATCAGTGATGGCAACCCGTAACTGGGTACCAGTTGCCAGACGCTACACCAAGAGGCCAGACATCCACCCTTATCTTTAAACCAGCACCGTGAGGGACATTCTCCTGGTCTCAACTTATAGATGGGAAACAAAGTCAATGCAGTTAAATATTGTGGTTATGTATTGTCAAGTGCCTATCTTTTAGAAATATACACAGATGTAGTTAGAAACAATTGATAGAATTTCTTGCATTTGCTTTAAACGGTTTTTTTATTTTAAAAAATTTTTAAATCGTTATTTATTTTTGAGAGAGAGAGACAGAGCACAAGTGGGGAGGGGCAGAGACAGAGAGGGAGACACAGAATCTGAAATAGGCTCTAAGCTCTGTGCTGTCAGCACAGCTTGATTTGGGGCTCGACCTTGGAATGGTGAGATCATGACCTAAGCCAAAGTCGGATGCATAACTGACAGAGCCACCTAGGCGTCCCTGCTTTAAATTTTTTTAAATGTTTATTTATTTTTGAGAGGGAGAGACACAGAGTGGAGCAAGAGAAGGGCAGAAAGAGAGGGAGCCAGAATCTGAAGCAGGCTCCAGACTCAGAGCTGACAGCCTAGAGCCCAATGCAGGGCTCAAACTCACCAACGTTGAGATCATGACCTGAGCCAACGATGGATACTTTACTGACTGAGCCACCCAGCCGTCCCTCTTGCGTTTGCTTTAGAATAATATAGTGGGAAGTGCCAGTGGGGGATATGGATAAAACCCAACTGGCCATGCTGATAATTGTTGAAAATGAGAGAAGGATACATGTACTATTCCCTCTGCTTTTAAGTTTGAAAGTTTCCATAAGCAAACTCCCTCGGTAAAAGTTAAAAAAAACAAAAACCAACAACAAACAAAAAACCCTTCACATTTGCAATATCTGTCCACGTGTCCCTGAGTTACCTCTCTGACCTCTTTATCTACCACCTCTATATCCCTACACCTCTATACCCTTCCGCAACCTTCCCCTATACTCCTCTGTAGTCTTCTGCACCCCCACCTTTATTCACATTTACCTTTGGAATGAGACTTTCCTCATCACCCTTTTTAAAACTGCATCCCTAAGGTGCATACCGTCCTCATTTATTGCCCTATTTTTCTTTCTCCAGAGCACTCACCTATTACCTTAGTCATCGTCATCAGTTCATAACTAACACGTGCGTGACATTTACTAGATGCTGAGCACTGTTCTAGGTTTCTATAGACACACACACCCACAAACACTTGATCCCTTTAACAACCTACGAGGTAGATACAACAACACTAGTTTCATTTTACAGATGAGAACCCGAGGCACAGCCTATAAGTGGAGCATTTCACACCCAGGCAGTCTTGTGCCCAGTACATTCTTACCCACAACAGCACAGGGATGAAGGAAAGACCTTTAAACCTCAAGGATTCAAACATTTCTGCAGAATATCAAAGTTTATCAAGCACAAAGTAGCTGCTGGCAATGTCAGCGGCCTTGGCCCAAATCGCCACAAACGCCAAGAGTTTAAACTAAGAGTGAGCCATCAGAACAAAACAACACAAGACAAAAAAACAAAACAAAACAGATTTTATATATGTCATAGGACAGTTCAAGTGATCTGACAGTTTAAAACACCCTTGAAATGTGCATAAATAAAAGCTCAAGTCTCCTGACCTATCGCATTTAAAATAGCTGTCCTAAATTCCAAAGAAAGAAAGAGAAAGTAGGGAGGTACTTTACATATGTTTCCAGGACACTTGTTTCCTGACCCACTATAGATTGTTGAAATAAAAGAATGTAGAAAAGTGTAAGGATTAAAAAAAAAAAAACCCACACCGCCCTTCAGTTTTCATCATGTGAAATCAACTGGAGAAGAGCACCTATTGGCCGTGGGTGCTTTTCAATGTCACCTGCCCCAAAAACTCTGACGTCTAATTTACATTTATCTCTTTCAATAAATGTAAAACTAAGGATCCAAGAACAGAACTAAAATACGTTTTTTACTTTTTAGTGTTTATATATTTTTGAGAGAGAGAGTGCGGGCGAGCCCAAGCAGGGGAGGGGCAGAGAGAGAGGGAGACACAGAATCTGAAGCAGGCTCCAGGCTCCAAGCTGTCAGCACAGAGCCAGACGCAGGGCTCGAACTCACTAGCTGTGAGATGATGACCTGAGGCAAAGTTGGACACTTAACCAACTGAGTCACCCAGGTGCCCCTGAACTAAAATATGTTTTTAAGTCATTTTCAAACATTAGTTGTTGAGCAGATCATATTTAAGTGTGTAGATCATCTCAGCTTCTCCTTTGTCATTTTCCAGCCAACTGTTAATGATGACAAAAACACTTGCCTCTGAAACTTCCTTTTACCTGCTGGCAGTATTTCCCTTTCACAGCTCACACTTCGCGTTCCAGTGAGAAATAAAGCATCCATTCAATATAGGATTATTATTACTATCTTGTGGATGAGAAAACTGAGGCCCAGGAAGAAGAAGTAAAGACCACATAGCAAGGCAGCAGCAAGCTCAGGATTCGGACCCTGGAAACTTACTCCAAAGCCCCCTGTCACCATCATGTTGCCTGCGTGTGGGGGATAAAACACAGTGCAAAAATTAAGGGGGAAAAAAAGAGCCCCAATCAAATATAGTTTTTAGGCCAATCTGAGAAATTCCTCACTTACTAGCTGTGTGACCTTGGGCAAGGCACTTAACCTTTCTGTGCTTCAGTTTCTTTACAGATTGTTTTGAGAACTTAACGAATTATAACATGCATATCTCAGTCTGGCACACAATATTCCGTAAGAGTTAACTTTTCATCATCATCAGTGTTATTTTACAAAGATGTACAGTCCAGTATATGACAGCACAATTAAGGAGACCTAGTTTTATTTCCCAACTTTGTAAATGAGTCATCTTTCAAGTCCACTTAATTAAAATGAAAAACTGGGGCACTTGAGTGGCTCAGTCAGTTAAGCGTCCAACTTCAACTCAGGTCATCATGATCTTGAGGTCTGTGAGTTTGAACCCCACATCAGGCTCTGTGCTGACAGCTCAGAGCTTGGAGCCTGCTTTGGATTCTGTGTCTCGTTCTCTCTCTGCCCTTTCCCTGCCTATGCTCTGTCTCTCTCTGCCTCTCAAAAAAAAATATTTAAAAAAATGAAAATGAAAAAACAATCAGAGGTCCTGGTGACACGGACTTGGGTACCTTACTTAACTCTTTAAAAAAAATACAATATGATTGATACACAGGCATTAGTATTGCTCATGTTTATAATCTCTGGAAGGCTAGACAAGCTTATTTAAAAAGAACTGCTTAAAGTGTAACAGTAACGCAACCAACCATGTGACTCTCTCCATATGAGAAATATGAATCTAAATTTAGCAACAAGGGAAACTATTCAAATTTGGCACAGCTATTATTTGTGTGCCCTCTGACAGGTGGGGAAGATGTGTTAGCAAGCACATGTACTCTTTCTGTACCTCTTTGCGTATCTTCCTCTAAAGGCCATTCAAATTAAAATGCTTATCCTTGCAGGTTTATCCTTGGCTCTGTCAGAGTTCTTCCTGTGTGGGAAAACGACTCCAACTTTAGAAAGCTCGTGATGTTTTCAGAGTCATGAAGAGCATCTCAGATCAGTTCTAACCCCCAGAGGCCATGACCAGTTTTCATCAACTTTCCTAGCATCTCCGTCAGGCCCTAAAGAAGATGAGGAAGGCACAGTTCCCGTCCCCTGATGTCACACCGATGCGCAGCGTCAGGTAGCAGTGCTGGGAAGAGGGGGCAGAACAACACACTGAGGAACAGCCACAACCCGATACTGTGGACAGGTAAGCAGCGAAGTGCCAGCACTACCCTAAAGTTACTGCCTTACCTCTGCCCCAAACAAGGGTCTGCTGGTGGCCAGGGCAAGGTGTGGGCAGCAACGTGGCGATACCTTGATTTATGGAAACCACACTTCAGCTGGTCAAAACTCTACTCTCCCTCCAGTTACCTTCCAAACCGTCCAGTGAGGTAGGGCAGGGACCCTCCTACTTCTCACGCAAGCAAGGTTCTCGACTTTGCCCAAACCTCACTGGTATTCAGCCTTTTAGGACAGAGTCCACGGAACCCAAGTTGGACGACCCTCACTCAATCCTCTGCGCTTTCCCAACACACCTCCAGTTCAAAGATCCTTCCAAGTTACACTGCAGTAACATGGAAAGCACGGTTCGTGAATACACCCCTTCCTCGTTGTCTTGATTCCCACTCGGGCTACATAACCCCTCTTCTGGAGGTTCTCCGCATTCTCCTTGCAGACATTATCAACGTGGCAGGAGGGGGTGGCAAGCCTCAGCTCGTGGCCACAGGCAGGCTGGAGGGGGTGGCGGTGGGGAATCGCACCAATTCCGCTTTCCCCGCCACCGCAGGGTCAGCAGGTGGACTTCTCAGTGGGGGCTCGGGCCACACAACCTGCCGCGCCCTCGTGCTCTAACCCAGCTCGGTTAAGTAGCAGAAAGTTTATGGTTTTTTGCCACCAGACATCCAAACATAGGTGTGGGTGTGTTGGGAGGGAGTCCTCCGCGGGCCCTCGACATCTGTGTGCGCGCTTTTGGGGAACCGAGAAAACCCAGCGCTTCCAGGAGCACAGCGCCTGGGACCACGCAGAGCGCAGGCTTTGGGCTCACTGACCGTCGCCCAGCGCTAAAGAGCCCCGAGGTTCGGCTCCTGAGCCCTCNCCCGGCGCGCTCTCAGGCTCGCGCAGGCAGCCCTGGCGTCCCTCGCCCCACCTCACCCCTGCAGCAGCCTCGCCCTGCCCGCGCGCCCCAGGCCCGCTCACCCCCGTTCGCTGGGTGAGCNGCTGGGGGCCCAGGCGCAAACGCGCTTTCGGGGGTTGAAATACGGAGATAACGCGCAGACCCGGTGGGCATGAATTCCCAGCCCCAGGAGCCCGGGCAGCGGTGTTTGGCGTTCAGTGCAGTTGCCTGAGATAAGGAGTGAACTTCCCGAATACTTGGGATTCGTCCGCTCGGAGATCTACGCGCCCAACCGAGACCTAAAACTTGCCCCGAGCGTGACCTCAGCTGGCTGCTCCGCGCGAAGCCCGACGACGAGGACTTCCCTGGCCGCCTCCTACCTAATCACCACCCTGTGCTCTGGAAGCGAGGGTTGGCGGTCTCGTCGCTGCTGCGCCGCGGTTGCATCCAGATCCAGGTGGACGCTGGGGAGAAGCTGCCAACCCAAATAGGAAGCTTTCACACTTGGAAACCGAAGCCCTGACCGTTAGCAGGGCTGAGTGCACGATGTCTCTTCACCCCTAGAGAGGCCGAACGCGCTCCGCCAGCGCCCCAGTCTCTCTTGGGGAAAGAATCTCAGAGTTATCTGCCCCGGTAACAACAGGCAGGTGAGCAGGCCCAGGATTACTTAAAAGGATCCCTTCTGCAGGATGAAACAACCGCAGTGCAGCCTCCTTGGTTCTGGGGCTTTGTCCTGTGTCACTTCCAGGTTGTGGGGCCAGCTCAAGGGTATGCTGGGCTTTATTCGCTCGATGTCTCTTTGGAACATCCCCTCCCTGGCACAGCCTGGACTGGAGCGGCTCAGGGGCGGCGTCAGGTGGTCTCTGCTCTCTTGGAAGACAGGAGGATCCAGTGTCAAAGTCTGGTGAACACTAGCTGTCAGTCACCCCACTTACATTGAGCACAGCGTGTTTGGAGCCTAGAACAGCTTAGATCTGAAAAGACTCTGAACTTTTGGGGTTCTGCTTCAGGTATTCAGATCAGCTGAAGGCAGACTGGGGAGGGTTTACATTAAACTAAAAAAAAAGTTTGTAGATGTGCGCTGCTCGGCTATGTATTAGGTACATTTACAAATTATTTTTGAGCCATCCTATCAATATTCCTGAGAATAACAAATCATTTGTTTCCACAGATTCTTCCTCTGTGTCTTAAAGAGGTTAAGTTACTTGCCCAAGGTCACACAGTTAGTAAAGCACAGTTAGGTTCTGAAGACCGATGTGTCTAGCAACCAAACCTTATGTCAATTTCCACCACGCTACCCAGAAAAATAATGAAATTGAGGGGCAAAGCAAGAGAATTTTCAAGCAATAATTAAAAAAGGAAAGGAATTGGGAGGGAGTGGAAAGAAAGAATGTCATCCAAAGTAAACCAGCAAGTCTACTGTTCAAAGAAAAAAATAAACAAAAAACAAACCATACTAGGTGGTAGACAGGAAATATCCAAGGCAAGAATCTTGTAGGGACACCAGGAGATTTTAGACCAATATGGTAAGATTTGGTCAGTCCCCTTTGAAGTCACTTTGGAATCATTTTTATCAAAAGAAAATAGGCTGGCCTATGCACTGTTATGTGGGCATCTGATGAACTTGAACATACACATTCAACATCTAATCACAAGTAAAGGAGGTCGTATTCTTCAAGCTTATCTCTACAACTAAGAGAGCAAGCTCAAGGACAGCTGTTTCAAATAAATAGTGGCAATCGACTGTCCCCTCTGAGATTAGAGTTCTGGAGGTAGAATTTCCCACATCCTAAATGCTGGGCTTTCCAAGACTGCCTTAATCAAGTGTTCAATGCTGAGAACGTCACTGATAATTATAAGCCAAAAACCACTCAGGAAAAGCAGAGGCTGGCTTTCTTTTTCATGGGGAAGGTCATCTTCCAGGTCACAGTGACTTCCACGCCCCAGGAACCAAGGGCAGTGAGAGTATCAGGAACTCACAGCTTCAACTATTCGGGCTCATGCCCAGTACGCATGGATCACACACAAGGCTCCACTGTGGCCAGGACAGCCTCACAGGAGAGCAGAAGCCTGGCAGCTGCCCTTCCAGACCCGGCCAGACTTCATAAGAAGCGATTTGTGCCATGAGCAGGGATGCAACCCTGCTGACATCATCTGGAGGAGTCTGCTGACATCATCCTCCTTCCTGTCTGTCTGAAACATCCATTATCCACAAAAGGACAAATTTGTATAATGATGCTGCTTACACGAGGACCCTAGAATAGGCAAATTCATTGAGACAGAAAATGGAATAGAGGCTACCAGAGATGGGAGGAGTGGAAATGGGAAATTATTGTTTTATGGGTACAGTTTCTGTTTGGGGTGGAAAGAAAGTTCTGGAAATGGATAGTGGTGATGGTTGCCCATGATTGCAAATGTACTTAATGGCACTGAATTGGATACTTACACATGGTTAAACTAGTAAATTTTATGGTCTGTATATTTTACCATAACAAGGTATATGTGTATGTATGTATATATATGTATGTAAATATATATTGAAAATACATAGTATATTTGTTATATATGATATATATTATATACATCATATATAATATATGTAATATTATAAACATATACAGATATATTTAAGATATAGTATCATGATGTAATACTTCTTTGGAGTAAAAGCCCAAGGGAAAGCAACAAGCTAAGAGATGGCTTCTGCCCCAGGCAACTCTTTCCTTGAATTTTCATAAGTCTTGCCCTATTTTGCTTTCCTTTAGGGTTGCCAGAGCCTTGCTTTGGGTTTTTCGCAGTCCTCATTCAGGAGGAGGAGTAATCTTGCCATTTTACTACTTGCTTCTGCTGGCGACAAGTAGCTTGGGGTCTGTGGGGGCATGTTCAGAAATGCCACACCCTGAAAGAGGCTCTACCTTTCAGAGACAGAGGAGGATAAAATGTGTTTTAAAAAAATACAAAATTTAACTGAGTAAATTTAAAGATCTAATTGACTTTATTCAAGGATTCAGGAGGCAGGCAGCATGCCCTCCAGCTAACAGAAGGGAGCTCTGAGGGTCTGCACAAACAGGGAAGGTTTTTGAAGGCAGAGAGGGAGACAAGGAAGCCATAAACAAAAGAAAGGATTATTTCCAACGAGGTCACTATCCTCTGGGGGAAAGCGGGGGTGGCTTCTTACCCAGACTTCTCACTAGTGCTGATCTGTTCATTCCAGACTGGTTGGAGGAAACATTCCCAGGTGTCGCTGAAACTAAGGAACTCTTCCTGGTTTACTCTTGTGGGAGCAGATGACTTCATTTCGAGCCTGTTGTTCTTTTGTAACAAGCAAAAGTACGGTGGGCCTGGGTAACGATGTTTGTTTCCAGGAGCCAGGAATACGAGACACACCACCCCACCGCTTCAGGCAAACCCAGACCCCCGGGGTCAGCCTGTGCTGGTGGAGACGGCCAGGTGAAGGACATGTGCCCTGGGTGTGACGGATACTCAGTAAAACTTGCCCTTAGTCTCCCTCATCCTCTCCCCATCCTCTTTGAAGATACCTTAGGGGGGCTAGTAGAACCGGAAGCTCAACCTGTTCTGTGGTCTCTTTTCACAAGAAATGTGAAATTTGGGGTCCCACATGAGTGTAAGGGTACACAGTAGTCTGCCAGTAGAACTAAAACATAAAGTTGTTTGTATTCTGTCTTGCTCTCTGGATTGTGGACCCAGGGAGACCCTCCTCGAGTCTGAATTTCTTCCCCCAGACCTGGCCCTGTACTTCACATGTTTCTGGTGTTCCATGTATTTGTTAACTGCTCACGTGGCTTGCGGGGTGTGATTTGGATGCCATCCCACAAAAGGGAAAGACATTAGGCCAAGGTTATCCCATGTTTGGAAACACTTGAAGTATCCGACATTCAGTTTCTTAGTCAACATTTAAAGTGTTCTTTACAGTAATCTCAGCCCAATTTCCAGTCTCTTCTCTGAGTCATGTCTCGATTATGCAAAGACCTTCAATGGCCCACCAATTGCTCTGGGAACATTCTTCACTGTTTCCTACCTTTGTGTCTCAAGCCATCGACCACATCTTATATTTTTCACGTTGGCTTCCCAGAGATGACCTGGTAACCTCGGTGTTTCTTGCCTGACATTTTATTAGTCTTTCTGGTAGCCTTCTAGCCCAGTATAGATAATTCCTTAAGTCATTTCCACATGGACTATTTGATAAGGACAGGCTAAAATGCCTAGATTAAATCTTGTGTGGCTGGTGGGAATCTTTCTCTGTAACTTGGATACAAAAAAAAAAAAAAGAAAAGAAGAAAAGAAAGAAAAAAAAAGAAAAAGGATAAAAAAGAGAGAAAAGAAAAGTTACCCTATTTTTCTAAAATTTTTTCTGCATCAAATTAAGTTGACTTGGTCTCCCCACTTGAAAAGGTAGCAAGAGGGGCACCTGGGTGGCTCAGTCAGTTGAGCGTCCGACTTCGGCTCAGGTCATGATCTCACAGTTCATGGGTTCGAGCCCCACATCAGGCTCTGTGCTGATGGCTAGCTCAGAGCCTGGAGGCTGCTTCGGATTCTGTGTCTCCCTCTCTCTCTGACCCTCCTCTGCTCAAGCTGTCTCTCTCTCTCTCTCTCAGAAATAAATAAAACATAAAATTTTTTTAATAAAATAAAAAAAATAAAAATAAAAGGTAGCAAGAAAAATGTGCCATGTGATAGCGGGCCTTGCTCCCGCCCTGAAGTTTCTCAAGAGCTCAAGTGCTTATGTAACATCTGAGAAAAGATTTCTGGTCTCTTCCATCATGGTCACTATAGACATCCTCACTTTTGAAATTTATTAATTTGAGCAGTTCCGTCACTCTATGCCAAGTGTGGGTACAAGGGTCCTTCACTGGGCTCTTAGGGATTCAGTCACTCAGCATTCAAATGCTGTCCCTTCAGAGAAGATGCTCTCTCAGACCCTTTCTGCCCTTCGCGTTAAAAAACAAAAAGGCAGGGGTGTCTGAGTGGCTCAATTGGTTAAACATCAGACTCATGATTTCAGCTCAGGTCATGGTCTCACAGATTGTGAGATGGAGCCCCGCGTGGGGTTCTGTGCTGACAGGCTCCACGCTGTGGGATTCTCTCCCCCTTCTCTCTCTCTCTCTGGCCTTCCCACATGAGCATAGGAAGACGCACACACACACACACACACACACACACACACTCTCTCTCTCTCTCTCTCTCAAAATAAATAAATAATCTTAAAAAAAATCTTCTTCTCTTTGAAGAAGCCACTTCCCACTCAGGCAACTCCTGCCTTTCTGCTTAACACACCACACAAACCAATTGAATTAAATACACAACGGCTTAACTTGGCCCTGGGGTACTCAACACTCTACTGATCCTCCTCCCTCGGGTCGGGGAGATTAAGAGAAAAGTGGTCTCATTCATTTGGATTTTTCTGCAAAGCACTAAGAATAAAACAAGTGCATTTCTTAATAAGTTATCATGAACAATAAAGTACAAATATATTTCTCAATAAGTTATTTTGCCACATTAAGGTATAATCTTTTAATATGCCGGTAAAATGAATACCATTGTAGACTAGTCTCCCATCTGAAGAGAAGGAGGCGCTCCTGTCTGTTGGCTCCAACCAACAGCTTCTCTCTCAATTTGTTTCTTTTCTTTTTAAAAATTTTTAATGTTTATTTATTTTTGAGACAGAGACAGAGCATGAGTGGGGGAGGGGCAGAGAGAGAGGGAGACACAGAATCCAAAGCAGGCTCAGAGCCTGACATCGGGCTCGAGCCCCCATACTGTGAGATCATGACCTGAGCCTAAGTTGGACACTTAACCAACTGAACCCAGGGACCTCCTTCTCTCTCTCTTTCTTGATTCATTTCAATAGCCATTAAGTCATTCAGCTTGACTCTAATTTCATGCTCTCCATACTAACTTCTATTTAAAAGTAGATTTTCAGGGTCTGTTTGCCTACAGAGAAAAAAAGTGTTGACCAACTGTCAAGTAGGATATTCTCACCTACTCCACTTCCCTGAAATTATATTTTTCTTAGTAAATACTAATAAATTATTATTCCCTGTTGCCTATTAGTCTCCAGTGAGTTTGGTCAAATTAAATAGGATCCTGTAATAGGGAGAGGAATTGTCCCCCAAAGATGTCCACATCCTAATCCCCAGAACCTGTAATTATGTCATGTTACATGGCAAAGGAGAATGTAGATTGCAGCTAGAATTAAGGTTGCTAAGCAACTAACTCCAGCATGAGAAGATTATCCTAGACCATTCAGCAGTCCCAATGTAATCACAATGGTCCTCATAAGTAAAAGAGGGAGGCAGGAGAGTCAGAGCAATGTGATGTAACAAAGCTCTGGCCAGCCATTGCTGGCTTTGAAGATAAAAGCAGGCCGTGAGCCAAAGAATGAAGGTAATCTCTAGAAGCTGGAATAGACAAGGAAGTAGAGTCTTCCGCGGAGCCTCCAGAAGGAACACAGCCATGCTGACCCTTTGATTTTAAGTCTGTGAAACCCATTTCAGAATTTTGGCCCTCCAGAATTGTATGATAATAAATTTGTATTGTTTTAAGTTACAGACCTCAAGAAATTGATTTTGGTTGCACTGCTGAAATGCAGTTTTGGGAGCTACATTGTAGTATCCTCGCCAAGTGGTTTCCTGGATTCCGCTGGAAATATCTCAGTTTTTTTTCTCTCTAATCACAAAAGTGCTTTGAACAGAATATAGGCTTTTAAAAGTATCTGCCAAGTAAAGAAATTTTGGCAAAATGTAGAGTCTGCAAGCCATGATTGGTCTATCTTTGATAGCCTGGAACTTTAGGAATAACCATCTCTTTCTCTGACTAGTTGTGAACGAATGCCACTGCTATCAAGATATTGGTAGTTAAATTGTATGGACTTTACGTAACAGAATTTGTGATGATAATACCCAGCTCTCTCTTCTGCTTACAGAGAAAATAGGGATTCAATTTAAAAATCAATGCCAGTGTTAGCAGACAGTAGTGACTTCCCTACTACTCATATAAGAGATTCATTCTTCCTTTCTACTCTGTGGCATGAGGAAGCTCTTTCGGCTGGCTGGTGAAAGAGCTGTGACATCCTTGTCAACATAGCTGACATCCATTTCACTTACAACATGAAACACTAGGTCTATTTGAAGAAGGAAAGACAAGTAGAGCATTTCAATGAATGATTACAGCAGTTGGTCAACTGAGAAGGGCTCCCAAGAGTCCTATTGTCATTCTCTGGTGTTGGAGCTACTGTCAGAGACCAGCCAAGTGGAAACAAAGAGGTCGCTTGGAAAATGCCGTTAGTCGAAAGTTGCTGACTGAGGAGCCCTCCTAGGGAGCGCTCTGCTTCTTGAGTTCAGCCGTGTACAGAGCTGATGCACTGACCTAGCCACGTGCACATTCACCAGGCTCCGATAAGCCAGGAGGCCTCTTTTTTAATGCTCATCATTTCTACTAGTGCCTTTAAGACAGTCTTGTTTCAAATAGCAGAAACATGTGCAACACAAAAAAGAAAAAGAAAGTCTGACTGGTTCCTGTTGCTGCTCTAAGTTGGGCTTGGGTGAAATACAAGGGGAGAGAAGGCCGGTGGGGAGAGTCTAAGGCCACATTGGAGCTTTAGCCCAAGGGCAGTGGGAGCTACTGAAGGCTTCTGGAGAGTAGGACGTGATCAGGTTGTGAGCCTGCTGATGTTTGCATTTTCCTTCCTTGGTGATCTAATACATCTTAAGTTTTTAAGTTTTCATGTGCACGGAAATCCCCTTAGTCTTGAAAAAAAATGCAGACTCTGACCCAGTAGTTCTCAGGTGGAGCCCCTGATGCTACAATAAGGTCTGAGGGCAGCTGCTGAGCTGAAGGCCACATTTCGAGTAGCAAAGGCCGAAACAGAATCCCTTGTGAGCATCCACCATTGATTTGTTTTCAGAGCCCACAAGAAGGCAAGGGGGCAGCTGGAGGGTGTACACAAAGCTCTTTCCATTTTCAAATAGCTGTGTGTTTTCCTGGGGTGACCTAATAGCCCGGGCAGAGAACATTGTGGCAATGTCCTTAGTCATTCTTTCTGAGCCCTTCATTTATTCGGGACCATTACTCAGACTCTCTGCACTTTCAGCTCAGAACTCTCTGCCTTGTCCTGCACTCCATGTGCTTAGTTATAAATAGGCTTTGAAATTTCTTTTTCCTAATGTCTTAAGCAGGACTGACTTCTCCGTTTCTTGAAATTGACATCAAGCCAAGAACATCAGATTCTTCAAAAATGACTATCATGCCTTGGTTTGGATGATTTAGAGATGTGAAGGAAGGTTGCAGAAAAATAAATTAGGTCCCTTTAAACTGATATTGCAGAGAGAAACACAAGACTTGTCAAGCCTTTGTTTTGTCAACATAGCAGACACCATTATATAGTTATATAGTATAAATGAGATGATAGATGTAACATACTGAGCATAACGTCTAGTACACAAGAAGCATCCAATGTATGACTTTATAATTTACTATGTTAAACTGCGTTAAACTTAGGTCTCTTCCTTCTAACCTCAGAAAGACAGTATAATTTGCTACTTAATGCTCAAGGCTTTCATTGACTAATCACTAGAATAAAAGAAAGAGTTTGAATACACTCATATATATGGCCACTTGATTGGTAACAAAGGTACCAGTTGCAATTCAGTGGGGGAAAGATGGTCCTTTCATATAAATTGTGCTTGGGCAATTTGATACCGTATGGAATATAACTGAACCTTGATGTTTACTTCACACAATACACCAAAACTAATTGGAGAGGGATCATAGACCTTATGATAGGTAGAACAGTAAAAACACTTCTTTAAAAAACACATAGGAGAATACCTTTGTGACTTGGAGCTGAGTAAAAATTACTTAATCAGGACACAGGAAATACTAACCATAAAAGGTAAGATTGGTATTTGAAATAATATATTCAATAATACCTACTATCTAGCTGTATCTTTTACGTTAGCTATGGTTTGGATTTATTAGAGATTTACAAAGTATTGTGAAAGACTATTCAGATGGACCCAAATACACACACATACACACACAGAGCCCTAAATTCTGTGTTCATTTTGTGGATGAGTTACAATTGCAAAATACCAGACCCTTTTCCAACTAATGATTTATAAAGAGAGAACAAAAGAGAGGACTCAGCTATGCTTTTCAAATCGTCCTAGAAGGACAACAAACTGGCTATCAATGCAGAGAGCTCCTGATGAAGTTGTCACCATTGTCAGCATCGTGTCGGGTCATGTGACCTCCCAGCCACAGGAGCAAGGATTTTGTCTTTCTCAAACCTTTGACAGCAGGCAATGTGCAGTCAGATTTAAGAATGAGCTTACTGACATTAAAGGTTGGTAGTTTCTGGAAAGTCTTTAAATAAAACCCGAGACCACCATTTGTGCAATTATACGCTGGATTATTATTCTATTAGGAAAGAAGATAATAGGGTAGATAGTTTCCGGAAGCCTAGCAACATCAGGATTCTTAGTTTACATATTAATTTAACTGCTGTTTTACAGACTGAAATTTATGTAACACGTTTGATTCACTGATTTTTCCTCATTGTACCATTTTATCCATTTTGATTTCTTCCACAAGTCCTCATCTTCCTCTTACTGTTCTTGGTTCCCTCCTTAAGTCTTTTCAGAGTTAACCATAAGAACAAACTGAGACACAGTCGGTAGATAAAGCCCGACCCTCTTCCTCAGCCAGCCTTCCTCGGTTTAGTTTTCTGAAACGCGGTGGACTTGGGATTCCCAGTCAGACATCTTTAGGTTCCCATCTCTTTGTCACTTACCAGCTCCGCACCTTGGGCAAGATACGTCTTAAGCCTTAGTTCCCCCTGTTGTAAAATGGACAGAATGCTAATAACATGCACCACATAGGGTTAGACACCCAGATCTTAGCACAGGGTCTAGCATGGAGAAGTTAACTATGGTGTGATGATTGTAGCTCTTTTGTGCAGCAAAGCTACCTTCTGGTTTTGCCCTACACTCATATTCCTTAAGGACCATGCCCCAAACACTTCATGTTCAATCAGACTCTTCCTGACGCTCAACATCTAAGCTTCCAAGTGTCCCATGCTAGTGTACACCATATTCTGGAAACCAAGGAAAAATAGACACCCGTCCCTAATAGACTGAGATGCAGATTTGAAGACCTGGGACCTTCTTTATACCAGCCTTTTACTGATTATCATAAATGAAAACGTACCTTGCCAAAATTTGTCTTTGGTATTGGTATATATTCCTCACAGGTATGTTAGGGACGAATGGGACAAATTTTTGTGCTCAGTCAAGGACACAAAGCAGTAGATAGTATAAATGAAGAGTGTCTATTTGACATCTGATATTTAAGGTCTCTAAGCCTCAGTTTACTTAACTTTACTTAATTGTAAACTGTGCTACATGATAAAAGTATGTACTTCAAAATAGTGATTATGAAGATTAACAGAGAAATTTGATACATAGTACAACTCATATAATAAATGCTTAGAACATTATTAATAGTGCTGATGATTTCATTAAAACTTATTTTCCCTATCTGTAAAAAAGGATAATAACACCTGTTATATAGGTTTTAATGAAGATTGAATGGGAAAGTATTTTAGAGTTCCTAGGCCCAATTTCAACACGGGGCAGGTTTCTCAACACACCACACCAGGACATTCTCAGACACCAGCAGGGTGTTCAAGAATCCAACTCAATCTGGCACTATCTACCTGGATATGGCATCACCTTCCATGGGCTAAGGGTTCCGTCCCACAAGACTGCCTTCCACTCCCAATCCCACTTTAGATTCCGGTCTCAAGTCCCCAGCTACTACCTGCACTTCTGACCTACTGGGTACAGATGAGAAGTTCCAATGGCTTCTTCCTTAGAGTCCATTAGTTTGCTAGAGCTCCTCACAGAACTCAGGGAAACACTTATATTTACCAGTTTGTAAAAGGATGTGATAAGGATACAAATGAATAGCCAGATGAACAGATGCACAGGGTGATGTCCTGAACAAAGGACCTCTGTCCTCGTGGAGTTTGGGGACTGATTTGGTGGCCTGAGGAAGCATTCTGGTTTCCCAAGTACAGAAACTCTGAAAAAGACCAAAAAAGCTACCCTCTGTGTTTTTAATGGAGGCCTCATTACATAATCATGATTGACTAAGTCATGGGCTATTGGCTGATTCAACCTCCTGCACTCCCCTCTCTGAGGTCCAGGGATGGGACTAAAAGTTGCAAATCTTTAGTCACATGGTTCATCCTCCTGGCAACCACATGCTCCCCCCCCCCATCTTGTGTGGGTCCAAAAGTTACATTCATTAATAATAAGACACCCACTTCACCTGTATGGCTCTGAGGCATTTTTAGGAACTGTGGATGAAGACCAAATACATCTAAGAAATATATTCTGCCACCTGAATGGCCAAAATTTGTATTCCTTAGAAACCATTACATTACAGATAATATTTAAAAATATGTGTGGAACATTTCTGATATATTATAAATATAAATGTTAGTTTTTTTAAATGTTAGTTTTTTTAAATTTTGTTTAATGTATATTGATTTTTGAGAGAGAGAGAGAGCGAGGAACAGACAGAAAGAGAGGGGGAGACACAGAATCCAAAGTAGGCTCCAGACTCTGAGCTGTCAGCACAGAGCCCAACGCAGGGCTTGAATTAATGGACTGTTAGATGATGCCCTAAGCTGAAGTCAGATGCTTAACTGACTGAGCCACCCAGGTGCCCCCACTATGTTAGGTTTTTTTTTTTTTTAAACAAACTTCTGTTAGTTGCTTGCTTCTCAAACCTTACACAGTACACACACACACACACACACACACACACACACACACGCATGCATGGTTTTCCCTGGTCCACACTGATACTATTGAATCAGGAGAAAAATCTATACATTGTTTCATGAACCTATATATTGCTTGAGGTGTTCTGAAAGGCTCAAGTCCAGTCATAGAGATTTGTACCATCAAATGTATTGAATAGATTTAAATTGACTATTTTAAATTCTTTCCCTTGAATAATATTCTACGTGGTGGGGCAGAGAACCAGATGCTAGTTATCCTGTGTCCACTTTTCCCCTAATCCAAATGGGAGCTATAAATGACATAAAGTGAAACGTGAAGATTCTCTTATTGCATTGTTCTCTCCTCTTCAGTTAATTACCATAAAAAGCCACTTGCTTGTCATCTAAATTCTCATAAAGCCTAACTGATCCTTATCCATCGGATCTCGGATCATTTCCCTTTCAGTGAATCAGGCATCATTCTTTTTTTTTATAGACTTTTATATTTAGATTTATGAGTAACATGGTAATATGTCCTAATAAATGTCTTTTTTTTCTAAACAAAGAGACATTTGTTCAGGCAGCTAAATATAGTAATTACTCAATACATTTCCCCCCTTCCACATACTGTTAGCAAGAGAACTGTGTACTGTGTCAATGACGGAAAGTGACAGAATATAAGTGATGTGTGTATTTGACCTTGGGCAAGATATTTCAGCTCTCTCAGCCTCAGTCTGTTCATCTGTAAAGTGCACATGATAAGGGTACCCGCTTCAAATAGAGCAACAAGGAAAATTAAACTTAGACAATGTGCGTATTTACTGCAGTCCTGTCTTTGCTTTATGTAACTGGTTATCTTTAAAAGATATCTAAATCATAAGAAAGAAAGTCTTCCTATGTGCCCAAAGAGTGCCATGTATTTCTCCATGGAATCTCCATTTCCAGTTCCCCTCAATCCTTTGTGTGGGTCCAGGTAGAGCTGGAGTAGAGCGTAGGGTCACCAGGTCTGTGTCGTTTCTGTCTAAACCCACACGATGTGTGCAAGACAGAGCCGAGGCCAGAAAGGAGGCCTCCAGACCTCCTGGGCAGGATCCGCGCAACCCTAGCACATGGTCTTCTGCCAGTCAGAGAGGGGTTGAATGGCATGTAAACAAGTGAGCACCTTCAGGTTCTTCTTGGCTATTATTTCCCTCTGGGCAATGATGACCCACTGAAGGAAGAAGATCTCGAGCTGCCTCTCCAGCAGTTACCAGTGGCTTTTATTTTAGAGACAGTTCTACAGATTTGACGTGGCATGTAAGGAAACAAGATTAATAGTTCACAAAATGATCACCTTTATATTCCTGGCCTTATCTGCATTTATCTTAATCATATTTGTGAATGTTCCAGAAAACAGATTGGACACGTTGGGAGATACAATTCTTGAAAATGTTAAAAATGTGGGTTTTTTTTCTGATTTTAAGTAAAATATATTTATTGTAGGATAGTTCAAATGGAAAAATGCTGAATTTCTAAATCAGACATAATCCTATAACTTACAGACAACAACTCTTAATATTTTGGTATATTTCCTTTGTCTTTTTGCATGTGTATATACATATATGTTATATATGTATATGTACACACATATGTTACAAAATTGAAAAGAACCTTGTATATACAGCATAATCCAGATCTTTTTTAATTTAAAAATAATTTTTTAAGTTTACTTATTTATTTTGAGAGACACAGAGACAGCATGAGTTGGGGAAAGGCAGCTTGGGAGGGAGAGAGAGAATCCCAAGCAGGCTCCATGCTGCCAGCACAGAGCTCGATGCAGGGCTCGAACCCATGAAGCCATGAGATCATGACCTGAGCCAAAATCTAGAATTGGACGCTTAACCAATCGAGCCACCCCGAATTTTTTCTAATGTTCTATTTTTGAGAGAGAGAAACAGAATGCTAGTGGGGGAAGGGCAGAGAGAGAGGGAGACAGAATCTGAATCAGGATCCAGGCTCTGAGCTGTCAGCACAGAGCCCAACATGGGGCTCCAGCTCACGAGCTGTGAGATCGTGACCTGAGCTAAAGTTGGACACTCAACCGACTGAGCCCCCCAGGCACCCCAGCATAATCCAGATTTTAAAAATAATATAGTATCAGCATTTCTACAATTCACGAAATATCTTTCAAAAAAACCTGATTTTGAGTGACCGTGTGATAGCTCATCATAGGGCTGACCCATAATTTATTTAATCAACACTCATTGCTTCAGATGATAAAATTATCATTCCACCACAGGGCTCCCTTTATAGAAAGGAAAGAACTGCATCTCACGTACTCCCTAACATATATTATCTTCCTGGGGATACAATTTACTTTTTAAAAAAAATGTTTCTTTATTTTTGAAAGAGAAAGAGAGAGAGCAGGGGAGGGGCAGAGAGAGAGGGAAACAGAGGATCTGAAGTGTGTTCTATGCTGAAAGCCAAGAGCCTGATGCAGGGCTCAAAGTCACTAACTTTGAGATTATGATCTCAGTGGAAGTTGGAGGTTTAACCAACAGAGCCACCCAGGCACCCCTACAATTTACCTTTTTAATGCAAAAGGTTGGACAAGCTCTATTTATCTAGTTAGACACCAAAGAATACTTTGGCAGTTTAAATATCTAACATAGCAGATTTGTAAGAAATGACAGCAAATAAGAACTTTGAATCTTTGTTTTTCTTACCACCTCTAAGCTTTGGCTTGAAGGAGGTCATGTGGTGACTGATGTGTTTGTCTGTGAAGATAAACACTTGGTGCTTTACCTTGATTCCTATATTATTTACTTGTTCACTCATATTCCCAGGGGATCCTAAAGAAGTTACAGCCCTGTTTATGAATGAATTATTTGTTCCCCCAATAAACTAAACTCCTACCCTGTGTCGCTATTCCCCTTGACCATGCTTAGTTGTAGACAAATGAATTCTAATTTGAGAGGAGATCTGTATTTACAGCTGTATGCAAGGGATATTCAAACTAATTTAAATGTAAACTGCTTCCATAAATTCTAAACATGCCCAGCTCTTTGTTTTATTTTCAAAGGACAGGTGTCAATTGATTTTCTTCCTTCAAAAATGTTTTTTCTGTGGGACATCTGGGTGGCTCAGTTAAGCGTCCAACTTTGGCTCTGGTCATGATCTCACAGCTTATGGGTTTGAGCCCCATGTCGGGCTCTGTGCTGACAGCTCAGAGGCGGGAGCTTGGTTCAGATTTTTTTTAATGTTTTTTTTTAATGTTTTTCTGGCATTGTGCAGATTTGCCTTGAGCCAGCCACACTCAGTGGCCTATGCCACCGTCATTCCCTGCACCCCAGCTATGAGCTCTGTCTGGCTCTCTGGGGATGGGTTTATGAGAGATCTTCTGCTCACTGCTAGTCTTAGTGTTTAGTGTTATGGGATCATTGAGCGCACTGAGCGGTCAAGAAAGAATTCTTGAAGTATGTTATGGTGCAACTTAGTAAGTTTTTCCAAATAGCATGGGGACAGGCCCCTTGGGCAGAAAGGGCTGTACATTTGCTATGTGAACCTGGTGGTTATACCCTTAGTGCTCAAGGAGGAGGGGACGCGGAGGGAGTATGAGATCATTAATGTCTCCTTTGAATTTCTACTCATAAAATTACTTTCACAAGTTTTCTCTGGTGTTTATCAGTCAGTTTGATATTAACAGTCAGTTTGATGAGATATACAGCAGTCATGAGACCCTTTAAGAACGTAGCAACCAGCACATATTTGAGCCTTATTAACAGTATGCAGGCTATCGGTCCACTCTCTGGACTAAAGGTGAACATTTTTCTGCTGCTTTTTCTCCTCATCAGGATCCATATTAGTAATGAAGCAGTTGAGGGCAAGAATAACTGACTACAACCACTAGTAACTGGGAACATCTCAGTATCCTTATCCAAAGCACTTAGAAGGACCCATGGGGCACCTGGGTGGCTCAGTCGGTTAAGCATCCGACTTCTGCTCAGGTCATGATCACATGGTTTGTGGGTTCGAGCCCCGCATCAGGCTCTGTGCTAACAGCTAGCTCAGAGCCTGGAGCCTGCTTCCAATTCTGTGTCTCCCTCTCTCGCTGACCCTCCCCTGTTCACGCTGTTTCTCTCTCTCTCTCTCTCTCTCAGAAATAAATAAAAAGTATAAAAAAAAAAAAGAAGGACCCATGTACCAAGCCACGCTACATGCTGATGTAGGGGAGGGGGTGTATATGGACTAGATTTTAACAAGGCAAATGGAAATGAAGTGTAATTTTGTTTGAGGGAAGGATAAGAAGGACACAGGAGTGGGCAAGGAAGGACATCTAATCCCTTTGTGCTCGGATTTTACTTTCTTTAGTACGACGGCAGTCAAGGAGAGGACAAAGGAGAATCACTTCACAGCCCCACCTGGGGTGTGTTCCTGGGTTGCACAGATAAAATCAACAACCCCCAATTGAACACCCTGTGCTCACTCATTGCAGGGGATCTGCACACTCATTTCTCGTGTGTACGGCTTTCCAGTCCCAGAAGCCGTAAGACCCTGCCTATTGGTGGCTGCCCCAGACAGTTTTCTGCTGGTTTGTGCAGTCACCCAGTCTTTCTCAGCACAGAGCCGCCCAGATGGACTTCTCTCAGGGAAGGAGAGATCCTGCCATGAAGTCTGGCCTGAACACCAAGAGGTTGTCATCAACTTTGCATTTTATGTCCTCCTTTCTCTGTACTTGATATCCCTCAAATAGTTGTGTGAAAGTCATCTCATCCTTTCCCTTTTGCTCTATCTTACTGGGAAAGGACTATTTTACTGTGCACGGAGTAGAAACACAGAGGCACCTGGGGGGGTGTGGGGTGTAGGCCTGAGCATTCGGGTCTTCCAGGACTTACTCCTGAAAGGAAGAGTAAGAATTTGCTAAGATTCTCCATCCAAATGTACCAGCAAGATTCCTTTTTGTTAACACATACACACTTCAGACCTCAGCAGCTGGGAACAAGGATAGGAAACAGACCTGCCGATGCGGCCCGTCGTAACTCACTGCACAGTGGCCTAACCACCCAAGCACGGACTATGAATGAGCTCAGGACAACGGGAGATTTACGTGATTTCTCAGAATCACAGTGGAAGCTTCTGGCTTGCTGGCCAAAATGAGAGGTGGTTTTTTCCTTCTCTTCTTTCATTCCTTGCCTCAGAATGATCATTCCCAACATATAAATCAGTTCTGGGGGATACTGCTGAGTCAGAAAGCCAACTTTGGAACAACGCCAAAAAGGCATATGACTTTCATGACTCATCTCAATGCAGAGAATACAGTCAGGTCTGATTTACAAAACTGTGGCACAAATTGGCTTTCCAAAAGCTTTAGCTTGCATCCAAACACTCATTCATATTGCTATTTTTAAAAAGTTGCTATATTCTAGAATTAGACTACTCAATATTCTTTAAGTGATAGGAATGTGCTTTAGAATTGGGGTACTTCACACTGTGTTAGTTTGTTCCTTTTTGGAAGCCCTAGATAAAACTTCTCTTTACAAAAGATTGGTGGTTAGTGGCTTTACATGGATTGTTTTAATCCAAGACTGGCCAAATCTTCCACATGCTCTTCCTGCCTCAGGACAACAGCCTTGGTTTTGGCTCAGGTCATAATTGCAGAGTAGTGGGATTGAGCCCCATGTTAGGCTCTGCACTGAGCATGGAGCCTGCTTAAGATTCTCTCTCTCTCTCTCTCTCTCCTGCCCCCCTCCCACATAATATGCACTCATTCTCTCTAAAAAATTAAGAAAAATTTTTTATCTCCACTACAAATGCGTAAACGTAGAGATAAGAAAGCATCTTATGTTCTTTGGTTGAGGAGTGGGCAATAGGCAGCTACGAGGAAGTTAGGGTTTGGACACCAGAATTGGGTTTACTACCAAGCAATCTGGAGAACATAGCAATAAACCCCATCTGGAAACTGCAAGTCACATTCCAAAGAAGGCCAGAATGACAAAAGGGTAAACTTACCAATAATGATTCTTGCTAGAATCTGCTGGTACAGACAGAATGACAAAAAAGGAGCATGTGTTTGAAGAACCATTTTCTCATGGAAAAGAGTCACCTTCAAAGGAGGAGACGTCAAAAGATAAATATGTTTTGTTTCCAGTCATGTAAAATACAAAGTTGCTGAAACTGAGCTTTATTTTTCAGGGATATTTACATAAATAGCATAGTTAGAAAGAAAAGTGAAACAAACACAGGAGTCAGTGTAGTGGTTCTCACTAGGAGACAGGATGGGGACAAGGTTAATATCTGGGTAGTTCCTGATTGTGGGTCACAGTCTATTTCTTGATCTAGGTGGTGGCTATATAGGTCTTTGCTACATAATTATTCATTAAATGACACATATGTGTTTCATACATTTATTTTTGGAGTACACGTTTTATTTCACATTTTAAAAAGAGAATATAGAAAAAAAACAGCAACATTAATCATCCTAGGAAGATAAACACTCTCAAGGATGAGACTTTGGTGCCATTGACTGTTTAGTGACTAACATATTCTGGGTTGTACTTGAATAAAATTCTCACTTGGAGATCCCTGAAAGCCCTCATATTTAAAATTAGAGACTAAAAGTTTTATTAACCTGACTGAGGCTATGTAGCAAAACTAGGCATTCAAGTAGAGGTCTGGACATCTGCTAATATTGGCAAGTTTTGAGGAGAAAAACTTAGAGCTCAGGAGATGTGATGCTTGGTCTCCTGGCATGGACCCAACAGAGCTGGGGAGGGAGAGACGGGTGGGAACTCAAAAGTACACATACTTGCTATTAAGATAGCAGCTCTTGGCTTCCCAAATGAAGACGGTGTAAGAAATGACAGAGTAAGTGAAAGGCAGGTTAACCTAAGGATTCAGTCAAGTACTTATTGAGAGCCTACTATGGGACAGATGCCCTCCTAGAAATTGGAAATTCAGTGTCAACACAACAGTATCTGCCTTCCTAGAACTTGTGTTCTAAGGAGTAGTGAAGGAGCAAGAGAGATAGATGGTAAATAAGTAACTGGACAACTAAGCAAGTAATTCCACACCGTACTATCAAGAAAATAAGACAAGGCAACAGGGAATGGTTTGGGGAGGGAGAGGTACTTAAGAATGTTGAGAAATGCTCTTCTGGAGGAAGAACAAGTAGAAAGACCATGAGATGAGATGTTACCGGCAGAGTAAAAAGGTTGTCTAGAGTGGAAATACAGGGAAGAAGTAGAGATGAGGACTGTGATTAAGTTCCAGCTGTTGAACATGGCTTGGGGCCAGAAAAATGGATTACCTAGGAAAACTGGAAAGGTCAAGAACAGCCCAGTCCCTAAGGGGCTGAGGTACCCGACCCATTATCAAAGTGGGGGCCCAGGCTTGGCAGAGCCCAACAGAGAACATGACTTCAAGTGGGACCAGCCTGGGGCTTGATCCCAAGGAACATGTCAGAAGTCAGAGCCAGGACTCAGAGCCAGAAAATTCTCCATTTAAGACACACAATTCCATTTCCTGAGCCAGTTGTCTTTTCCCCAAGGAAGACTCAGATCTCTGGTTTGGAGCTTTCACTGTGATCTGTAACATACCACTTGAAGCACATCACAGCACATCGAAGCTGGCAAATGCTACTGGATTCTCTCTCCTTGGCTTAATATATCCTTGGCTGCCCTATTCCAGTCATCCTGGGGTGGTAATACGCAGAGACAGACAGTGCAGAGAGAAGCCCCTCGGCCTCCGTAGAAATCTGGAAAACGTTTGTCAGTACCCTACTTGTAAAGTCTTCTGGTAAATAAGGTCTCCTACAATACTGATCATTGAAAGCCATAGAATCAAGTAGGATAAGGTCAGGGAACCCCTAGCTTGTCTACCTCATGGCGTCTCTTAGGTATCCCTCAGAGATACTGTGGGTTCAGTTCCAGACCACAACGATAAAGTGAGTATTGTAATAAAGCAAGCCAAATGAATTTTTTTGGTTTCCTACTGTATATAAAAGTCCCATATTCTATTAAGTATGCAATAAGATTTGCCTAAAAAAGCAATGTACAGACTTTAATTAAAAAATGCTTGGGGCGCCTGGGTGGCTCAGTCGGTTGAGCATCTGACTTTGGCTCAGGTCATCATCTCATGGTTCGTGGGTTCAAGCCCCGTATTGGGCTCTGTGCTAACAGCTAGCTCAGAGCCTGGAGCCTGTCTTTGGATTCTGTATCTGCCTCTCTCTCTGACCCTCCCCTGCTCACAGTCACTCTCTGACTCTCAAAAATAAAAGAATTTTTTAAAAAATTTCTTTATTGCTAAAAAATGCTAACCATTTTTTAACTAATCTATAATTAGTGATCACAGATCACCATAACAAATATGATGAAAAAGTTTGAAATATTATGAGGATTACCAAAATATAACACAGCGACACAAAGTGAGCAAATGCTGTTGGAAAAATGGTATCTATAGACTTGCTCAATACAGGGCTGCCACAAATCTTCAGTTTGTAAAAAAAAAAACAAAAACAAAAAAAACCCCAGTATCTGTGAAGTCAGATAAAATGAAATATGCCTGTATTTAAAATTAGCCCTTAACTGTTCAAGTATGTATTCCGGAAGTGTCATTTGGCCCAACACAGCAGCCAGTTCTGATTGTTAGATGTCAAAGGCTAAAAACAGTTGAGAAAAAGGGCAAAGAAAATGGGAGACATTCCTTCCTGTTCCTCCTCCTACAGAGAGGGTTCACTGAGTTTGTCCCTTCCTCCATGAGATTGCTTAAACAGATGGCTCAATAATCTTCCCAGCCTACCTCATAACTTTGTTAAGAGGTCAAATGGGGAACACTACAGATTAGCTGTAAACCAATGGAAATTTAAGAGATTATTATTATTTTACAGTAGTACCACATTAAAATCTATTGTAGACCCACAATTCCAATGGTTTAATAGAAAAATAAGCTGCTTAAGTCTGAAAGAACAGGGAGTGATATGGTGATAAATATTTACCAAACCACCATCTGGGAGAGGGGGAGCCCCTGATTTTGTAGTTCTCACCAATTTCTGTGGTATAAACGCTACCACCATGGCTGATATTGAGCTACCAGTGGGTGATATCATTGAACACAGAGTTGAGAAGCTTTAAGCACAGTGGTGCAAGATAGCGCTAGCACATCTTTGGCTGTGCGGAGGACTGGGGGTTCAGAGATAAATGAAACACAATGTATGCCCTCATAGACTAGTGCATGGATTACCTGAGAAGATAGACCATCAAAAAAAGCATCTGGAAGAGGCATATAAATAACAATATCACATAATTAGAGCAGATACGTGTGTCTATTCCCCCAATGGGATCTGTGTCCTAACATGGAACAAAACCTTAAACTAACAAGATAAAGCTTTGATAGTGGAATTCAGTCATCAGCTGCAAGTCAAGGAGGCTCACGGGAAGTTCTATCTCTAATAGATAGCTTCCTACTATTTCATGAAGACTGGCCCTAAATGTAATGACACTGTAACAGATTACATTCAATGATCTCAGCTAGGTTACTGATAAGTATCAAAGGCACTGAGTCAGAGAAAGGGTAATTAAAGCTCAGGCATCTATGAACTGGAAGACCTGCAACGCATCCTCTTAACGTCTGCTAGCGACTGCTGCTACATATCCATGCATTGGCTGGGGAAGGGGCAGTAGGGCTGGAAAAAGCTGAAGGAAAAGCTGAAGAACCAAGGAGAAGAAGAGGACTCCATTAACATCTCCTTATCTTCCTACGCTTTTGAACGTGCACTTGTACCCCACTCTCCTGGGCAACCCTACGGTCTGCCGCGATTCAAAACTCAGCTGCACGGCAGGGCACCTGGGTGGCTCACTCAGCTGAGCTTCCGACTTTGGCTCAGGCCATGATCTCACTGTTTATTGGTTTGAGCCTCGAATCAGGTGCTCTGCTATCAATGGGGAGCCTCTTTAGATCCTCTGTGCCCTCTCTCTCTGTCCCTCCACCACCATCCCCCCACCACACTCTCTCTTTCAAAGTAAACAAACAAAAACTCAGCCACACTTTCTTCAAGTATTTGAGCATCACACAGTTCCTCTCCCTTGATGTTCCTTCTAGCTCTCTGATTGCACTTTTCTCTCTCCTCTTTCAGCTCTTCCTGCAAAGGGGATCCCTTCACATTCAGACTTTTCTTTTTTTCTTCCTATGTTTCCTCTTTTAATAGTGACATCAACTCCCCTAATCTTCCTCTGTGCAGATCCCATCATATTTGCCTATCAAGACCTTCCCTTTCCCCTGAACATCAGCTCCTATTCAATCATCATGTACATAGCTCATTCTCCATATGCCTCTGGAGCATCAAATTATTGTATTGGTTTGTATTGTATTGTATTTTTTAAGTGTATTTTTTATTTTGAAAGAAAAAGAGAGCACACACAAGCTGGGAAGGGGCAAAGAGAAAGAGATAGAATCCCAAGCAGGCTCTACATTCATCAGCGCAGGGCCCAGTGTGGGGCTCAAACTCACAAACTGTGAGATCATGAACTGAGCTAAGATCAAGAGTCGAACACCTAACTGACTGAGCTACCCAGGCACCCCTATTTTATTTTTAAGTTTATTTATTTTGAGAATGAGAGAGAGAGAGAGAGAGTTCATGCAAGTGGGGGAGGGTCAGAGGAGTGGGAGGGAAAGAAAGAGAATCCCAAGCAATCCTCTGTGCCTCACTGTCAGCACAGAGCCCAGAGTGGGGCTGGATCTCACTAACCTTGAGATCATGACCTGAGCTCAAATCAAGAGCTGGACACTTAACCAACTAAACCACTCAGGCATCCCTGGAACATCAATTTAAATTGCTTGTAAAAGTCCTTCTTTCTCTAGTAGCTCTCATCCAGTTAATTGCTGAGTTTCTGTTTTCGTAATTATTGGCACCAATGTCAGTGGCTTTACTGACTTCTTATGGGACCACATCTCTTTTGGTAGCTGTTTATCTGTGCTCCAAATCTGTACTTGTGGAGGGGACCTCAGTCATTGTACCCCATCTAGCCTCTACCAGAGTCATGTGACCCTGGCTTGGCCAATCAGATTCCTTCCTTGGAGGTTTCCCAGATTGGAGTTCAAAGGAAGTTTTATGTTCTCTTTAGTTTTATATTCTCTTCAGTTTATAGATAGAGCTTTAAGCATGTATCCCAAACCCCTGGTAGCCAGAACCCTAATGTATAGAGAAGCATAAGAGAAGACAGCTGGTATACAAATAAGAAGTAGCTATGAGAGTCATGCCTTTGTTCTCATCTTGATTTTATTTAACCCTAAATGTGGCTCAAGTCTTATACTCATTCAGAAAGCATTCCCAGAAGCACCTGGGTGGCTCAGTCAGTTAAGCATCCAACTTCGGCTCCGATCATGATCTCAAGGTTTGTGAGTTCAACAGAACAGGGAGTGGGGTCCCTGCTGACAGCTGAGAGCCTGGAGCCTGCTTTAGATTCTGCACCTCCCTCTCTTTTGGCCCCTCCTCTGTTGGCACTCTGTCTCTCTCTCTCTCTCTCAAAATTAAATAAACATTAAAAATTTTTTAAAAACATTCCCTTATCTCATATTTATGCAAGGTTATTTTTTGTTTATTACAAAGCTATTTGCTGGTACAAGAGAATGGAATGATATACACATTTTAAAAAATGTAAATTAAGATATATGTTCTTGCTAAGAAGGGAGGGCATACAACTCAGATGGTGAGGAAATTCCTATTCAAGTTTACAAGAAAGCAAAGCTGAAATTAATCAGCTCTCCCCCTCAGGGAATCTGCTGTGCTATAAGCCTTTAATAGAGTCTCTTCTCAAACTGAGTGTGAGTCTAGCATTCAAAGAGTTGCATCTTATAATCAACACAATTCCTAAATGCAAGCCCATTATTTCATTTGGTGTTCAGCTGAAGAAATGGCTGTCATTTCTATGATCTTGGGACAGTGTTGGATTATAAAGGCACCTTCATAAAGGATTTTCAAGAATAATTGTTGTCTTTCCTTACTTTCTCCTTACCCATCAACTCCCCCCAAAAAGATGCAGCTCTCTGGTGTCTATTCTATATCACTTATTACAGCTTTGTAAATAGTAACTTGTTTGTTTTGGCCTCCTTTCTGGGTTATAAACTAATTGTCTGGTGGAGTTAACTTACTTAAGAAACATTTATTGGTGTGCTTGCACCAGCACAAAGCATCAGGAATCTATTGCCAATGGAGTTACCAAAATCAATAAAACTCGATTCCTGCTCCAAAGATGTTTATGGTCTAGTACAGTAGTTTCCAAAGTTGGCTGCAAATTGCAGACAGCTGGAAAGATTCTGATTCAAGAGGTCTGGTATCGGCCAGGCACATGAGGACTTGTAGCTCCTTTGGTGATTTGATTGTGTGGCTAAAATTGAGAAAAGTTCTTCTAGATGAAAAGAAGTATGTTATTTCAATATAAGATTGAGGCTGCTGTAGCTGAAGTAGTCACAGGGTGCTGTGAAAACCCAGAGGATAAGCACCCTACCAGAGAATATCAAGCCAAGTTAGAATCTTACCAAATACCCTGGCTCCATCCCGAACCCATGAACTCAGAATCTCAAATCACAGGGCATTAGTATGTTTTAAAACCTCCCGGGGTGATTCTGATACCCAGAGATGATTGAGAACCATTGGAACCATCCTAGGGAGATATAGTGAGAGGAAGGCTTTTTGAAGAGGTAACAGCTACATGGAGACTTGGAAAGTACACTTAGGTAGTTAGGCAAGGGAGAGCCCAGACCTTGGCATTATGCTTTGCTTCTCCCATTATGCCCACACAGGCCCTGGAACATAGTAGTTACTCAATAAACTTTTGTGAAATGAATGTTTAGGATGTAAGTGATCACTGGGGTTCCGTATGTGGAAACACCTATATTCGTCTCCTAGAGCTGCTGTGACAAAGTACTACCATCTGGATGGTTTAACACAACAGGAATTTCTTCTTTCACAGTCCTTGAGTCAACCTGTCTTAAATACAGGTACCAACAGGATTGGTTCCTATTTAGAAGCTCTGAAGGAGAATCTACTCCACGTCTTTCTCACTTCTGGCAGCTACCAGAAATCCTTGGCATTCCTTAGTTTATAGGTGCATCACTGCAATTTCTGCCTCCATTGTCACATGGCCTTCTTCCCTCCTGTGTGTTTCTGTGTCCAAAGTCCCTCTTATTCTAAGGACACTAGTCATTGGATCATCTAATCTAGTATCTAGTATCTAGACCCAGTCTAATCTAGTATTAACTCAACTTGATTACATCAGCAAAGACCCCATCTCTAAATAAGGTCATATTTACAGGTAGCTGGGGTTAGGACTTGAACATCTGGGGGGGGCACAATTTAACCCACATGGCATCCCAGAGGGTTGGAGAAGCCGGCTGTCACACAACAGAGAGAGGTATGGGGGAGGGGAGGAGCCTGAACTTGTCCTAACCTTTTCCTTGCTCTCCTTGGATCCACTTCCTTGAGTGAGTGGCTCTGAAACATTTTCCAGTTATGAACCCCTAGTTTTTGTACTCTTCCACACATGATACACCATTAATTTGTGAAGTTACACTCACATTTTTATGGAGAAATGAGAAATATTCCATAAAGAATTTGATACTGTGTCCTCCATGTGGGTCCTCTAGCTCCATAAATTTGTTTCTTCCTCCAGCTCAGATGAAAGTGCACCACACACTCACAGACTCAGACATTTGGTGCAAAACTAGCACAGTCCCCGACAAACTGGGACAGATGTCACCCTATCTGTTTCTCACTCTGTCTTTGTCTCTCTTTCTCTCTTTCCCAGTCTCCCTGTTTGTATTCTGCACGGGCGTGCCCTGTTGGAAAGGAGAAGGATACATATGACATATTTAAAGCTTGATGAAAGGGCTGAAGAATTCCAGCTGATTTTTATCCAACCCTGACACTTAGATACTTTTCAAGAAGCAACATGGCCTTATGAATTGGTAAGAATAAAAATAAATATTTCATCCTTTAGCTTTATCCTTACAAGGCCCTACCTAACTGTCCACATGGTGAATTGGGCATATAGTAAACCATAAAACGTGTTTTTTTGTTCATATTTTATTTACTTTTGAGAGAGAGACAGCATGAGCAGGGGAGAGTCAGAGAGAGAGAGGGAGACACAGAATCTGAAGCCGACTCCAGGCCCTGAGCTAGCTGTCAGCACAGAGCCTGTGCTGGGGCTCGAACCCACGAACTGTGAGATCACGACCTGAGCTGAAGTCAGATGCTCAACCCACTGAGCCACCCAGGCGCCCCTAAAACGTTTTAATTGAGATATAAAGTAGACCTATTTTGAACATATGGCCGTGACTTGTACATAAACTTGGAGCCTTCCCTGATAGCCCAAAGTCTCTGAAAACAGCCCACACTATCTCCACTGCTTAACTTCTGCCTCCTCTGCCCATTGCAGTCTGGTTTGTATGCTCACAACTGCAATGGAAATACTTCTTTCTGGAGATTATCAAGACCTTCCAATCATGAGGTCTCATGGCTTCAGATATAGAATGGTTGAAGTTTAAAAGATTGCCATACTGGCACTGGCACAGATGTGGAAGGCCCAGAACTCTCAGATACCACTCATGGGAATGTAAAGTGGTACAACCACTTTGAAAACCAGTTCATCAGTTTCTTAAAATGTTAAACATATACAGATAAATATATACAGATCATATGTTTATCATATGTTTACACATAAACATATACAGATCATATGAGCCAGCCTGGGTGTTCACGCAAGAGAGAAGAAAGCATGCATTCATACAAGAACATGAACACAAACAGTCAAAGCAGCTTTATTTGCATTAGCCAAAGATTGGCAATTACCCAAATGTCCGTTATTTATCCATTAAGGAGAATGGATAAAGAAACTGTGATACATCCATGCTAAATCCACAATGGAATACTATTCAGCAGAAAGGAAGAAGGAAGGAAAGAAGGAAGGAAGGGATGGAGGGTAAGCTATTTATACATGCTCCAAAATGGATGAGTCTCAATCTCAAAATAGTTAGTCCCATTCCCAAAATAAGGAAGGCAGATTAAAAAAAGAGTACAAACTGTATGCAGACACACATCTCTGACTTGAGCCTCAGGCCTCTATCTTCATCTCGTTCATGAAAGAAGAGCAACTCTTTCCATCTTTACCAGTCCTGCAGCTGCTCACACCAAGGGCTTAAAGAAATGGCGAGTGGCCATGCTATCAAAGGCCACCTTGCCTCACTAGACAGTTGAGTAACTTTTATGAGATCTATTGCCAACTTTTTAGTGTTGCCCAAATATGTTATGACATATGCTTATTTAATAAGTCCATACATGTGGTTTGAATTTAAGAGATGAAATCTACCAGATTGTGGATCTGTAGTTTTACCAGGATGCTGAAGTGCTAAGTCAGGGAACTTCAGCCCCAATTTCTGTCTATACACCATGAGTCACAGCTGTTAATCCTTATAGGAATCACATGGTTAGGTATTGACAGGCGCCTGCTTTGAGATTCCTCTGTTTACTCAAGTCAGGGTTGTCATGGTAATAACAGTCAAACGTGGTTGTTACCAAACTCACTTTTTGTCTTTTTCCAGAAAGCTTTCAATTGAGTTTCTCTTTCAAATGGTGTCAAAAAAGGGTAGGTGCTCCTAAGACTCTCAGTTCAAAGATTGCATTACAAATTTGTCTGTTGATTTTTTTGTAAGTAAAGATGTGATCAGTTGCTCTGGGAGAGAAACATTCTTTTTACTTTCTGGGAAGAAAACAAACATGGTCTGATGGAACCATTGCCCAAGGGCCAGGCAAATCCCACTTGACTAGGAGAATGTGTGTGTTGAGATAAAGGAGAAATACCTCTGCCTGCAGCAGGGGAAAGTAGAAGGCAGGGGTTCAGGGTGCTGTGAGTGCTGTTGGCTCCTTTTGGATACAGGAGTCAGTTGGCCAGAAGACTCTTAGTCTTCTATTCCATCAAGGGGTATTTGCATCCTGACTTGGTTTGAAGAAGATGAGAGGTCAGAGCAATGGAACCATTTACAGGGAGATAAAAATAGTCAAAACCAGTCAAAGCCCCAAGACCCAGCTTCCGTTGGGGGTGTGTTCGGGGCAGAAAAACAAGTAGTGCTTCCTCTTTCTCTATTGACCAAAGTCTTAGTTATTTAAAGAGTTTCTTGCTTTGGGCCCCTGAACCTTAGAAGTGAGACATGTGAAAGCGTACAGAAGAGTACATGGAGTGATGGTCTTGAAACTGTTATTTTAAGTTTGAAACCAAGAGAGAGACAGAGACAGAGAGAGGCCAGATGGTCCTACTGCTGCATATAGCATAGTAGGTGAAATAAACTTTATTTCCAAGAAATTACCCATCGAAGACTCTGGCTAATATGAAGAAAAATAAAATATCGTGAATTCCACCAATGTAGACGTTTCAATCCGGATAACTGAAAGAATTCTTCAAATAATAATAGCCAAAATTAATTGCTGGACTCTGTGTGCACTGAACTCATTGAATTCTGTCAATATACATGATTGTTTAATCTATTTTATATAAGAGGAAGTTGAGGGAGAGTCAATTGCCTAGGTCTGTAAATAGGGCAATGGTAGAGCATGGATTCAAATGCAGCCCCAATGACTCTTGATTCTACCATGATACTCCTGACACTCCGCTGATCCGATGGGAGGGTTGTTAATGGTTTGGTCTATTTGTTTTCATTAGTGGGTTTGTTTTTGTTTAGTGTATCTTAGTTGGGGGTTGGGGGTGGGACCGCCTAGTCTGTGGGGATTGTTTGTAATATCTTAATAATGTTCTTATGTTTACTGAAATATTGTTATGTTTGTGATGCTAAAATGTCCAGTTGAGGAGTGGAGCTCCCTGCCAGAAGTAAGCACTGGATGGAGTATGGAATTGGGAGTCAGGGACGCTCATTCCCATCTGGCTCCATCACTCATCAGTCATGTGATTTAGGGCAAGCAGAAATTTTGAACTCACTTTTTTTTTTTTATCAGTACCTTGAACCCTATCCCCCTTAGATACTCAGAGGAATAAGGTAGTCCCTTCAACTCTCTTGAACTTTTAATTATATTCAGAGTTTGGTTTGACTCAATGCTTTCCAGAGCACAAAGAGAAGCCATGGAATATATACCTTTTCATCCCCTGTAGATCTAGGGGGTCTCCAGGCATCATGGAAGTGACATTGCCTTTATAGTCTTTTTAAAAATGTTTTAAAAAATATTATTCTTTGAGGGACAGAAAGACAAAGAATGCGAGTGGGGCAGAGGCAGAGAGAGAAGAAGACAAAGAATCTTAAGCAGGATCCAGACTCTGAGCTGTCAGCACAGAGCCAATGTACAGCTTGAACCCACAAACGCAAGATCATGACCTGAGCTGAAGTCGGATGCTCAACCAACTGAGCCACCCAGGCACCTCACCTTTGTAGTCTTGTAATAAATAGTAGGTCAGTGAGAGCAAAAGGGAGAAGAGTCTTGGGCCCCCAAGAGACATGTTTTTTGCTTCCATTATGACCTCCTGCCTTGATCTTCAATTTGCAATGAACATTTATCACACCTCTGTGCTAAGCTCTGGGTGAATGGGAATAAGGAGTTGCTTTCCTCAAGATGTAAAACCTGCACTCAAGGAGGACACCATTGATGAAGAACAATAGTTGTTGGTCATTATAGAAGACTCAGGGAGGTGGAGGTACCAAGAAGAGGTAGACAATTTTTTTTAATCCAGAAAATGCTTTTTCAAGAAAATGACACTTAAGTTGTCTTGCAAGACAACTGGTCAAGAAGACATGGGGATGGGGGAGTGTGTGAGAGAGGGGAGACTGCAAGTAGTTAATTAATTTCTAACCCTGTATATGTTTATTCTTTTTCTTTATAAGATACTACAGGACCTCAAAGTACCTGCACTGGCTACCAACAGAAAAATCGCACTCAGTCCGACTACACGTTTAGTGGGTAGATATTCTGATGTGAGGTTGTTGAGAGACATTGCTAGCATAAGAAGCAATGAGTTTCAAGGAAGCAATCTTTCTCCAGACAGATGCTGTTAAGCTAGATGTCGTTAAGTGGATAAAAATGTCCTAGGAACACAAAACTTTTCTTTGCCTTTGTCTTTTACAGATGACAGGCCACAAGAGGGCGCCGGACTTCATTTTTCAGGTTTAGGAAACCGGGCTTGGCAACGTACAAAGAAAGAGGTCACAGTTGAAGGGAATTGGCTCTTACCATTTAAAGAGTATCTTTGTTTTCTAATAAAAGTAGATATATAAAGAGTCATTGTATTTTGAATAAATGAGAATATTGGTTTATCTTTCAAATTCTAAATTTGGGTTTAAAGCAAAATAAAATAGGGGTGCCTGGGTGACTCAGTCTGACTTCGGCTCAGATCATGATTTCATGGCTCATGAGTTTGAGCCCCACAACAAGGTCTATGTTGACAGCTCAGAGACTGGAGCCTGCTTCAGATTCTATGTCCCTCTCTCATTCTCCCTCTCCTCCCCTCGTGCTCTCTCTCTCAAAAATAAATAAAACATTAAAAAATTTAAAAAAGCACACAAAATAATACATTGCTTATTGCAATACTTGAATCCTGGGATTCCGGCCCAGTATTCAAGTATTGATGATTCCAGTAATGGAACTTCCAGCTCATCCTCTTCTTAATACTTATCTTTTGGGCTGAGTACACTATGCCTGCTAGTAGGTGCTTTATTTGTTTGTTTATTTATTCATTCATTTAACAAGTATTTGCTCAGATTCTATTACGTGTTAGGCAGGTTGCTAGGTGTCAAAATACAAAGGAAAAAAGATATGATGAATAGATAAACAGTGGTACATCCATACAATGGACTATTATTATTCAAGGATCAAAAGAACTGAGCTATGAAGCTATGAAGAGACGTGGAGGAAACTTAATGCATATTACTGAGTGAAAGAAGCTAATGTGAAAAGGCCATATACTGTGATTCCAACTACACAGCATTCTAGACAAGACAAAACTATACAGGAAAAAGATCAGTAGCTGTCAGGGTTTGCAGAGGACGGAGGGGTGGGTGGACAGAGGAGCTTTAGGGCCCCGAACCTATCCTATATGATACCATAATGAGGGACACATGTTTTTATGTATTTGTCAAAACCCACCCAATGTCCAACACCAAGAGTGAGTGCTAATGTGAACTCTGGGCTGTAGGTGATTTGAGGTGTCTGTGTGGGTCCAGGCGTTGTAACAATGCACCATTCTGGTGGGTGATATTGATGGCCAAGAAGGCTGTGCATGTGTGAGAAGAGGAAGTGTAGGGGAATCTTTGTACTTTCCGCTCAGTTTTGCCATGAACCCCAAACTGCTCAAAAAAATAATTCCTTTAAATGTCTATTTCTTGTTGAGAGAGAGAGAGAGAGAGAGAAAGCTCATGCGGGTAGGGGCAGAGAGAGAGGGAGACAGAGGATCCAAAGCAGGCTCCTTGCTGTCAGCACAAAGCCCAGTGAATGCTGGGCTTGAACTCACAAATGCAAGGTCATGACCAGAGCTGAAGTTGGACCCTTAGCCAACGGAACCACCCAGGCACCCCTAAAATATTCTTTTTATTTTTTTTTAATATTTTTATTTATTTCTAGGAGAGAGAGAGACAGCGTGAGCAGGGGAGGGTCAGAGAGAGAGGGAGTCACAGACTGAAACAGGCTCCAGGCTCTGAGCTGGCAGTCAGCACAGAGCCCGACGCGGGGCTCGAACCCACGAACCGCGAGATCATGACTCAAGCGAAAATCGGACGCTTAACCGACTAAGCCACCCTGGCGCCCCTAAAATATTCTTTTTAAAAAAGAGACATGAATGTTTCTCTCAAGGAGCTTAGAGTCTGGGGGAAACAGGCAACCAACAAAACAAAAACAATGCCATTTGGGCAGTGCTCCAAGGAAGGTGTCATGCTGTGGGGGCCCCGATGAGGGGCCCTCTGTCTCCCTGTAGTGTGTGTGTCTGGGAGGCCTGGGCTTGTTAGAGGGGTGGCTGGGGAGGCTGGAGGGGCTCCCACTCTAGTCCTGACTGCACCTCTAATTAGCGGTGAGCTTCTTGATAAGTCACTTCTCCTGCCGGACTTGGGTTCACTCCGCTCTGAATTGGCTCTGTTGTCCCTACCCATCTGTAAGGGCCTTTCTGGCTTCAACATAAAATTGACCATTTCAATTTTCATGCAAAGTTCTTTTTTGGTGTGTGCGTGCGAAAATACACATGATGTCAGATGTAGCACCTGCACCATCTTTAAGCGCACCGTCCAGTGACATTAAGTGCATTTCTGTTGTCCACCACCTCTACAGACGCTTCGTCTTTCCAGAGTGAATCCCTGTCCCCAGCCTCCCCTCCCGCCCCCAGCCCCCGGCAACCGTAGGTCTACCTCTTGTCTCTGGGACTTTCACTGCTCTGGGTACCTCAGGTAAGTGGAGCCATATGGTATTTGTCCATGGTGTCTGGCTTGTTTCACGCGGCATGCTGTCTTCAAGGTGCATCCGTGGTGTCGCCTGTGTCAGAAGGTCATTCTTTTTTTAAGGCTGAATAACATTCCATTTGTGCACATGCGGATGGCAGTGTTCTTCCAAAGTGGCTATTTCTTTTCTTTTTTAAAAAAATTTTTAATGTTTTTTATATTATTTCTGAAAGAGAGAGAGAGACAGTGTGAGCAGGGGAGGGTCAGAGAGAGAGGGAGACACAGAATCCAAAACAGGCTCCAGGCTCTGAGCTGGCAGCACAGAGCCCGATGTGGGGCTCGAACCTACACACAGTGAGATCATGACCTGAGCCGAAGTCGGATGCTTAACCAACTGAGCCACCCAGGTGCCCCCCAAAGTGGCTGTTTCTGACCTCACCAAGTGCGCAATCATGAGGAGAGCCCTACAGAGGATGCTTGCCCGCTTTTTCTCTCTCTGGATCTGGGACAGCGAGTTCAGACCTTGGCATACAGAGGGCTCTGCTACTTCTGCTGGAGCAGCTCACCCCTTTCATAGCTGGGCTTTAGCTCCTGCCCATGGAATATCCTTTGGTTCTCCTTGTTTGTCAGGCAGGACTTTGTTTCCCTCCTGAGTGAGAACGTGTTCCATCATCAAGTGTCAGAGAGGGAAGACCAAGAGAATGAAGGCACATGGCTTCCCGTCAGCTCTCTCTGATCTCTTTGGGCTGATATAGCAAATATAGGATGAGTAATACGTAAACATTAAGTACTATATATAATATACAGTATAGCCTATAATATATAGGCTGGAAGTCCAAGATCAAAGTGCCAGCACAGTTGGGTTCTGGTGAGAACTTTTTTCCAGGCTGCACACGGCTGACATCTCTGTTTCCTCACATGGGAGAAAGAAGTAGGGAGGTACCTGGGGCCTCTCTCTCTTTTTTTAAACATTTATTTGTTTATTTGAGTGAAAGAGAGTACATGAGAAAAGGAGGGGCAGAGAGAGAGAGAATCCCAAGCAGGTTCTGCACTGTCAGCGCAGAGACCAGCGTGGGGCTAGAACTCACAAATCATGAGATCATGACCTGAGCTGAGATCAAGAGTCAGACGCTGAACCAACTGAGCTACCCAGGTCTTCCTGGGGTCTCTTTTATAGGGGCGCTAATCCCATTCATGAGGGGTCTGCCCTAATGACTCAGTCACCTCACAAAGGCCCCACCTCCTAATGCCATCACATTGGGTGTTAGGATTTCAACATATGGATTCGGGGTGGGGAGATGTAACTCCAGTCCAGGGCACCTCCTTTACTTGCCTCAACAGCAAAATGAGAGTCCAGGAGTAAAAAGGGTTGCATGTCCAGGGTGTTTAGAACCTGAATACTCCATTCTTGCAGTTTATCAGAGACCAGAAAATCAAGTATGGAGAATGTGGTCTTAATTACCCCCACGTGAAATTGCTCAATGTTGTGGATGTGAGGAATTAGATTTCTGCAAGAACGAGAAAGTCAAAGCCAGTTTGTTCAGATAGAATTTGATGCCTTACTCACATGTCGACTAGAGGCATGTAGGTGACCACTGGCTAAAAGCATCGCTGTTGGAAACCAGACAAGGAATATACTGACTCTGAGATTATTTGCCAAATGTACAATAAAGTAATGCGGTTTCATTTTCAAAGTACCTCAGCTGTAAGACTCTCTTGGAGGTTCACAATTGCTTAAATCCCTGCTCCCTTGAAAACTTTCTGGAGGTGTAGAGTGAAGGGCAGAACGGGGGGCTGGGCACAGTTCACTGCATGGCTAAAAGAATTTCACATGAAGAATAAAGGACACCATTGATACAAAGCGTTACTTTTTCCCTAATTGGAACAGACTAGTAACAGAGGATTTCATATTAGCACACTCTCAATGCATAAAGCCTAAAATAAATCAGGTCGGTTGAATCGAAAACAGATGGCAAGGCTTTTGCCCTCATTTCTTGAAGCTCAGATCTGTGGGTTCAGAATAGTGTGGAGTAGGTGTGCACATGCCAGGAACAGCTGCCTGGTTCAAACCCTGAGTCAGCCCTTCCTAGGTGTACAAGCAAGTGAAATTTTCTTGAGTTTCAGTTTTCTATAAGATGGAGATAACAATAGTTTCTGTAGGGCATTATGAGAATCAAATTGAATTACAAATGTCAAGTCCCTGGCATGATAGTGCTATGGTTGTATCATTACCATTACCATTACCATTACTATTACTATTATTATTGAATGGCTTTAGGGTTGGATCTGTTTTCTCTTAGCCACCTGAACTCTAAACAGATACAATAAGAAAGGCAACGTGCTATAGAAAAAACCGATGCCCTCAGTCCTTAGCTCATTGCATGACCTTGGAAAAATCATTGTATCTGTAATCTCAAAGCTTAGTTTGATCATCTGTATCATGATGATGAAGCAGCTATGAACTTTACCCCCACAAACATGGGTGCACAAGATACTGTTACTTCCTTTCATTGTTTTAAAGCCAGGTTACCTCTGACCCCGACCCCACCTGGGAGGTAGGAAATTTAGTGTTAATCTTATTGATAGGCTCCTCCCTCCCCCATGAACATCTGAGAAAGGACCCTCTGTCTTTAGCACATAAGCTGGGCTTGTGCTAGAGCCTCTGCTGAGGTCCTTCGAAGGTAAATCATTCTGCTACTTCTTTGCCAAACAAACATAGGGTCTTGGTTGGGCACAGGAACCTGGTGACCTCCTAGAAGGGCTGCAAGGGATGGAGGCTCAGGTCACCGACATTTCACCCCTGTCCTTGTCCCAGACCTGGGAGAAGCCCCCTGACTACTGTGTTATCACAGCTTCTACCACTTTCCACTTTAGAGACATTCACTCCTCTCCTCTCTTTCTGGGAAGATAGAGCATAATCCTCTTTAGATTTTTAAGAGCCAATGCTGGGAACTGGAGGCGGTGGTGGGGTTATCTCCAAGAAACTTCTGCTGTAGGCGGTGAAGCAAGAGAACACAAGAGCCCAGCCGCATTCCAAAATCAAAAGAGAGGGTAAAAATCCAAGGAAAACACAATATAAATGAATGCTCCAATGAATACTACTTTAAGTGGATAAGACTAGCTCAGACGAGTCTTAATTTTTTCTCTCCAGGAACCCCTTCCATATTATCATTTTATTCTGCTCCCAAAAATATTTAAACTATTTCTCTGAAAGGTAATTTATTAAGTAATTGCCTGTACAGATTTACCTTAGCGAAATATAGGGTCTGTTAGACTTTTTGAAATAATGACTTTAAGGGTCCTTTCCAGGTTACCATTACTCATACAAGGAAGTTCAGGGCAAGTTCTGTCGTGTTCTATCAGAGGTTTCCAAAAAGGCGTCTAAAGAAGCAAGAAAAATGCACAGGGCAATGAGGCAGTGGTGAGTGTGGCCCACCAGTCTCTCCATCGTCCCTGGATGAGGATCACACCCGGAGAGGTGAGCCAGGGCCGGGTTTTGCTTCATGGAAGAACTTTTCCCCTTTGTGGGTCAGTCTTCTTAGGACAAGTATGAGGAAGCGGCCTGGTCGGAAACACCTAGTTGCATGATCGCTGTTTACAGACTGGTCTTGGATCACCACACCTTCTTCCCATGAGAGAACTTAGAGCGGGGGGGGTCCCTGAGACCCAGGGGATATTATAACCTCCCACTACTACCACTGGGGCCAGCAGAAGCCAACTGTCCAATGTAGGCAGAGCCCCTCCCCCTGGGGGTCTCATCCAGCTTGTTGTCCAGGTATCCCTTGGTGAGCACACCGGTTATTTTCCTAACACAGGCTCCTTGCGTAACTATGACAATTACTTCCAGACTACCATTCAAACCTTCAGCGGTGCCTGGTGAGAGAACTCTATCACAGGTTATAGGCTGACCTCACAGTTCTGCCTGTCTTGGGTCCTTTCTGCAGCTTCGGCTGATTTCTTTCCCCTTAATCCTTCCCACAGTGTTTCAAAACCTTACATCAATTTCCCACTCCTTTATAGCCTTGCTATTCAGAGTGTGGCTCTTATACCAGCATTATTTATGTCACTGGGAAGCTTGTTAGAAATATAGTAGCTCAGACCCCACCCCAGACATGCGAAACCAGAATCTGCTTCCTAACAAGGTGCTCCGTGATGCATATGCATGGCAAGTTTGAGAAGCATGGTCTCCTGGCATTGCTTCTTGAACTATCTGCGGTAAAGGGCCAGTGTTCTAAATTGCCAGTCCACCCAGGACCAGCACTTTCGTAAAGTGATTCAACGTGAATCACTAGAAAAATGCTTTCAAAAACATGTAAACAAGCTCCATTATTTTATTGTCAGCCTCAGCAACCTTCAAATTACCTTTCCACACACAGAACAGGAGGAAAGATGAACAAAAAGAAAAGAATCACAGAAACTCTGCAGGTTTACTGAAATGTGGATTTCAACAGTTAATAAAGAAAATCTGGGGCACCTGGGTGGCTCAGTCGGTTAAGCGTCCGACTTCGGCTCAGGTCATGATCTCGCGGTTCGTGGGTTCGTTCCCCGCATCAGGCTCTGTGCTGACTGCCAGCTCAGAGCCTGGAGGCTGTTTCAGATTCTGTGTCTCCCTCTCTCTCTGACCCTCCCCTACTCACACTGTCTCTCTTCCTCTCAGAAATAAATTTTAAAAAATTTTTTAATTAAAAAAATCTGTATTGTACTTATAACTTTTTGCGGTTATAACTGAACGAAAAATTAAGAGTGAAATAGTTCTCTCAATATTAAGTACTCTATACCTGCTTTCAGTGAATAGTGTGTGTATCAATATTTAAAGTTTTTAGTAGGACAAATATAGTTGCCTCTTCCTTGTTGCCTACATTGCATTGACAGAAACTATTTGCAGAGGATAATCTATATCTTAACTATTTCTGTTTTGCCTTAATGACACAGATAGTAGAGATATTAGTCTCAAAGAAGCATATTAATAAGAGTGGAAGAAGAGATTTCAAAGCAAAAAAATAAAGCATAATAGGCTGTATTTTAGAAAGGCTTTTCTTTTTAAAGTTTATTTGCTTTGAGAGAGAGAGCTGGTGAAGGATAGAGAGAGTGAGAGAGAGAGAGAGAGGGAGAGAATCACAATCCACACTGGCAATGTGGAGCCCGAGGCAGTGCTTGAACTCACAAACTCCATGATTATGATCTGAGCTGAAATCTAGAGTTGGACACTGACTGAGGCACCCAGATACCCCTCAAAAGGTTATTTTTAACCTTTCATCAGTATTCTTCTGGAGAATTCTTAGCCATTCCTGGATAAACTTGCTTCGAGACATAGCTGGTTCTTATTTAATTATTTATTTGTTTTAAGGTCAACACTTCCGTGCATAATTTCATTAACACTTTAACAACTTTAGTTACTAACTTTAGTTAGTACTAATTCTATCGCTGTCACAGAAAGCAACCTGAAATTCACCTGGTTGCTATTCCATGGGCTCAAACACGGGAGGGCTCCCTACCTGGTCCCTGTTAAACACAGAGCAGAGGTTAAGTGGCAGGTGTGATAAAAACATCACTGCTAGGAATGTCATCTGCCTTCATTCTTTTACTGCAGGTTTCCTTCAACAATTGAAAGTGTGTAAGTTATTAAAATTGCCTGAGTTTGCCTACAGGCTCGTAGATTCTCTCTCTTTTCAGTCTAAAATAGTTATGAAGCAATAATGCTGCCATAGAAAAGTGAAAGTTGGAGTAATTAATTCTTTATTATTTCTATTTCTCTTCTTTTCTTGTTTATATTGTTTTGAAATTACAGTGGATTTATGTCCATGTAGAGGTCAGCCCCAGAATACAAGTGTTTTGTTTAAAGATTGTGTGTAGAAATTGTACAATAAATAAATGGTCGTGTTTTGTATTTTAAAATTATTTTATAGATATTATGTATTGTAAAGGGGCCAGCAGTTTGGCATGTGTATGCAGTCATCATATTCTGACTTAGGAGAAACATGTTTTATCCATCTGAGAGTTTATGAATGAAAGGTTAATCATTCATGTGTTTTCTCTAATTTGAGTTAATTGATTTTGTTAGTGTAATTATTATTAGTATAATTGTTATTCTGCCATTTCTTGATAGTGGTCAAAACATAAAGACAATTACTACTTGATTTCAAGACTTACCATATAACGGGGTGCTGGGTGGCTCAGTGGGTTAAGTGTCTGACTTTGGCTCAGGTCATGATCTCGTGGTTTGTGAGTTCAAGCCCTCTGTGCTGACAGCTCAGAGCCAGAGCCTGCTTTGGATTCTTTGTCTCCCCCTCTCTCTGCCCCTCCCATGCTCATGCACACTCTGTCTCTCTCTGTCTATCAATAATAAATAAATGTTAAAAATAATTTTAAAAAGAATTAACATAAAGCCACAGTAGTCAAGACTGTGGTTTTGGAGAAAGAGTAGACATATAGAATGATAGAACAGAAGAGAGTCCAAAAAGAGATACAGACATATATGGCCAGTTGATTTTTTGACAAAGATGGAAAGGCAATTCACTGAATTCACTGGAGAAAGGACAGTTTTTTCAACAAATGTGCGGGAGCAGTTGGATATCTACATTAAAAAAATAAACCTTGATCCATAATTCAGGTACAAAAATTAACTCCTACATGTACATGTAAAATCTAAAACTTCTAGAAGAAAACACAGGAGAAAAATTTTTGTGACCTTTAGGTTATGAATGGATACTTAAGAAAGGACAGAAAAATCACTATCCATAGAAAAATGACACAGTGAACCTTACTGAAATATAGAACTTCTACTTTTTGAAAGACTCTGCTAAAAGAATTTAAAGACAATTCAGACCAGGAGAAAATATTTTCAAATTACATATCTGATAAAAGTCTTGGTTCCAGAATGTATAAAGAACTCTCAAAAATCAATAGTAGGAAAACAGTTCCTTTTTATAAAAATATGGAGAACAGATTTGAATACTCCACTGACCAAAGATGATAATTGATGGCAAATAAGGACATGAAAATTTGGGGATCACTAACCCCACTAGTCATTAGGGAAATGCAAATTAAAACCTCAGTGAGGTACACACCTACTAAGATGACTGAAATTTAAAGACATGTAACAACCTGACAATATCAAACACAGACAAGGAGTCATTGCACTGCTCACAGGTTGCTGGTGGGAATACAAAATGGTACAGGCACTTTGGGAAAGAAACTGGCAGTTTCTTATACAGTAAGCATCCACTTACCATATGACCTAGCAATCCCACTCCTAACTAATTACCCAAGTGAACTGAAAATTTATATTTCCATAAAAACCTATATTATAGCAAGTTTATTCATAATTGCCCCAAATAAGAAAGGGTGCAAGTTTTCCCCAGCTGAAGAATGAATAAATAAATATGATACATCCATACAATACTACTCAGCGATGACAAAAGAATCAATTACTGACCTACATAACAACGTGGATGAATCTCAAAAAAGGAATGATGCCAAATAAAAGAAGTGCTGCTTATACACCAATATGCCTTTGTCAAAGTGCGTAGGACTGTTTACTAATCAAGGAGGAATTTTATTGTAATTTGCTGTATATCTTAAAGAAGAAAAAGAATAATTTAAAACAACACATTGCCAAGACATGAAGGACTAGGCTTTGTGTCGGAATCTGGTCTGCTTCTGCCACTCCAAGTTTTTAACAACTGGTTCTACATGCAATCATTTCAATAAATATATTGATCTGAGTGAATTTAGAGTTTCAAGTAATCCACCACACGTTCAACTAGTAAAAGCAAGTCAATAAAGCAAATTTTCCATCTCTTCTTGCTTAACCCTTTCTTCCCAGTCTCATTTACAGTTTCCTTCTCCTTGGACCACCCACGAGGACTGGTATCCTGTTTGTTTTGACTCTCCATTCTAGAGTGATATTCTCAACTTCTAGCACTTTTCAATCACCACTTATTTGCTTGGGAATCTCAGATCTGTGTCCAGCTCAGACTTTTTCTTAAACTCTGTTCCAAATCTTAGGACAAACTTTTTTTAAAAATGTTTTGTGGGTCAGGAATTTAGAAATGGGTCAGGGGGTGGTCAGTATCCAACCCCAAGGCATCAGCTACGTCGCTGAGACTGGAGGAGCTACTGGAGCTTCTTCTCTCCGCCGGAGGCGACAGCCAACACCTATGGTGGACTCTTGGCAGGTAGCTCAGCTGGACCAGTCAATCAATCAGAGCACCTACCCATAGTCCCTCCATAGACATGATCTGGGTTTCTTGTAACATGGCCACAAAAATAGTAATTTTTAATGTAATCAGATTCAGTAGATTTTTACCTTACAGTGTCTGTTTTCAAGACAGTGTTTGAGAAATTCTTTGCCAATTCATGCAGCAAAGTAGAAAACACAACATGGGGGCAGCAACGTGCCCCAGAAGAACAAACAATGGAGTTTTGCACTCTCATTGGGTTACGTGTGGGATTTAAGTATGATACTGCGTCCTTAAATGATTGCTCCTAGTGGAGCTGTGTGGCCAGCTGGAATACTCAGGAAGGAATCATTACCTGTAATAGAAATAAGCTTTTCCATTCCTTAGGCTACTGTATTTTCGAGTCTCTTTGCTACAGCGTGTTAACCTTGCTCTAACTCCTACATCCATCCTACAGATAAGGAAATGAGGCTTGAGAGATCATACAACTTCCTAAGTTTGTTCAGCCACAGTGCCAACCTCCAGGTAATTCCACTCCAGGTATTAGAGACTGTATTCCCCCCTCCCCCCCCAAAATTGCCTTTGCTCTGCTTTCTCTTCTCAGAATTTCAAATCTTTACATTAACTTTCACGTGAGTTTACTGCTCCTTGAAGGCAATTAATAAAAATTTTAAGTCAATATAAAGTTTATGCTCTGGAATGTGAAGTGCTAATAATAAATAAAGTATTGTACATTATTTCTTTTAAATAATGATCTCTTTCTTCTCTGAATGTTACCAACAGGTAAGCTTTTGAGAAAACCAGTTTCCATCCACTGAAAACCATGGTCTCGGTGATAGTGAGCACCCTAGGGAGAGCAAGGATGATGGACTACTGAAGAAGAATTTAAGGTAGACATCAGGAAGAACTTAAACTTTATACAGTCAGATGAAAACATTATGGATAAATATTCATATGAAATATTCTATAAAAGTTTTGAAGAACTTGATAGATGTTGTGTTAACAATCATGACACCTGGGAAGAGTATTTTGTAGTAATTTTAACACTCATTATTTACTCCAACATTCATCCCATGAGGTAGATAATTGTAACAATTTCAGATATGAGGAAACAGACAGATGAAGTAACTCTACAGGATGTAATGACTCCTGGGTACACCTCCAGGAGTTGTTCGGCTGTTAGGTAACAGCTCATCAAGTCTGCCTCTCTGACAGGTGTGGTTAGATGAGACGGAATGAATCTCCATCCACGGGACTCCACCCGAAGCAGAGTGAAATCTGATGAGTATTCATGTGCTGAGAGCTAAGTTTAAAGAGTCAGGACATAAAAAGTAAGACAAATCTACAGACGCTCCCAAATGCTTTATGATAACTTTTGAATGTATTTCCTACAGGTAGTTTTTTTTTTCTTTAGAGAGCACATAAAAAGTAAAAATAGTCAAGAAGTAAAAAAAAGACATTGCTGGTAGAAATGGCAGGTAATTACATGCATAGAGGCAGCTTTTGTGTGCCAACCCAAGAAGGATTGGACCAAGGAAGGAAGACGGGACATCTGCAGGTGTCCAGAGTTCAGGGAGTCTGCTTGACCATGGCTAAATTTCTCACCATTATCAAGTAGTGTCTAGTTCTCAAAGGCGAACTGAGCAGTGTGGACCTATCATCTGTCATCTCCAGATTGGATATACTCAGGAGTCTTAACTGATTTTGCTTTAAATTTAAAGAAATTGGTGCCGTGCAACAGCTTTGTGTTCTTAGAGGGATGAGCTTTGTTCACCAGGAAGTACATTTAAATGCCGATCAAGAAGATTCCTGGTGGTTATTAATACCTGGTGCTAATAACCAGTTATGAGAATACCTTAGATAATTATGCATAGCTTCATTTTGTCATGGAAACATTCCCAGAAACTAAACCATTGAAATCTCTGTCAGCAGATACCCAGGCCCTGATCACGTGCTTGGAGATGGGTGAGGCCTTGATCGTCCCTCTCTTTGTAGGACTGAGTAGGAGGTGGGTTGTTTGGATCCAGACTTAGATACAGGGTACAAGGAAGTATTCGATTACTATAAACAGGGTGTGGGTTGGGAATTGGTCTCAGAGTAGAAACACAAGCCCAGTTCTTAGCTTTGGGAAGTAGCCTGACATTAGATCCACAACAAAGGAAGACTGATCCTCTGGTCAAGAATGTAGGTCTCAAGTACTTTAAATCCATTAGTTTAAAGTCTGGGTGGATCCTTCAGGCTGGGGCAGGACTGAACCTATATATGGGGACCTAACTGCCCAACTAGTGAAGAAGAAGGATAAAGAGCTTAGGAACCCAAACATGGCGGGGGCGGGGGGGGAACAGGGTTTGCTCCCGCCAGTTGTGCTGGGACAATTGAACCCTAGAGATCTGAGTTCTGTTAAGATGAATTTATAAAATAAATCCTTGCAAATCGGTATTCTGAACTAGATTTTCTTTTGGGGATAGGTCCCAAATGTAACTTAATGTATCATTGAGGGCAATCTTTATTACCCCTCCCATCTAGCAATAAACCAAAAAATTGTTTAGAATAGTCATCCCCTGAACATTTTTTTAAAGTTGCATAAAACTATCAATAATTTTTGAGCGCTCACATTTATATTCCTCTATTTATAAGTAATATACCTACTTAATTGTCCTAAAATATTATATATATCAAAACACAGGAACAAAGAAACTTAAAAGGATCAAGTAAAGAATACATAGAAATTCTAATATGATGCTGTTGCATCCCAGTAGATTATCTTGGGCCCCCTTTGGAGTGAACACCTTCCGTTTTGGAGATCTCTCCTTTAGAATATTAATGGAGAATTACATGGTCTGAATGGCATGACAGAGTTTTCAAACTACTTACACCAGGTCTGGAAACATGATTTTTCTTCCTCCCATCCATTAATTTGGCAGTGCAGGCCCTACAGAGCTCTGTCTTGGGTATTCTGAATTATTCTGATTAATGGCAGATAGCTCCGGCCTCAGATGGCAACGTTGTTCTGCCCTGATCATCATATCAAAGCTAGAGCGTGCTGATTTATTTTCTGCACAAAAAGTATTAGGCTCTAGCTGCTAAGGTCAAAGGCCAAATAAAGCATCACCAGATGCTGAATCCAGGAATTCTCCTAACACCTGGGGCCCAGGTTCAGAACAGAGTGTACCTACTCTCTGACGATCTAGGGTCCTGAGATCAGAGCACAAGCACAGCTGGACACAAATATGTTGCTAAAGCCATCCTGATGGCGCCTTGTAGGATGGCAGGATCATGGCTGTTACCATCCCCAAGTCCTTAAACATGTGAGTCTGAGCCTCGGACGTCAGCGGAGTCCCTGCTGAACCCCCAAACTTACTGAGGAATTCAGACAAGCATTTTGATATCTACTTCTCCATTGACTTCCAGAATAACATTGTTTTTTGAGATATAACTCACATTTCATGAAATTCACCCATGTAAACCAATGCAATCATTTTTAATATATTCACAGACATGTGCAGCCATTTTTAAGACATTGTCATCACTCCAAAAAGAAACAAACCATTAATAGTTGATCTCCCTAAAGCCCTGCCATTATTTAACCAGCTCAAAAGATCCTCCATTGTGTGTCTCTTTTCCAAGTTTCAAATTCTCAAGTGAGAGAATCTGATTGGGTGGGATGTCTTCCCTTAAGAGAGTCCCTTCTGGCTGGTAACAGAGTTGCACAGCACAAATGCTATCAGTGTGTGTCTGTCCTCTTGTTGGGAGTTACACAAAGACAGCACATGGACATCGACCTCGTGAGCCTTTGTGGTATACTCTTAACTTTTCTGCCTGCCTCAAGACTCTCCGCTCTGCACCCCATCTTTCTTGCTACTACCAGATAATCCAAGAGAATCCTTCTGAGACAGGGAGTGTGAGGTCACATTCCTGACGTTAGGTGTGATCTCTCCTGAAGGAAGTGAGCTTCCTAGAATTGATGTCTCACGGAAATTTGAACCTGGAAGATGAACCTAAAGTAGGCAGGTGAGGGAGCCTGGCCTTTATCCAGTCTTCCATAACCAGAAGAGGATGAAGAATTAAGCCCTACAGAAAGTAATTTGAGTGACTATTTTCTCAGCTCTCCTGAGTCCATAACTAGTTCCACTCTAGACACACAGTAGAGAAGTTGATTTATTAAAAATGCATTGGGTGCCTTAAGGCATGAAGGACTAATATTTTGGGGGGAACTCTGGTTGAGAAGGGCCAGTGAACTTTGAAGAGGTTAGAGGTCTAGGCATGTGTTTCTGAGAGGTAGTTGTCCAGGGGGGTACTCCCCCTACCCCCATCCATTCTCACTAACGTATGTACATCTCTGTGCAGGCATAGGGAAGCTTCACCTACCCACCCACTAAGGGAGGACCTGGAACTGAATGGGACCCTACCTTCACATGCTGAGAGCAAACCACCTTTTATACATTGTATAATCCTACTCTGTTTGTTTTTGTAGTGTCTGAGTTTAATCAAATCTTGCTTAATGTCTTTGTCAGATCTTGGGATTACCGAACCATTGGATAAGCCCTCTGTTCAGCTTGGTCCAGAGATCTCTTTGAGACCTGAGTAATGCTGGAGCTGACTACCATGGACCCATTAAAAAGTAAAAGTGGACCTTGGGGAATAAGATCTCATGGATGTTTTATTTTAATTCTTAATAATAGAGGATCTGGATATTTTCCTGAAGATAAAGAAAGCAGAGATACCTAATTAAAACTCTCTCAGCAGCTCATTGCCACCTGTAGGGTAACATGTAAACTTCCATGCCTCACTCACCAGCCAGTCACAGTCTGGACCTAGCTCCCCTTTTCTTCCCTCTGAAGCATTCCATATCCTGAACACACGTACCTTAAACCTGTGCCTTTCTCACTCTGCTCTCTTTGCTAATGCTATCTGCCTCTCTCCTACTCCTTCTTCAAGACCCTATTCAATGTCACCCATGTAACAATGAATAGCTACTATGAAGCCTTTCATCCATCCCCTCTCCTCCCTACAAAACTAGAACTTTCTCTATTCCAAGCCCCCATGGCCCTTTATACACAATTCTGTTGCATGACTCTCCACATTATTAACATCACTGTCTCCTGTCAAAAACGTATATTCCCCATGGGTAAGGATCTCTCCACATAAAGCAAAATATGTCTTCATCACAGATGTCAAAAAATGTTATTCAGTGAATGCACGTAAAGAAATTGCACTGAGAATTTTTTCTGTTAGGTGGAAGTCCACCAGGTATTCCTAGCAATCAAATAGGAGAGGCAGTGCTTGTTTCTAATTTGAGAAAGACCAAGAATTTTCCCAGAAACCTTCCCAAGAAACTGCCATCACATTACAACAACTATTCTGGTAAATTCAGAAGAAATGACTTCTGCCTGAGTTACTCTAGTAACTGAGAGTAAAGGATGGCTACTTGAGTGGAACCATTGAGATTAGTCTTTTTATTATTGAATTTCACTGAAACAAAATGGCAGCATTATTCTGTGCTGCACAAGATCTTCTAAGGAAGGCTAAGGCTCAGTACTATAGGGGTGATGATCCAGTGGGGTTTTTTTATTTCTCTTTTAAAATTTTTATCAGGGCGCCTGGGTGGCTCAGTTGGTTGAACATCTGACTTCAACTCAGGTCATGATCTCACAGTTTGTGGGTTCGAGTCCTGCATCAGGCTCTTTGCTGACCTCTTGGAGCCTGGAGCTTGCTTCGGATTCTGTGTTTCCCTCTCTCTCTGACCCTCCCCCACTCGTGCTCGATATATCTCTCTCAAAAATAAAAATCAAACATTTATTTATTTGTTTATTTATTTATTTATTTTGAGAGCAAGGCAGAAAGAGGAGAGAGAGAATCTTTAGTAGGCTCCACGCCCAGCAGGGACATTCTCATTACTGTGAGATCATGACATTAGCAGAAATCAAGAGTTGGACACTTAACTGACTGAGCCACCTAAGTGCCCAAAGTTTTCTTTCTTTGTCAAAGAAGAGAAAAATGAATATTGAAATCATCTGAGAAAAAAAGTGAAGAAACTGCAAGCTATTTGCCTGGTTATTGACAATGTCTTTCTCAGCATAAAATCTCATCGAGATCCTACATGCAGTTTAGTGCAAGAAATGGTTATTCATCTTGCCCAGGGCACCATTTGGAACTCATTTGAGTTCTATAGGCACGTGTTCACAATACCTACATTTGGAGTATCTGATTTCATTCTCCTGAGCAATGAGGAGACCTCACAGACTGCAATATAAATATAAGAGATTTTGGACAAGAGTCAAGATTTGATCCCGAGAGAAGGGCCAATAAGAATAAAGAAACAATGATTTTTGTCCTCAAAAAAAAAAAAAAGGAATAAAGAAACAAAACAAAACACAACACAAAAAGTAAACAAAGTTAAAAGAAAGGGAAAAAAAGAGAGAAATCTATTAATTCAGGAAGAAAATGCATGACATCATTTTGTTATTAAGATTCCTTTTGTTTTTACTCTCAAAAGAGTCAGCCAACATAGGTTTCCTTTCACATTTATTTCCCAAGAGGGCATTTTTGATGTCCAGGAGAAGTGCCAAGCAGAATCATTTAGAAAATCTATTTATTCCCAGTAAAAATACTACATAAGAAATCACTTCTGTTCTTGCTCCAACTTCTTTCCTCTTATTTCCTATAGAGATTGGCATGAAAACCCCCAAACCAAAGGCTTAAGTGCTGGGCCCTGGGACAGCAAGGAATAGAGTCTGGGCTGTCACATCCCACTCTTCCTCCTGGCCAGAGGTAAGGAGCCCTGAGAGGTGGTGTGGGAGGGGCATGTGCTCTAGCGAAGCAAGGAGAGTTTTACATGCCCGGGGCCCTGCTCCCACGAGGAAAGACACAGTGCACAGTTGACCTAACCCTTCTTGAGCTTGCAGGTGGTTAGAGGATGTTTTCCTTTACTTTATGCTTGAACTTAGAGAAACAAGCCTCTTAATCCCACACTGCATCTCCCCATCACTCATATGTTTACTGGGTAGTTCCTCTTTTTTAATTTTTTATATTTTACTTAAGTTTATTTATTTATTTTGAGAGAGACAGAGACAGTGTGAGTGGGAGAGGGGCAGAGAGAGGGAGACAGAGAATCCCAAGAAAGCTCTGCACTGACAGTGCAAAGCCCAATGCAGGGCTTAAACTCAAGAACCGTGAGATCACGGGGTGTCTGGGTGGCTTAGTCCGTTGAGCGTCCGACTTTGACTCAGGTCATGATCTCGCGGTTCGTGGGTTCGAGCCCCGCATCGGGCTCTGTGCTGACAGCTAGCTCAGAGCCTGGAGCCTATTTTAGAGTCTGTGTCTCCCTCTCTCTCTGACCCCTCCCCTGCTCACGCTGTATCTCTCTCTCTCCTAGAAATAAATAAAAATATAAAAAAAAGAAAGGAAAAAAAAAGAAAAGAACGGTGAGATCATGACCTGAGTGGAAAACAAAAGTCACACTTAACCAATTGAGCCATCAGGTGCCTCATTGCCCCGCCCCCCATTTTTAAATTGATTTCCTACACTTTAAACTCATATGTCTAAGTGTCCCTGGGATATACTCATCCTCTTCCTCCCTGAACGTGTTCCTTCTCCCACTGACTTCCCTGCTGCATCCTGGTTCCGGCACTGTTGTACCACCAACCGCAAAGGCAACAAATCGAGAAACTATCTCATTTCCACATTCTCCTTCAACCCTACCCCTGACCTCGGTGCCAGGCCACCAGTTACTAAATTCTGGTGCATTTCTCCCCAAACTATTGCCTATTTCCTCCCACCACCCTCTTTTCTTTCAATGCTATCACCATTTCTTCCTGTAGAGCAATCTCTGGCGGGTAGCAGATGCTTCAGGAATGTTTGGTTTTGACTAAATGAAAATGGAGCTTCCCATTAATTTACCATAGAGTGATTGACTTTATCAGATTCTTTAGATCGGCTGAAAAAGCAAAATAGAACAGGATCTCATGAGGTATCTGAGAGGAAGGATTGTTAGAAGGGGATATAACCCAAATTTCCTTTGCTCTCATCAGTCTGGAATATAAAGAGCAATCAGTAAATATTTCCCAACGCTCACCCCTTGCCTTGTTTTCACCATCCTTGAACTAGGTTCTACCCACAGAGTAATCTACAAGGGTATTGATAATCTGTGGTTTATAGCTGTGCTTCTCAAAAACCCCAATCATCGGCGGTCTTGTTAAATTGCAGATTCTGGTTCAGGAGGTCTGGGGCGGAGCCTAAATTTCAACATTTCTAACAAGTTCCCAGGTTCCAAGTCTGCTGGTTTGTGGGCCACACTTTGGGTAGCAAGGGCTTAGATAATCCCTTTCAGAATAATATCTCACTGCCACAAACTCTGGCACTGTCAACATCAAAACACTAAAACTAGTTTAAGGATCTACAGCCTCCAGATTATGCAGTGAAGCTTCATGGCACTAAGGACATCTGTCCAAATGGGAAAGACTCTTGGAACTTAAGAAACTCTCAGACAAGACCTCCGCAGGCTGCAGAAGGCATGCTTTGTGGCCGATGGTGAGTATTTCAGGACAGGACATTTACACAGGTATGCGTGTGGCAGGGTCCCCTCCCTAAGAAAAAAAAAAAAGAACATCTCAAGGCGACCTTGCTATTGGCATATGTGACATCTCTCAGGACCTTGTAACATGAGACCCCTTAATCAGACTGCACGTTTGTGTGTTACCATATATGGGAGACAGAGAAGTAAAAAATACATAAAAAACCATGCCACGTGGTGTTCAGGACTCAGTTCCTTGGGTATGAACCCAAGTGGAATGCAGGCAGGAATAAAGTTGCTTCCTGGAAAGAAAAGCCTCAGTGCCATGACTCTCTGTGCAAGAATCCTGCTCCATGGGCATGCTTCAGAGGCCCAGCAAACATCTAGAGGCAGATAAGGACAGCACAGCAAGAAGCCGTTGCCACACCTGGCTTGAAGTGATGGGGACTTAAGCCTGGGGCCATCAAGGGGGCTACACCACATGCTCTGAAGCCACCGGAGAGGAAACCCCCAGCTGTAGCCAGAGCCAAGTGCTAAAGCAAGGAGGAAGGAGGCAGGGGTGGGTGTGAGGGGAGGGGGATACCCCAACCCATTCTGTGGTGAGTACGCTTCGCCAACTGCAGCTGGAAGAGAGAAGGTAAGAGAGCCCTGTGATCCAGTCCAGTGGGGGCCAGGGCAGAAAAGAGCAAATGGATATGGATTGGTTAGTGGAAAATAAACAGCTCATCAGCCCTTGCAATAGGAGATTCAGAGCAGACTGAGAATTCTCATCCTTTCTATAGAAATGTGTGGCTACTTTAAAACATGTCATCCCTGAGGACAGAGTCGGGAAAGGCCACCCTTGAAATGGTTTGCGGTACAACTTGACCAACGAGGCGAGGCCGGGCCCATCAGTAAGCAAGCAACAGGTGTGGGAGCCATCTCAGGCAATCCTTGCCCGTTTTGGCTCCAGCCACTATACAGAGAATCTGACCCCAAACTCTCCCACTGTATCCAACAAGCTAATTCTTTAAAGGACTCTATGTTAGTGTATACGAGCTCAATTCTAAATAACTTGCTGCGTTTTTCAAGTAAATTCCTGCTTTCTTTTCCAAGGGGTCCTGTCATGTCTAGGAAAATATAAATAGGAGAGAATGGTTTCCACACACTCAGACCCCCTCCAAATGCACTGAAAGCTCAGTGAAGGTCAAAGAGGAGTTCTATTTTTAATTTTTTTGAGGAACCTCCACACTGTTTTCCAGAGTGTCTGCACCAGTTTGCATTCCCACCAGCAGTGTAAGACGGTGCCGGTTTGTTCACATCCTCGCCAGTATCTGTAATCTCCCGATTTGTTCATTTTAGACACTCTGACCGATGTGAGGCACTGCCAGGAATTAACCCAAGGGATACAGAAGTGCTGATGCATAGGGGCACATGGACCCCAATGTTTATAGTAGCACTTTCAGCAATAGCCAAATCATGGAAAGAGCCTAAATGTCCATCAACTAACGAATGGATAATGAAGCTCTGGTTTATATGTACAATAGAATATTACATGGCAGTGAGAAAGAATGAAATCTGGCCATTTTTAGCAATGTGAATGGAACTGGAGGGAATTATGCTAAGTGAAATAAGTCAGAGAAAGACAGATACCATATGTTTTTTCTTACATGTGGATCTTGAGAAGCTTAACAGAAGACCATGGGGGAGGGGAAGGGGAAAAAAAAGTTACAGAGAGGGAGGGAGGCAAACTATAAGAGACTCTTAAATACTGAGAACAAACTGAGGGTTGATGGGGGTGGGAGAGAGGGGAAAGTGGGTGATAGGCATTGAGGAGGGCACATGTCAGGATGATCACTGGCTGTTGTATGGAAACTAATTTGACAATAGATTATATTTAAAAAAAACAAGAAAACTCAGTGAAGGAAGCTGGGGCAAACCGATTATGGGAAAGCACATAGCACATTTCAATGGAAATTTTACCTTGGAGTTCAACTCAACAGAGTCATAGAAAGCAAATTGCTGAGGCTTAGCACATTACATTCAGCTTAGGAGGGTAAAGGATTTCTCTGACCTCATTGTCTCAGAAAAGCTCAATAGGTCACATTTCCGGCTTGGGCCACCAATGCTCCTTTGGCTTTCCCTTCCTATGCACAAAATTTCAGAAGTTGCTATGTGGCTGAATTTCCTTTGGTAGCAGAAAAAACAGTAGTTGCCGTTGAATGCAAGGAACTGATCTGACCTAGAGTCAATGATTTCTTCCTGCAAGTGACAAAAGCCTGTTTCCTCCAGCTGATAATAGCATTCTGGAAATGTGTTGGACATGCATTTCCAAAGCAAATAATCCATGGCAAAGACGCAGCCTTGCGTCGAAAATGCGAGATACATCTTCACCAAAAATGAAGAATCATATTTTAAGACAGTTTTTCTGTTGTGGCCAAACATACATAACATAAAATGTCCAATTTGGACTATTTTTAGGGTGCTATTTTATACTTTACCTCAGTGGTATTAAAGAAATTTTAGGGGCACCTGGGTGACTCAGTTAGTGAAGCATCCAATTTTTTATTTCAGCTCAGGTCATGATCTCACACGTTAGTGAGTTCGAATCACACATTAGGCTCTGCACTGATAGCACGAAGCCTGCTTGGGGACCTCTGTCCCCCTCTCTCTACCCCTTTCCCTGCTTGCTCTCTCTCAAAATAAATAAATACACATCTTAAGAAAAAATTTATTGAGGTATAGTTGACACACATTACATAGGATTTGACAACTCTATTTGTTATGCTGTGCTCACCACAATGTAGCCACCATCTGTCATCATTTTAACCATTTTTAAGTGTACTCAGTCAGTGGCTGTATGTACATTAAGAATCACATTTTAAAAATAAATTGCTGGGCGCCTGGGTGGCTTAGTCGGTTAAGCGTCCGACTTTCGCTTGGGTCGTGATCTCGCGGTTCGTGGGTTCGAGCCCCGCGTCGGGCTCTGTGCTGACTGCCAGCTCAGAGCCTGGAGCCTGCTTCAGAGTCTGTGTCTCCCTCTCTCTCTGACCCTCCCCTGCTCACGCTGTCTCTCTCTCTCTCCTAAAAATAAATAAAACATTAAAAAAATTTAAAAATAAATTGCTAAAAATGGGTCCCTGTTTTCTCTGAAGAAATATACTCAAAAGGGGTAATAAAGAAAGAGCTACAGTTTTCATTCTAGAGAAGAATAGGAAAATGTGGTACTTCCACAGGAGTAATGTTATAAGCCTAAGGAAGAAAAAAAATCCTAAATCCCTCTTTTCCAGGAAAAGAAGATGAGTAAGGGTGTTAAGGAGCTCTCCATTATCTTTCAGAGGCTTCAGGAAAGTTCCCTCAACCTTTGCTGGATATACTATCTGCCTGGACAGCAGGCACATAACATTGCATTTGCAAGATTCAGTGATAGCAATTGCATCTTCCTATACATGGCAAGAAGATATTCCCCTGATCCCACACAAAGGAGTATGGTTTAGGGGGAAACTATACTGTGTGTTGGTAAAAACTAGGCTTTGAAATTTACCCAAGGGAGACAGGAGTGCTGATGCATAGGAGCACATGGACCCCAATGTTCATAGCAGCACTCTCAGCAATAGCCAAAACTTGGAAGGAGCCTAAATGTCCATCAACGGATGAATGGATCAAGAAGATGTGGTTTATATATGCAATGGAATACTACATGGCGATGAGAAAGAATGAAATCTGGCCATTTGAGCAACGTGGATGGAACACGAGGGTATTATGCTAAGTGAAATAAGTCAGGCAGAGAAAGACGGATACCATATGTTTTCACTCATGTGTGAAACAGGAGAAACTTAACAGAGGACCATGGGGTGAGGAGAAGGGGAAAAAATAGTTAAGGAGAGGGAGGGAGGCAAACCATAAGAGACTCTTAAATAATGAGAACACACCAAAGGTTGATGGGGGATGGGGGGGAAGGAAAAATGGATTATGGGCATTGAGGAGGGCACTTGGGATGAGCACTGGGTGTTATATGGAAACCAACTTGACAATAAACTAGAATTTTAAAAACCTAGGCTTTGGAGTCTGAAAGATCTGGTTTGAGCACCAGCTCTGCTGTTTCTGGTTTGTTGCAAGTTACTCAAGCAAGTTGCATCAGTTTTCCTCCCGATAAAATGTGCATTAGCATTACTATCTACTTCATAGGATGAGAGATATGGGTTATATTAAATAAGAGGGTTCACCAGGATGATAGTTTCTGCTGTAGTAACAAATAAACCCTGACATTGCAGTTGCTTCTCCTGAGAAAAGTTTACTTCTAGTTCATGTCACAGTCTGAGCTGAGGCAAGTGACTTTCCTCCAAGGGTGCTCAAGGACTTGGGCTGTTTCCAAATATCAGCTCTGACATCTTGGAGGTCTTAGCTTCCTGATGAAGGGAGGATTCATACCGGCTCTTTACTGGCTTGGCCTTAGAGGGACTATGTCCTTCCTGGTTAAGGCCCATTGGAAGTAAGCCTATATATACTGGATACTAGAGTCATAGCAAAACACCAGATGGCATACTGTAAAGAACCACTGTTTAATGGAGTGTTTACAAAGCTGTGAGCAGGGTTAAGAGAAACCCCAAGGGATGCTGAGGCACCTCAGGGCTACCAACAGCTCAATCTAGAAAATCCTGGATTCTCAGTTTCTGAAACTCAGGGAGGGGATGTGAAACAGCAGGTGGGTAGAAATAACTGGCCTAAACTCTCTTTTTCCCTGTCCCTCTAACTCTTGCTGCTTCTGCCTGAAACAACTAGAAACCAGAAGTCAGTGGAGCCTGGGTGACCATCCATTCAAGGGGAGCTTCTGGGGCCCCAGGACAAGTGTGGAAAAGTGGGTCTGGGGCAGCAAATGGAGAATGGCTGGCAGGACATGCAGAAGGCTTAGCAGTGTGCTGAGCATGTGGTTTGCACTAAAAAGAGAGAAGGGAAGAAGTCAAGAATACATGAAGAAAAATATTAAAAAGTTGCTGCTGTTTATTGAGCTTTTCACAGTTAACTTTACCTCTGACAAAGAGAAATTCACATTAGCTAAGGAGAATTTTTCTCTCAACAACACAGATGTTTCAACAAGGGCTCAGTGTCCAAGCTGGGCTGCCCTTCCTCCCTCCTAAAAGATGAGTTTGACAGGAAGAATAGTGTTTTGTCTGCAAAGTGAAAAACATTGATAGCTCTGCCCCAAAGTACTTTATCTGTTCCGCCAGCAGTTACAACCTGAGTTAGGACTAATGGCCCAGTTACACTGATAAGTTGCTGTTACTGTGTTCATTCTTTAATTTGCCAACAAAGTCTTCTGTTCCCTTATCTTGTACTGGGGTCAACCCAACAAGAGCAAGTGAAGTTGAAATTCTGACACTTCAAAGCACAGGACATTGGGAACAAGCTCGCTAGCTGTTTGTGTTGGACTTTACTTGGCTGGACTTGGGGCCAGTCAGAAGCTTTGGGGCACGGTTTCTTATGTCTCCTCATACGTAGCTTCTCATTCTGCATGTAAGCTAAGTGATCTTTTCCACGGATCAAATTGATTTCTGGTTTCCTTCCCGCAATGGTGGATTTTGATGTCAGAAGCTCATAGAAAGTTTGAAATTGAAGGAAGTTTAGAAGTCATTTTGCCCAACCTCCTCACATGCCATTGACACCTTGAAGAGATTGGGGTTCCACTTTTGCTGGTCTGCTTTCAGTGACAGGAAGCTCTCTGAACTAATACCTGCTCCATCTTTGCATGTGCTTGGAGCCAGGGATGGAGCTTTGCTGCCATTATCTCCTTCATTGTTCTTGGTTCTCTGATGTTGCTGCTACTATTTGCCCCACTTCACAAATTAGGAAACTTCTCACAAAGCGAGAAAAGTGACTTGTCCAAGAACACACCACTAGGCTCCACTGAGGCCCAGGTCTGATTCCCCCAAACCCTAAGTCTTTCTCCAGTACTTTCCAGGACCATCTATTCCCACCAGGACTCTGAAATATTCTTATTTGTAGTCTTCATAATTTTAGCTAATTATTCTAAATTTTGCGTGATATCAAAAAATAAGAATGAAAAATCTACTAATGGTAATATACATTTTATACCATTTTACCATTTACAAAGCATGTCAGTGAACTTCTCAAAGGTCCTGTGAGATAGTAGAATCTTTATTTTACCTGTTAGAAAACTGAGTTTCAGAGAGTTGACACATGTTCACAGGTGCAGCCTAGTGGTGGAGCCAGAAACAGAATCCAGCTCCTTTAATTCCTGGTCCTGGGCTCCTTCCATCACACCATGCTATTGCCTCTGTAAAACATGAAAACTCAGTCAGTGCATTGGCTCGTAATGCAAACTCCTTCTCAAAGTGTCTTTGTCTGACCATAAGGAGAAATCACTCTGGGCCTGGTTTCCATACTACTTCCTGTCTTGCTCCAGCACACCATGGCCTCCTGAAATGTACTGAGGAGGTTCAGATTCCCTAATAAACCTGTCCCATGCCTATTCCTTAGATCTGAATCCCAATGAGAACTTCTATCTCCATCAACTTTACCACTGGACCTTGGTCCAAACTAGTACTGGCCCTCCTTGGTTAACATTGTTCCTGAGACTGGATCTTAGGGACAGGAGCAGATCAGACAGAAGGCAATCTTAGAGCCTTTACCATCATACAGTAGTACAATTATGCTTCTCTTTGGTCCACAGGATGCCAAACAGCTGCTTCCAAATATCCAGGTGTTTGGCATCTTGTAGAACAATACTTTGATTCGTTGGCCAAATATCCCATTATCTTCTAATCAATCAACACATGCTATAATGTTTTGGCATCCCGAAGACATTATGCTTAGAAGTGATTAGATTTTAATATTTCAGCCTCCGAAAAGTATCCCACAACAAAAGCTCCACACTATTTTCCAGCGTGCAAATCTTCTTTCCATTGGTGCTTGCCAATCGGACAAAGAGAAAAAGGTCCCCCACTTTTTACAAACTCTTTAATCAGCTAAACACATCTGCATCAAAGACCAACATGTTCTTTTGTTGAGTTACCAGAGGAAAAAGAAAGTCTTGGTTTTCTCTGATGTGATGAAGCTCAAACCAATGTAAACAAGACACATTTTAACCTCCTTTACCCTGTCTTTGGGTTTATTTTATCCTTTAATTGAGGCGTAATTGACGTATAACATTGTATTAGTTTCAGATGTACAATGTCATGATCTAATATTCGTATATATTACAAAACGATCACTATGATAAGTCAAGTTAACATCCATCACCATACATAGTTAAAATATTTTCTTATAATGAGAAATTTTAAGATTTATTCTCTTAGCAACTCTCAAATGTCTTTGGTTTTATAGACTAGTCAATAAAAATTATTTCAGTTTTTCTTAAGTGTTTTTCTCTTACCCAGCTACTTGGAAACACATTTTCCAGATAATTAATAATGAGTGTTTGAAGCGGTCTTCAGTGAACAAGATCTTCAAGCTCTCTCTCCAAGAGAGGTGATAGTTTTTTCTTCCTTGGGAGATTCTCGATACAACCTAAGCTTCCTTACTTCCTGCTGAAGCCGTCAATCTACTGCTACTCAAATTCCTAATAGTATCCACTTGGTGCATTCAATTCTCTCAAGAAGCCATTTTAAAAGCAAATTTATTTATTTTTTAGTAATCTCTGCAGCCAACATAGGGCTTGAACTCGCAATCCTGAGACCAAGAGTCATATGCTCTTCTGAGTGAGCCAGCCAGACATGCCTCCTAAGAAGCCTTTTTTGATATATGCCATTAAGAGTTCCAGTTTGTACATAAGAAACAGCAGTATACAGAGGATTACCATTTTGGTCAACATCACATGGCTATTTGGGCACCAGAGCTGGAGCTCAAGAGCCTATGGGCTTAACCCCTCTTACTTCACTGGCTTTCAAAGTGACCATCTTCAAACAGGATGGAATCTGTTAGCCCAGAGCATGAGGTCCATCCCAAGATGCCCCTTCCTTGTCTTCACATGCTCTGTGCTACCATTCCCACCATGAACCCTGAGGTTCAACCTCACAGACTGCAAGTGTTCCTGCCAAACATTCCCTACATATGCACCCCTACTCTCCTCACACACATTGTGCTCACCCAAACTCAGACTCCATGTGCTCAATATCTTTCCATGGGACAATTTCCACTCATCGAGCAAGGACACTCAAAAGTTTATTCCTCCCTGAAGCTCACCTAGCTCCCTGTTGGTTTCCCCTTCTTCCTTGACCATGGTTACAAATTCTTTCCTGGATTATAGAGCCTAACACATTTATTGTCCTTAGAATGCTGAGCACATGTTTTGAAATAATTTGTTTGCTTGTCTGGCTCTCTCACCAGCCTGAGAGCTTCTTGAGGACAGGACTGATTGCAACTCTGTGTCCCAGGGGCTCTCAGTCAGTGTTTATTAAATAAATGATGAACTAAAAGTATACAAGTTATGAGGATGTGTGAGTGATTACTAACATTTAACACTTCCATGGAATGCAAAATTTTCTGAATTTGTGCCTCTACAGGTTTCTTAGAATGAGGCTCAATTTTTGTCTTTACAAATAAATTAAGCTATAATCACACACACACACACACACACACACACACACACACACACACACAGCTCTTTCTCTCTGCAATCCCAAAATCCCAGGGAAGGACCTGATTGACTCAATTCTGATACTAGAGTGATCACCACCAATAATCACATTATTTTAACGTGATTATTCCCACATCATTGGGAGGAAGCTGAAGTTCTATTAAATGAGACTGGGGATGGGGTGCTGGGCTGAGAAAACAACTGGTGTCCATGATAGTCTAGGNAAACAAACAACCAAAACCACACACACACACACACACACACACACACACACACACACACAGCTCTTTCTCTCTGCAATCCCAAAATCCCAGGGAAGGACCTGATTGACTCAATTCTGATACTAGAGTGATCACCACCAATAATCACATTATTTTAACGTGATTATTCCCACATCATTGGGAGGAAGCTGAAGTTCTATTAAATGAGACTGGGGATGGGGTGCTGGGCTGAGAAAACAACTGGTGTCCATGATAGTCTAGGGTTGAAAAACAGTCCCTGACTGGGGTTGACAAACCCTTGTTTATACAGTTATCCCTCTCAGTGTTTCAGAGATTTTCATAAAGGCCTCTTAAAAGACCAAAAGATCACCCAAACTCAAGGAAATGCCTTTCTAATAGATGCAATACAGACCCTGAGGGCTGAGATATTTAGGGGCACAAAACCTTCTCCAGAGTTTTAAAATTACCCCATATAGGGAGCTGTGAATGTCCTTTGTCAGAAAGCCAGAGAGTTCTGCTTATTGACACCACTATTTGTGTCACTGGCAGAAGTTTTGGGGGCTGTTAGGCTTTAAAAGTAAAAATCTGTCAGCACCAACAGACGCAAAGCCAATGGAATCTAGAAATGCTGTCTGTGTTGGGCTCAGGTCATCACCCTGTGGCACCAAGCGCTGTATTTGAGAGCAGCCACTTAGTCTCTCCAAGCTCTCTTTCCTCAGCTGTAAACGTGTAATAAACAACAACGCCGAGTTGCTGGGAGACAGGAAACTAAAGTATAGAAAGTGCACTTGTAAGAATGTTATTTGCTTGTGCCATTTTAGGAAGAAAATGGAAAATAATTGACGTGTTCATTTAAAAGGGAATGGTAAACTAGTCTTGTGTAACTACAAATATTTTGGCATTACTTTTTTTGCAGTAATGAAAATGGAAGCTATACAAAATGGGAAAATGGCTGCGGCACATTGAATGAAGAATATCAATGTTATATTTTTCCGTTATAATTTTATAAACAATATGTATGCATATGAAAACAAACGAGAAAGGGGGTCAAACAAACACAGTTTGGTTTTCTGGGAGGAGGCAGAGTTGGGTGAATTTTTTCCTCCTAGCTTAATTTCTGCCAGTGTTGTCTGGGTTTGAAATTATATTTTAAAAAATCCTTTCTTATGAACAAATCAGGAGACCCTAGATGCTGCAAGGATGTAGAGAAATGGGCACCCTCCTACACTGTTGGTGGGAATGTAAACTGGTGCAGCCCCTCTGGAAAACGGTGTGGAGGTTCCTCAAAAAATTAACAATAGAACTCCCCTATGGCCCAGTAATAGCACTGCTAGGAATTTACCCAAGGGATACAGGAGTGCTGATGCATAGGGGCACATGCACCCCAATGTTTATAGCAGCACTCTCAACAATAGCCAAAACATGGAAAGAGCCAAAGTGTCCATCAACGGACGAATGGATCAAGAAAATGTGGTTTATCTATACAATGGAATACTACATGGCAATGAGAAACAATGAAATCTGGCCATGTGTAGCAACATGGATGGACCTCGAGGGTGTTATGCTGAGTGAAATAAGTCAGGCAGAGAAGGACAGCTACCATATGTTTGCACGTATAGGTGGATTAGGAGGAACTTAACGGAGGACCATGGGGGAGAAGAAGGGGAAAATAGTTGGGGAGAGGGAGGGAGGCAAACCATGAGAGACTCTTGAATGCTGAGAACAAACTGAGGGCTGATGGAGATGGAGGAGGGCACTTGTTGGGATGAGCACTGGGTGTTATATGGAAACCAACTTGAGAATAAACTATTTAAGAAAAAAAATCCTTTCTTAAAATGAAAGAAAGCAATTAAGTTAAAAAAAATTTTAAGTAGTTATTTTTGAGAGAGAGAGTGCGAGCAAGGGAGGGGCAGAGGAGGCAGGGGGGACATAAGATCCGAAGTGGGCTCTGTGTTCAAAGCACAAAGCTGGATGCAGAGCTTGAACCCACGAACCCTGGGATCATGACCTGAATTGAAGTCAGACACTCAACCACCTGAGCCACCCAGGTGCCTGGAAAGCATTTGTTTTGTCCCTCATTTCTCATAGGTGTCCTTCTCTGTGAAGGAAGCCATGGGATTCTTGGCCCTTTGCCTGAGTCCTATGGAATTCTGTTAAGTCTTCACGGAGTCCTGAGCCCAGTGAAGAGACTTAAAGGTGGAATTGCCCAAACGCTGGGATGGATTAAGTCATCCTGCATTGTGGGGCACCTGAGTGACCCAGTGAGTTAAGCGCCTGACTCTTGATTTCAGCTCAGGTCATGATCTCGCAGTTTGTGAGTTCAAGCCCCCCATTGGGCTCTATGGTGACAGCTCAGAGCCTGGAGCCTGCTTCAGATCCTCTGTCCTCCTCTCTCTCTGCCCCTTCCCTGCTTGTGCTCTCTCTCTCCCTCAAAAATAAACAAACAAACAAACAAACATTTAAAAAAGACATACTGCCTCTTAAACAGAGATGGAAACGTAGAGGCTGGGCACACGCAGGCGAGTTGACACAATTCCCAATTTTTTTCCCTGCCCGCCTTCTTTTTGCCCTTCTTCTGGCATCTGCGCCCAGTCTTCCTCTGGGAGACTTGCTCCTCCCCATCTCAGTCAATGTGTCCCGGGTGGAGATGGGCTATCGAGGTTTATAAGTCAATTGGCACATTCATCAAGAATCATAAAGTACTCAAGATTTTACCTTACACACACATACACAAAACTATAAGTCACAGCAAAAGCAGTAGCTAAAGTGTCTGCATATTTGTTCTGCGCTCCTAAGCTCCAGTTCCACAGGGTATCAAAGGACAGAAGACATCTGCACACATAGTGGGGTGTGTTACAGCCCAGAAACTCAGAGCGCAGTGCCCAGTATGTTTTGAGTAAGCAGAGAACACTGTTGCCAGCAACAGGTCGGTCTTCCCTCTGCACTCCCCACATGAGAACTATAGTCAAACTATAGGTCTTTGACTTACTCAATTGTCCACATGACTAGCTCCAGAGCTGCTCCAGAGAAGAAGGGCAGACCTTGAAGTCTGGCACACCCAGCAGGCACATGACAGAAGCTCAGGGCCATGCGTGCTCCAACAGTATCATATTTGCTTGGCCACATACAGAGATGTGCATGTGAGCCAACCAGAACTAGTGAGATGAAATAAAACCATCAAAGCTTTTGCTTCAGATGACAGAACACTTACTTCTTATCTTACCTCTGCCTCAGATGAGAATTTAGAAGACACACCTTGTGACCAATAGAGAAAAGTCTCTGTGAGAATCACATCTCCTCAAAGAAAGTGAAATGGAGAAATGGAGAGATCAGGAAACTTGATTCTGATGTCATTATTTGAACCAGTATATAAAACAAGGCTTAAAACCAAGCCATGTACCTACAGAATTTCTATTTTTGGAAGATAGTTTAGGTATAGTTTTCTGTCCCTTGCCAATAGAGTCCTAGTGGACACAGATATCAATGCAAACCTGTATTATAGTTCTCTACAAAACAGAACCCATAGTATAGCTAGATGGTAGTTGGATAGCTAGATGGTAGCTGGATAGCTAGATGGAGAAAGAGAGAGAGAGATTTATTGTAAGGAACTGACTCATGTGATTATAGAGGCTGACAAGCCCCAAGATTAGTACTTGACAAGAGATATAGCATGGCTGATAATATGACTCTAGTCCACATCTGAAGGCCTGAGACCAGGAAAGCCAATGGTGGATTTCAAGTCTGAAAGTCGAAAAACACCCATGTCCTAGTTCAAGACTGCCAGGCAGGAGGAATTCTCTCTCCTACTCACAGGAGTGTCAGCCTTTCTGTCTTCTTCAGGCCTTCAACTGATTGGACAAGACCCACCCACATCAGGGAGAACCATCTGCTTTACACAGTCTACCAATTCCGATATTAATCTTCTCCAGAAACACCTGCACAGACACACCCAGAATAATGTTTGGCCAAATGTCCAAGCACCTCGAGGCCTCGTCAAGTTGACATGTAAAATTAACCATCTAATTTTGAAAGTTTTATTCTTCCAGACTCCTGGGAAAAAAGGGGCTCTTTTGATGAATCATTTGTTGATTCATGTCATCCAAGGTTTTGTTAGGGGTTTTAAGAACTTAGAACTGCATTTTCATAGTTGTATTGTTCCTTAGGCTAAATTGAATCTACTGGGTAAAGTCTTTGCCTCTATTACAAGTGTTATTCCCTCATACACACCTCTTCTCTTCCTGAAACAAAAGCAGTGGGCAGAAAGCATGGGGGAGGGTAGATAATTTTTCAGGATAAAAACCTATTTGGCTTTCTCATGCTATTTTAAGTTCATGACCCTGTCCAGTTGATATTCATTTTACATGCCTGGCTTTCATCACAATGATTACCCATTTAATTACATTTTAGCTGAAACAGCCAGATAGCATTTCAGTGAGATTGAGAAAAACCTGAGCCTCACATCCAGGCTTTTTTGAAGCCTTCTATTTCTCTGTGTTATCTTTATAAGCAGCCTTTAATACAGAGGCTACAATGTAGATAATTAGCCTTCTAATGTCAAGGTACATTAAAATATGGCTTGATTTCATTTCTGTTCCACATTATGTCTTCATACATGGCTCATCCAAGTATTTCCCCTCCCCTGTAGGCACTTCTTCTCATGAAGGGCAACAGTCCATCTGGCAGAGGACCAGTCAGCCAAGAAGGAAAGTATGTGAACGAAACCCCATTCAGGAAGGAAGGGGATTTCTTTTCATCTTTTCCCAGTGCTCTCCATCTTGACTGTAGAGTAGAAACTCCTGGCCTCTCCAGATGCTGAGGAATTTCCCCCAGCCCCTCAGCTCTCTTGGAGAATTGAGAGGAGGTTTGCCTCTCACTGTCTCCTCATCAGAGTGAAGAGACCAATAGAAATGGTGGAATAATGGCTCCATCTCCTTTATATGTCAGCAAGCAGAGAAAGTTTCCTCCTCATCTCTCCTCAGTAAGCTCAACAGAGGGCTTTCCCACCCTGCAACGGAAGCCCTAAGTCCTCTGCTATTTGACTTGCGACTGGTGAATTTGTCATGGAAAATAGGAGGCTCGGGGATAGCTTCGGGTTAAGTCACAATCTCTAAGACACCAGCTGTACTTGAAATACAGCTGTTGAGGGGCGCCTGTGTGGCTCAGTCAGTTAAGGGTCCGACTTTGGCTCAGGTCATGATCTCATGGTTCCAGCCCATGTTGGGCTTGGTGCTGATGGCTCCGAGCCTGGAGCCTGCTTCAGATTCTGTGTCTCCCTCTCTCTCTCTGCCCCTCTTCTGCTTGTGCTCTGTTTCTCTCCCTCAAAAATAAATAAACATTAAAAAATTAAAAACAAAAAACCTGTTGTTGTATTGCCACTAAGTCTGGCTTCTTGTCTCTTTTTAAAATGTGTTTAGATATGGAAAGAGCCTAAGTGTCCCTCAACGGATGAATGGATCAAGAAGATGTGGTTTATCTATACCATGGAATACTACATGGCAATGAGAAAGAATGAAATCTGGCCATGTGGAGCAACATGGATGGACCTTGAGGGTGTTATGCCGGGTGAAATAAGTCAGGAAGGGAAGGACAAATACCATATGTTTGCATGTATAGGAGAATTAGGAGGAACTTAACGGAGGACCGTGGGGGAGAAGAAGGGGGGAAATAGTGGTGGAGAGGGAGAGAGGCAAACCAGGAGAGGCTCTTGAATGCTGAGAACAAACTGAGGACTGATGGGTGTGGCGGGGGAGGGGGGAGATGGGCATGGAAGAGGGCACTTGTGGAGATGAGCACTGGGTGTTATATGGAAACCAACTTGACAATAAACTATTTGTGAAAAAATAAAATAAAATAAGCATTAAAAATTTTTAATAAAAAATAAAAATAAAATGTGTTTAGAATCTGGAGGAGAAACTAGGTAACAGATTCCACCAGCTCCTTTTGAACCCCATACCTACACCAAAGACCTGAGAGAACTGGTAGGAAGTGAAGCTAGTGACTGTAATCACATGGTACCAAGTTCCCAAGAAAAGGCATGTTTGGAAGACTAAAGCCATGTGGAGTGTGGGGGGACCTGTTTTTCCTCTTCCATTCTTTTCTGCATCCCATCAAACATGTAAGGTGGTCTTGACTGCAAGATATTATGGACAGCAAGTGAGTCACAAGATAGACTTTGGAGTTTCACTTTAGCTTTAGCTTCTGAGATACAAATGCAAACCACTAAACAAAAACCACAGTTCACGTTCACCAAGTACATGAGTGTCATTTGTCATTACTATCAAGCTTATGAATATGGGACCTCCAAAAGAAAAAACTAAATGTAATTTACTGAGAGATATAAAAAGAAGACCTGAATAAATAAATGGAGAAGTGGAATGTTCCTGGAAAGGAACATAAGTTTTATAAACATGTTAATTATTCCCAAATTAATATATTGTTTTCATGCAGTTCAAGTCAAAATCTCAACGGAAAAATTTGGAAATTCCAGAAAATGATTTTATTTTCCTCCTCAATTTTTTATGATGAAAAACTTTTAAACAAACATAAAACTTGGAGGGAAGAACATCAAAATATCCACCACTTAGATTCAATAATTGGTAATATGTTTGTGTGTATGTATGTGATTATACATGTATATATGTGTAAATATACATACACTGTATTTATATACACATACCATGTATATACATATACATAATTTTTGTACTGTGTTTTTTATTGTTGCTGAATCCTATGAAATCAAGTTGCAGATATCATTACACTTTGCTCTAAATATTTGGATACCCATGTCCTCAAAACAAATTTTCCAATACAGCCATAGTAACATGATCATGTCTGAGAAGATTAATGATGATTCCCTAATATCTATTTTATACTTACATTTCTTGGTTGTCCTGAGAATGTCATTTATTGCTGGGGGTTTTTTCCTTTCAAATCAGAATCTAATTACACATCACAAGTCACATTTTGTTATAATGACTCTTTAGTCTCTTTTATTGTAGAAAACAGTCTCTCCATTTTATTTTTCACATTTCAGACTCCTGGAAAATAATTTTGTTATTTTGACAATCATTTGATCTTTTGAAAGCATCAAGCCAATCCTTTTGGTCTGGACGTGTCTGATTATCTCTTCATGGTGCACGTTATCTTGCACTTTTAGACTCTGTATTCCAAAAAAAAGTTTTTTTAATGTTTATTTTTGAGAAACAGAGAGAGACAGAGTGTGAGCAGGGAAGGACTAGAGAGAGAGGGAAACACAGAATCTGAAGCAGGCTCCAGGCTCTGAGCTGTCAGCACAGAGCCTGATGTGGAGCTTGAACTCACGAATGGTGAAATTGTGACTTGACCTGAAATCAGACCCTTAGCCAACTAAGCCACCCAGGTGTCCCTACACTCTGTATCTTCTAAACACACTTGATTAGGTTCAGAGTAAACATGCTTATTTTAAAAATGTTTATATTTTATTTTTGAGAGTGAGACAGAGAGAGGGAGAAAGAAGCAGAAAGAGAGGGAGACAGGGAATCCTAAGCAGACTCTGTGCTGTCAGAGCAGAGCCCAGTGTGGGGCTTGAACTCATGAACCATGACCTCATGACCTGAGCTGAAATCAAGAGTTGGACACTTAACTGAGCCACTGAGGTGCCTCATTAAAATCTATTTTAAACACTGGATAGTACAGCAAAGATTAGCCCCCTAATGGGATAAGTGGCCTACAGTGGGCCTGCCACACGGCTGTGGTGAGAAGGGCCTGCCGTGGGCTGGCACTCACCGTTAACGTAAGTCAGGTAACTAAAGGTCATGCCATGAAAGCTTTTGGCTTTAGCTGATTCCCAGGTCCCCTTTGTTACCTTTGCTAAGTCACATGAACACACACACACACACACACACACACACACACACACACACACCTCAAACTAGCATGGCTTCTTCCAAAGAGAGCTATGAATATAGTATAGACAATGCATTTGTTGACTCTATTCCATTGTTTAGGATCATATTAGAACAAAGCCCTTTTCAGCAGAAGCCTATTCAACAGGCATATTAGAAAAGGACAGATGATGCTTGCAGTTGAGAAGAAAGAAACAAAACAAAACAAATTCAGACAAACAAATAACGGGTCAGGATGTAATAGGGCTTTTCCCTGCTCTCCTGGAAAGAAGTCCATTTATTTAGGAGTGAGTGTCAGTACCAGCTTTGAAACTAGAACAAAATACTCCACTGATGGCCTGAGTGAAGGTCATGAGAGAATGAAGGGGAGAATATGGTCCAGGAGAGCTGGACCAGAAGTCAGGGCATGGCTGGTGCACAGGTGGCG